>NC_047088.1:157109077-157412107 GCF_902459505.1 Geotrypetes seraphini | reverse complement strand
TGTAATTGTATGTTGATATCTATAAGTTTCATTGTGCTTGTTTTAAAAATTCATTTTTGTGAATCATTTGTTGCACAATTGTAGTTGAAAAACTTAATAAAGAATTTTTTTTAAAAAAGACAAGTCCTTTATACTTTTAAGGCTGTGCAGCTCATGTTTAAGAGATTATATGTGATTTATACTTATATTTATATTAATTTTGTGTGTTTTGCACTAATTCACTATTATACACATGTGGATAGATGCTGTGATGGTTTGTAGCTTTGAGTGTTGACTCAAGCACGGGTTGAAGCATTGTTCACTTTTGCGTTCATCTGACTTATCGGATGTAGCGGTATATAAGAAATAAATTACATTACATTACATTACTTATCAATCCACACTGAGGTCTCCCATAAAAAACAAAAAAATATTATTAAAAATTATTTATATATGGTATTTATTAGTGAGCACTTATTTTCTCTTACACATTAGTTCTCTAGAACTTTCATCAGATTAGTATATACAGTAAACATATTTCCAGATCATATCATACTGTTCATTCCACTTGCTAAGATGTCCATAAATAGAAGAGTTTGTTAAAACACGTGGCACAAATAAAGATTTCTGAAATGGAAAAATTGTCTAGCCAATTTTCTTAATACACAAAGCAGCTCATATAGCCCCAAACCATTAAAGACTGTTGAAAGTCAACAGTGAAGTGAGTTATAATACAGCCAAAGTCAACAATGAAGTGAGTTATAATACAGCTGAACATCAGTGAAACAAGAGCTGTACAGCTGCTGTGAAGGGAGGGCATGAACTGCTGTTACATGCACTTCTCTCCAAAAGGATTTCCAATGACAAAATATGCATTTTAGTTTTAGTTTGTGCCAAAAGGCTAATACAACCATAAACTGAAGGCAACAGAGCAATAAAGAAGCTTTTTGTTTCACTGAATAAGCCGTTGCTATAAACAACATAGAACTTACTGTGTACAGTAGTTCCACTGGAGTGACTGGGCTTGTGAATATGGTGCGAAGACACCTGAGGCAAGCTTCAATAAACTTCAGATCTGATGATAGTAATCCTGTTAGCATAAATTGGGTTTACTATTCAGTTTCACTATGTGGTTCAACAATTTGCAAAAAAAGAATTACAGAAATTGAAAAAAAAATAAAAAACACAAAAGAATGTGTATACTGTGCCAGAGAAGGCTAAGTTACCTTGCAACAAGGCAGGGATGATGTGGCAGTCTAGCAGAGACTTAACGTTGTTTTCTGTGCCCATTGCAAGGCTCCCCAGCACAACTGCACATTCAGTTTTCAGCTCTGTGCCTGAAGTCTCTTGTTGTAGCAAATACAGCAACCTGTCAAAGGAAATTAATGGCAAGAGCGTTCATGTTAAATAAGAACCCACAAATGAAAAGAAACCAAGCAAAAGCACCCTGCCAAACTCCCAATATTAAAGTGCTCATAATGTAGTTAAGTGTCAATTATTGGCCACAATGGTAACTTTGATGCAAAGTCTGTAGAGATATTCACAATAAAAGAGCAGAATGTAATTCAACAAAGAATGAAACTTATCAGGGTTGCTAGCAAATCATGCAATAGTTCTGTCTTTTAAATGCACTCAATCACATGTCCGACTGAGCACCTAAGAGATTCTATGTAAAAGCTGTAGAATTAGGAAAATAAGACTAGACTATTTTCAACGTGTATGGAATGGACAAAAGCTTATTCTGTGGCCTTTGTCTATTTTATATTAAAACTATGAATGAAAATGTGGAAGTCTCCAGAGATAGCATTTGGTTTCAAAATGACTAGTTTAGACTCCTGGATCTAAATCAGAAATAAAAATGAAAGAAGATTATCTGAAAGGAAATCATTATGGGCAGATATCTGTATTGGTCTAGTAAGGCTAAAGGAAAAGAAATTAGCTGTTCAGAATCAAAATTTTCCTTCTTTAGTGCCAGCACTACACGAGTCCAGGAAGATGGGAGGGAATTCTTTATCCCTGCTCTAATGATTGAGGCCCCAATGCTCAGAAGCCTGGCATGGAAGCAAGACTGGTTGTAGCCAATGTTACTTGCAAAGGCAGCTCAGCCTCTGATGCACAAGAGAGTTCTCAGGAGCTACCAATTACGGTAGCAGTCACCAAGAATCCTATGCAAATGCATTAAAAGCAGCTTATCAGTATTAAAATGAGCATTCCTTGTAATGCACAGCAGGGAATGCCCACCTCCTACCATGCAGTTTTCCTTGTTTTGTGTGTGTTTGGCACAGGACACACACTCACACAAAACACAAACAGCTGTATTCATATCATGTGTGAAACAAAAAAATAATTTAACAGTAATTCTACCCCCATTTTCCTTTTGTGTGCTGTTTTTTTTTTTAATGCATTGTAGTGTTATAGTCCATGGTGAGGCTATGACCATCCACCCCCTTTAATTTTAAATTTTGTACAAGGGAGTGCTGAAAGGTTCTCAGCCCAACCAACCTTCTAAATTCTGAGTGTTATTTTGCCACTGTAGCTGAAAAGAAAGTGGTGTTTTATTTTGCAACATACCAATTTGCAGAATCATAATGCTATGTTTTGACATTGTTTCAGATCATTGATTTAACCATGTCAAGGAAAAGTGTGGAATTTCCACATGTAGAACTCCAAGTTGTCATGAAATCCCTATTCTTGCAGAAGAAAACTCCAAAGGAAATCCATGAATGTATGATGCAAACATTGAATGACAAATGCCCATCATACTCCACAGTGAAAAGTGGTGTGCAAACTTTCAGTGTGGAGAAAATTGAGACCACAGATGCAGCAAGGTCTGGGAGGCCTCAAAAGGTGTCAACTCATGAAATTGTTGACCATGTCCATGACCTGATTTTGGCAGATTAGCAAATATTGGCTAAACTAATTGCTGAAACATTATAGGTATCCAGGGAATATGTTGGATGTATAATCCATGAGCAGCTGGGTAAGCAGAAGCCATCAGCCAAGTGGGTGCCCAGATATTTGAATGCTGACGTCGTGTAGACATTTCCAAGTTGATTTTGCAGCATTTTCAATGAGCTGGTGCCAACGTTTTGGAATGACTAGTTACTGCTGATGAAACATGGTTATACCACCGTGATCCTGAGGCAAAACGACCGTCCATGCAATGGTGGCACTCAGTTTCTCCAAGGCTAAGGAAATTCAAGACCAAAAAGTCAGCAGGAAAGGTCATGGCCAATAGTGGTTTCTGATCAGGAATAGTCCACATGGGAATGGGGATTGCGGGAACTTCCATAGGGATCCCCCCCAAGTCTACGGGGATCCCCACAGGCCCATGGACTCCCAAGGGGATCCCCCCAGGCTCATGGGACTCCCATGGGGATCCCCCCCAAGTTCACAGGACTCCCACGGGGATGGAACTGGGGTTCCCGAGACCTGAAAAGAGAATTAGAAGATAGACAAAATGATGGAAAAACAAAATGTCCCAACAGCTACAGCTGTACTTGCCGAGTTTGTTTTGGGGTTTCCAGTTCAGTTTTGGCTCATTTTTCTTATGCAACCATTGTCCTGAAAAGTGCCTATCTCAGTTCTACTTTAATTTCTGCAGTATTGTTTGATTCTTTACTCATTGCTGCATTAAAAATCATTTGTGGATCTTGGAAGGACCTCTCACAAGTTACCTATGCCAGATGGTGGAACCAGATTTGTTTGCTCTACAGATATGAGCTTTATATTGCCAAAAAATCCAACTCTTATTTCTTTTAACAAGAAATGGTCGATCCTACAGTCACATGACCTAATGTCTATTCTAATTATTTCCAGTGATGTATGCATCTCTTATTTCTGTTACCTGTCCCCATAAAAAGCAGCAATTACTTCTGACAGTTTTGATTTTTTTTTTAAGTTTTAGTTTATTTAAAACAACAATAAAATACAATATAAACAAATAACAGTGAACTTTTATAAGGGGACGGGACCAGAACATAAGCAGTGCCTCCGCCGGGTCAGACCATAGGTCCATCCTGCCCGGCAGTCCGCTCCCGCGGCGGCCCAAACAGGTCACGACCTGTCTGAATCACCAGAAGGGGCTCCCTTGCCACCTTGGTTTCTCATTGAAGTCCTATCTTCCCATCGAAGTCCTAACCCTCTGGTCTTGCACATGCACGACCTGGTTGGGTTTCTATACTTATTACCTGGTTAGCTTTCTATACTTGTGTTACATCCCAGCTCCTCCCTCAGTATCCCACGATCCCTTTATCCCTCAGGAATCCGTCCAATCCCTGTTTGAATCCCTGTACCGTACTCTGCCTGATCACTTCCTCCGGTAGCGCATTCCAAGTGTCCACGACCCTTTGGGTGAAAAAAAACTTCCTTGCATTTGTTTTGAACCTATCTCCCTTCAGTTTCTCCGAATGCCCCCTCGTACTTGTTGTCCCCTTCAGTCTGAAGAATCTGTCCCTATCCACCCTCTCTATGCCCCTCATGATCTTGAAGGTCTCTATCATATCTCCCCTGAGCCTCCTTTTTTCCAGAGAGAAGAGCCCCAGCCTATCCAACCTCTCGGTGTGCCAGATTTTAAGGCCAAATGGGACAAACATGTGGGATCTATCCGCAAAGATAGATAGGGAGGGTCATTGGAGTGGGCAGACTTGATGGGCCGTGGCCCTTATCTGCCGTCTATTTCTATGTTTCTATGTTTCTATGGGCAGTGTTCCAGCCCTTTTACCAGTTTCGTTGCTCTCCTTTGGACTCTCTCAAGTACCGCCATGTCCTTCTTGAGGTGCGGCGACCAATACTGAACGCAGTATTCCAGATGTGGACGCACCATCGCTCGATACAATGGCATGATGACTTCCCGCGTCCTGGTTGTTATGCCCCTCTTTATGATGCCCAGCATCCTGTTGGCTTTTTTCGAGGCTGCTGCGCACTGTGCAGATGGCTTCAGTGATGCATCCACCAGCACACCCAAGTCTCTCTCAAGTCTGCTGTCTCCCAACAATGCCCCCCCCCAATTTGTAGTTGAACAACGGGTTCTTTTTCCCTATATGCATGACCTTGCATTTTTCCACATTAAAGCGCATTTGCCATTTGTTTGCCCAGTCTTCCAGCTTGTCCAGGTCCCTTTGCAGGTCCTCACACTCCTCCCTGGACCTAACTCTGCCACACAGTTTGGTATCGTCTGCAAATTTTATAACCTCGCACTTTGCCTCCTTTTCCAGGTCATTGATAAATATGTTGAAGAGTAACGGCCCCAGCACCGATCCCTGTGGCACACCGCTTATAACTCCCCGCCAGTCAGAATATTGGCCCTTCACTCCGACCCTCTGCATTCTACCCGACAACCAGTGCTTGATCCATCTGTGCACATCCCCTCCCACCCCGTGGTTCCACAGCTTCCTAAGCAGCCTTTCATGTGGCACCTTGTCGAAAGCCTTTTGAAAATCGAGGTAAATGATGTCTATGGGTTCCCCATTGTCCACCCGACTGCTTATTCCCTCAAAGAAGTACAGAAGGTTCGTTAGGCACGACCTTCCCTTACAGAATCCGTGCTGGCTTGTTCTCAGTAGGCCATTCCTCTCGATGTGCTTGCAAATGCCTTCCTTGATCATAGCTTCCACCATCTTCCCTATAATTGAAGTCAGGCTCACCGGCCTGTAGTTCCCGGGGTCACCCCTCGATCCCTTCTTGAAGATAGGTGTGACATTCGCCAATTTCCAGTCCTCTGGTACCTCACCAGTTTTCAAGGATAGGTTGCAAACATGCTGGATTGTGCCCGCTATTTCTTGTCTTAGTTCCTTCAGAACCCTTGGGTGGATCCCGTCCGGGCCCGGTGATTTACCGCATTTTAACCTGTCTATCTGTTTGAGGACATCCTCCTTACTTACCTCTATGTGCTCCAATTTTTCGGCCTGTCCCCCACTCATGAGCTCCTCTGAGTCCGGTATATTAGATGTGTCTTCGCTCGTGAAAACCGACGAGAAGAACGTGTTCAACCTCTCAGCTACCTCTTTATCCTCCTTAATCACTCCCTTCCTATCCCCATCGTCCAACGGCCCCACCTCCTCTCTCGCTGGTCGCTTCCCCTTTACGTAACTGAAGAATGCCTTGAAGTTTTTCGCCTCCCTGGCCAGCCCCTCTTCGTATGCCCCTTTTGCTTTTCTAACCTCTCTGTGGCATTCCTTTTGGCATTTCCTGTGCGCCTGGTGATTTTCCTCCGTTGGGTCCTTTTTCCATCTCCGGAAGGATACTTTTTTGTCATTTATTGCCCTCTTTACTTCAGTTGACATCTAAACCGGGTCCTTTGATCGCTTGTTCTTGCAGCCTTTACTGAAACTGGGGACGTACATTCTTTGTGCTTCCTGCAGGGTGTCCCTGAATAGGGTCCAGGCGCTTCCCACAGTCTCCATCCTAGAGATGTTTCTGAACTTCCTCCCCACCATTTCCCTCATAGCAACATAGTTCCCTTTCTTGAAGTTGAGCGCAGTTGTTGCGGTCCTCCTTACTACTGGGTGTCCCCCTTTCTAATGTGAATCTGATCGCGTTGTGATCACTGTTGCCTAGTGGTCCTCCCACTTCTATCCCTCTTGCAGGCCCCCCTAATCCGTTTAGGATGAGGTCAAGAGTAGCACCCCCTCGCGTCGGTTCTTTGACTAGTTGCTCCATGAAGCAGTCCCTCACAGCTTCTACAAATCCTGTTTCCCTAGTGCAGTTGGAGTGACCCGTACTCCAGTCTATTCCCGGGTAGTTGAAGTCCCCCATCACTGTTACACTTCCAGTCCTGCATTCCTGTCTCAGTTCCGCTTCCAAGTCGTGTCCGACTCCTTCTGGCGTACCAGGTGGGCGATAGTACAGCCCCAGTTTTATGCCTGCACCCTTGTTTCCCGGCAATTTGACCCATAGCGATTCCAGCCCCTCTGCCTTCGTTGCCATATCCATCCCGACCGAGTGGATAGAGTCCTTTATATATAGTGCTATGCCTCCCCCCTTCTTGTGGGTCCTGTCCCTCCTGTAGAGCTTGTACCCCGGCAGCGACACATCCCATTGATTTTCCTCTGTCCACCAGGTTTCTGCAATTCCAATTATATCTAGGTCCTCCCCCTTGGCCACGACTTCTAGTTCACCCATCTTGGCCATGAGGCTTCTTGCATTTGCGTATAAGCACCGCAGGTCCCATAGGTCCCGTCATTTTTCCTCCACCTCTGCATTTACCTGGGCCGCCTGCCCTTGGATTTCGGGCAGTTTTCCCGTTCCCTGTGCTTCTGCTTTGCCCTCAGCCTTTACCCTCTTAGCTTTCAGCTTCCCCACATTCCCGCCACCCCACTTCCCCGCTTTTCCTCTGGGTTTTCTAGCCCTACCGGCCCCCTCCTGGGCTATCATCCCTTGAGCCTCTGTTTGATCCCCCTCGCCTTGTGGTACCTCTATATTGCCCTCAGCTTTCGCCCTCGTGCCACCTAGTCCCCCTGTGTCTCCATGCCCCTTAGTCTTCTCCCAGCAAGCTCCCTTTATCTGATGTTTCCCTCTCTGTCTGATCATAAGATCCTCCGGTCCCTCTGCTTCCTCCTTGCAGTCAGCCCGTTCAGCATCTGTTCTGGATACTGTTGTCCGAAGCGTCAACATCAGATCAGCTGTCGGCTTTCCCCCTCTCCTCAGTTTAAAGCCCTCTCGATCTCCTTCCTCACATTGGCTGCCAGTAGTCTAGTTCCCGCTGTGCTCAGGTGCAGGCCGTCCCGCCGGTAGAGCTTGCTCTTTCCCCAGAAGGACGTCCAGTTCCTCACAAAGTTGAAGCCCTCCTCCTGGCACCATCTCCTCAACCATGCATTCACAGCCTGGAGGTCTGCCTGCCTCTTTGCATCTGCTCTCGGTACAGGCAGGATCTCCGAGAATGCTATCCTCCGTGTGCTCCGTTTCAGCTTTCATCCCAGGACCCTGAACTGGTCAGTCAGTGTGGCCATGTTGGAGTTCCTCCGGCTCACATCATTCGTTCCGACGTGGATTATTACCACAGTCTCCTCTGTCTCTGCTCCGTCCAGGATCCTCTCGATCCTATCAGTGATGTCTCGTGTCTTGGCCCCTGGGAGACAAGTCACTAGCCGGTCCTCCCTTCCTCCAGCTACGTGACTGTCTACCTCTCTCAAGATCGAGTCTCCCACCACAATAGCAGACTTCCCTTTCCTCAGCAACCTCCTCTGCCTCAGGTCCGTGTCCTTGGTGTAGTGCGGTGTCTCTCCCTTGGGGTCCCGGTGAGTCGCGGTCTCTCCTCTTGCGTGGTTCCTCCGCTAGGTCCTTCCCCAGTGTCGCCTTGTGGATCCTGGGTCTCGTCTGCCGACATCCGTCTGTGCAGCTGCTGGTCCCATTCCTCCACCTTCCTATAGGCCTCCTCGATGAATCTCTCGAGGTCCCTCACCTGGTCCACAATGGGGCCTGCTCCATCTGTGTTCTGGCTTGACCAGCTCGTCTCCTCTGTGGTGCGCAGTCCCTCCAGTTCCTGGACCCTGACCCTCAATCTGCCGACCTCCATCCTCAGGCTTTCCAGTTCCTGACACCGACTGCATATGTACTCCCGCCTTCCCAAGGGGAGGTAGTCGTACATATTGCACTCTGTGCAATATGTACGACTACAAAAGATTCCTCACGGGGACGGGTGGGGATTCTTTGCGGGGTCAGGCAGGGACGGAGGAGATTCTGGCAGGGACGGGCAGAGACAGGCAGGATTTCTGTTCCCCTGCAACTTTCTAATCAGGAAGGTGTTGTAATTACTATCTTCCAAGGGGCCAAATAGTTAAGGCAGAATACACTAATTTGCTGTGCCAATTAAAGGAGGCATTGAAAGAAAAAAAGGAGAGTGAAGCTTCAGAAAGAGTTCTCCTTTTGCAAGACAATGCACCTGCTAACAAGGCTGGAAAAACAATGGATGTTTTGACACTGTTGGAGTTTCGGTACATACAGACCATGCACCCTACTCACCAGATCTTGCGCCATCTGACTATTTTCTGTTGCCAAATCTTAAAAAGAGTTTGAAAGGGTGACAATTTTTGAGTGATTCAGAGGTAACTGCAGCAGCAGAGCAGTATTTCAGTGACCAGACATCAGAGTATTTTTTGGAAGGGTTACAGAAACTTCAGACATGATGTGCCGAGTTGAACCTAGGGGTGAATATGTATAATAATTTGTAAGTTTCATGGCTCCACGTCATTCACTTCTTAGTTGGGCTGAAAATTTTTCAGCGGCCCTTCGTAAATTGCTTAGCTGTTTTAGAACTGGCAATAGAGTAAAACCTTGGATTGCGAGTAACTTGGTGTGTGAATGTTTTGCAAGACAAGCAAAACATTTTATTAAATTTTAATTTGATAAACGAGCGAGGTCTTGCAATGAGTACGTACAGTATAAGCGCATGTCAACTGAGCTACGGGAATGTAGTGACTGTTCTAAACAAGCAAGGTCTTGCAATACAAGTACGTACAGTATATGCGGGTCACGTCATCACAAATGAAATGATGGTTCTTCTCTCTCTGACACTGCAGGAGTGTAGTGACTGTTCTAAACGAGCGAAGTCTTATAATACAAGTACAGTACGTACAGTATTTTGTATTAAAGCTTTTGGGTTGTGGAACAAATCATATGATTTTCCATTATTTCTTAAAGGGAAATTTGTTTTGATATACGAGTGTTTTGGATTATAAGCATGTTTCCAGAACAAATTATGCCCGTAAACCAAAATTTTACTGTATATCAAATAAAACTGATCTAGCTCATTCTGAAATGTGACTCTTAGACAATGATTCACCTCTTTGAGGTCTACAGTGTGACAAAAGGAACTCTCTTTTCTTGACTGGAAACCAGAACAACTGCCTCATGATTTCTGAAAGCAAGTAAGGTGGATTCTACCACTTTCCTTTATTAATGGATTCCTGCAAGGAGATTCAAAGATAACAGTCTACAGTGGAGCAGGAAATTTGTAGCCTTCCCTGTTAACATGAAACTAATCTCATGAAATCCATGCTCTACTCTTGGGTAAGTGGGTTATGCATCTCCAATCATGAGACTGCTTGTAGGACACATTTACATAATTGTTTTCCAGGCCCTCCCCTCTTACCTTATGACATCCCTCAGGGATTAGAAAAGTGGGAGTGTGTGGTGCAGTGGTTAGAGCTACAGCCTCGGTACTCTGAGGTTGTGAGTTTGAATCCTGTACTGCTCCTTGTGACCCTGGGCAAGTCACTTAATCTCCATTGCCCCAGGTACATTAGATAGAGTGGGAGCCCGCCAAGACAATTAGGGAAAACTGCTTGAGTACCTGAACAATTTATAATCCGTATAGAATTGCTAAATACCTTGTATTTAATAAATACCGAGAACACCCAAAAATGAGCTGTTTCAGACTGTAGTATCAATCATTCTACAGTATATAATAATTTGCTGCATCTTTTGGTAAAATGTAATTGAGCATAAGAACATAAGAATAGCCTTACTGGGTCAGACCAATCCAGGTCACTAGTACCTGGCCAAAACCCAAAAGGTAGCAACATTCCATGCTACTGATCCAGGGCAAGCAGACTATGGACTTTTTCTCCAGGAATTTGTCCAAACCTTTCTTAAAACCAGCTATGCTATCTGCTTTTACCACAACCTCTGAGTGAAAAAATATTTCCTCCTATTGGTTTTAAAAGTGTCCCCTAGTCTTTGTAATTTTTGACAGAGTGAAAAATCGATCCATTTGTACCCATTCTACTCCACTCAGGATTTTGCAGACTTCAATCAAATCTTCCTTCAGCCTTCTCTTTTCCAAGCTGAAGAGCTCTAACCTTTTTAGTCTTTCCTCATACGAGAGAAATTCCATCCCCTTTATCATCTTGGTGGCTCTTCTTTGAACCTTTTCTAGTGCTGCTATATCTTTCTTGAGATAAGGAGACCAGAATGGAACACAATTCTCCAGATAAGGTCACACCATGGAGCGATACAGAGGCATATCTTTAGTCTTGTTAACCATCCCTTTTTTAACAATTCCTAGCAAATTGTTTGCTTTTTTGGCCACAGCCACACATGAACAGCCATCTCAACTGTCATTCTGAGGCAGCACACCTGTTCCCATGCTGTAAGGAGGAGAGGTGCTGGTGAAAAATGAAACCAATTTTTTTGATATCTGCTCTGATTAGTGGTCACAAATACCAGCAAAAGTTGCATTTGCACTCCTGTCGACTTTTGGTACAAGTTATTACTACTACAAACAAGTTTTTTCAGCAACAGAAATTAAATCCTGTTTGTAGTCAATTAACTGCAGAAAACTCTGAGGCATGTCTTAGAATTCAGATGACAAGTTACCAACCAGAAACTGTAAAATTATCTTCAAAACATGCATAAAGAAGCTACTGATGAGACTGATAAACACAGTTAAAATTTGTGTTGGCAACGTTGAAATTTAATCTTACATATTTTGTGCATTTGTACTGCAGTGACACAAATTCATTCATTTTAATTGTATCATGAAAAAAGTGGCATGTGATATACTTGATGTTGTAGACTCCTGGAGTAATGGTATGACCCTCCATTGAAGAATTGTAGCCCGAGAAAAAATTGGAACTGCTTGTGAAAGTGAAACCTCGAGATGTACATTCAAAATGGATGCCATTCCTGCAGTTTGAGAAGAGGAACCATGAGATATCTCAGAAATATGAGAAATTTCAGTCTGCAAAAACCCCAAACATTAGACTCTGAAGAAACCTTACTTGGATCATCTGTCTAATGCCGCTGTTTAAGCTGCATACATGAAGCACAAGAGCCTGATTCCACAACAGGAGTAGTGTTTAATGGATTCTGCCAGAGCTGCTATTGATCATACAAAAAGTCAGCCAAAGAGATTTGAGAGGAAGCAATTAAAAAAAAAAAAGGTAGGAAAGAACTCCACTAGTGAACACTTTTTCCTCACCATGGTGAGTACAGGAAGAAAAGGGCAGAAACCCCAGCTCTCCTCAGATAAGACAGCAACAAGATAACCTCCATTGATAGAGGGTATAAACAAAAAAGAGAAACGTAGACTTCAAATCTTACAAAATACTGCCATTAAAACTTATCTACCATGCAAAAAAAATTTGATCACATCACTCCGCTTCTACGTGATGCCCACTGGCTCCCAATCACCCCATCACATTATATTCAAAATTCTGTTACTCATCTATAAAATCAAACACCACCATACCCCTGCCTTTTATAGACAAATATCTAATCCCTTACGCCTCCACTCGTACACTCCATTCAAATTATCAAGATCTTCTTGTTGTTCCCTCCATCCGAGAAATCTTCTACGATACCACCCGAAATTCCATCTTCTTAGTCATGACGCCCTCACTTTGAAACACTCTTCCCCTGAATATAAAGCAAGAGTCCTCTCTCCCATTACTCAAGTCAAACTTCAAAACTTTTCTATTCAATGATGCCTATGATACCTAATCTAGGATCTCATCTGCTTTCCCTGAATGCAGAGTGTGGCGAAGTGGTTAAAGCTACAGCCTCAGCACCCTGAGGTTGTGGGTTCAAACCCACGCTGCTCCTTGTGACCCTGGGCAAGTCACTTAATCCCCCCATTGCCCCAGGTACATTAGATAGATTGTGAGCCCACCGGGACAGACAGGGAAAAATGTTTGAGTACCTGAATAAAATTCATGTAAACCGTTCTGAGCTCCCTTGGGAGAACAGTATATAAAACTGAATGATTGAATAAATATTCACCTCAGGTTCTAAACTCCAAACACCTCTCTAGAGGCGTACTAGCTCCTCATGTTATATCCACCCCTCTCCTTCATTTATATTTTTTTTTATCTCGATGTATTTTTTTTGCCACCTCTTGTACCTTCCCTTCCACTATGATGTCAGTCTTAAGTTATGTAACCCCCCACCTCACAAAATTTTGTGATGGTTTTTTTCTCCCCCCCTTTTTTTTAACATTTACATAGTAACATAGTAGATGACAGCAGATAAAGACCCGAATGGTCCATCCAGTCTGCCCAACCTGATTCAATCTAAAAAAAAAAAAATAACTACTTCTGGCCAAAAATCAAAAGCTCTGCCCACTACTGTGCTTAGGTTCCAACTACTGAAGTCTCCAGCCCATCTACATCATCCCAGTCACCATCCTCAACCAAACAGCTATATACAGACACAATGCTTTTAAATTTATTTTATTGACTGTAAACCATCTAGATATATTTTGATAGATGGTATATCAAGAAAATAATAAACTTGGAAACTTGGTAAATAACTAAAATAAATAAATAAAAAGCAGAACAAGGGAGAGAGATGGGAAAGAGACCCGACACCACTAGATATTTTTCAGAGGATTAGAAAGACAGATGAAAATCCTTCCACCAGATACTCTGATACCAGTCCTCAACCAGATTAAAAGCTACAAGCTACTCAGAAATGGAGCTGCTCAGCCAGGAAACTACCACCTGCAGGAGATAAAATACAGTTCTCCCTCCATTTTCGCGGTTTTAGCACTCACGATTTTGGTTATTCGTGATTTTTACCATGCTGGTTCCTCCCCCAGAATGATGTCATCCCAGCACTTTATTCAGCATGCAACATTGCCAAGCTGCTAAGGACAACGAACCACAGTTTACACTTCTCTCCAAAAGAACCCTGTCAGTCACCACTGCCGCCGCTTCCAGCTCACCACCCCTGACTAACGCTACGACGGCTGCAGACAATGAACAACAGTTTACCCTCCTCGCTCCTGCACTCAACAACAACCGGAACCAAAAGGACCCTGTCAGCCGCCACCGCCACTTCTGGCTCACCACCCTTCGCTATTGCTCCGACGGCTGCAGAGAACGAACCACAGTTTACTCTCCTCTCCCTCCACTGTTGCCTTTAAAGTTGTTTGTGGTTTTTCCAGGCAGGCGGGGGGAGGAGGCGAATAACTTTCTCATATGTTATCCATGGTTTTATCATATTCTCGAGGCTTTTTAACAGAAAACCGCGAACAACATACGAGAAAGTTATTCACGGTTTTTCTGTATTTGCGGGTCAGTTCATCCCCAATCACTGCGAATACGCAGGGAGAAGTGTAATAATGAATTGTTTGAGCTGCACAAGTTCCTATTAAAGATCAGCTAAATTCTGTGTTATCTCTACCTACTGGTAGATAGACACATTAGCCTGAACTGGAATGGCACTGGTGATAAGGAAACACTGATGGTTCTCCAGACAAATGAGACACTTCTAGAGGAATCCTGATTGCAAGAAACGAAAAGATAGGTAGTTCAACAAAGAATTACAACAATGCACCAGAAATGAAATTAGGTAGACCTGATGAGCCTTAGAAACACAGAATATTTCCTAGGCCACAGTTACAATCTTTAATTTGATTCACAAGTCCTTTGATGAGATGACCTTAACAAATGTGACTTATAATATGGACACAAATGCTTCCAGAGAGACATAATTTATCATCAAACTACTATTTTGTATACATCAGGCTTGGATACAGACTTGTCTTGGAGCATGGACAAAAAATCTCTGTGATCAACTTTTGTCAGGATACTTTCAGGATGAGTAAGGATTTAGAACACAGAACTCTTTTTACTACACTCAATTACGTAGCTTTCTTTTTCAGAAGGTAGAGGAGGAACTGTCCCTTTCTGAAACATATCTGGAGCAGGCTTTGACAACTTGGCTCTATAACTTGTGTGTATCGTGAACTGTTGCAGCAAGATACTCCTATTTTACAATATACAACAAAATGGGATACTGATTTAAATATTTGATATAGTTGCTTGGAAATATGTCTTTAAATACTTAAGGTTTCTATCACAACTACTATGAATGAAAATGGCTATAAAATATTATAAATCTGTGGTATTATACTCCTGAATGTTTATTTAAGATATATAAAACAGGAAATCCTCATTGTTGGAAAGGCTGTAATGAGGATGGAACATTTTATCATATTTGGTGGGCATGCTCAGTAGCATGGGCTTTTTTGGAGATCTATATTTCAAATATATTCTGGAGTGATATATTTGCAGTATGTGTAAAGCAATGTTACTTACCGTAACAGTTGTTATCCAGGGACAGCAGGCAGCTATTCTCACTAGTGGGTGATGTCATCAGACAGAGCCCCGGTACGGACGTCTCACAAGCACGTGTTGCTTGTAGAAACTTAAAAGTTTCTAGATGCCCGCACCGCGCATGCGCCGGTGCCTTCCCGCCCGGAGGTCCGGGCGTGTCTCCTCAGTTCAGGTAGCTAGCCTGAGAAGCCAACCCAGGGGAGGTGGGTGGGACGTGAGAATAGCTGCCTGCTGTCCCTGGATAACAACTGTTACGGTAAGTAACATTGCTTTATCCCAGGACAAGCAGGCAGGTATTCTCACTAGTGGGTGACCTCCAAGCTAACCTCAGTGGGATGGAGGGGGAGTTGGCGACTTAAGAGAATAAATTTTTCAATACTGTTTGGCCAAACTGTCCATCCCGTCTGGAGAGAGTATCCAGACAATAATGTGAGGTGAATGTGTGAACCGAGGACCAGGTGGCAGCCTTACAAATTTCCTCGATTGGTGTTGATCTGAGGAATGCTACTGAGGCTGCCATTGCTCTGACCTTATGGGCTGTGACCTTACAAGGAAGTGATAATCCAGCCTGGGCATAGCAGAAAGAGATACAAGCCGCCATCCAATTAGAGATGGTGCGCTTTGATACGGGTCTTCCCAACTTATTAGGGTCGAAGGAGACAAAAAGTTGAGGAGTGGTTCTGTGTGGCTTGGTGCGATCCAGGTAGAAAGCCAACGCACGTTTACAGTCTAGAGTGTGAAGGGCTGATTCTCCGTGGTGAGAATGGGGCTTAGGGAAGAATACTGGAAGTACAATGGATTGGTTGAGATGAAATTCTGAGACCACCTTAGGCAGGAATTTCGGGTGAGTGCGGAGGACCACCTTGTCATGATGGAATACTGTGAATGGTGGATCCGCCATCAATGCCTGGAGTTCGCTGACTCTGCGAGCGGACGTAAGGGCTACCAGGAAAAGCACTTTCCAGGTGAGATACTTAAGAGGGGCCCTGTTGAGTGGTTCAAACGGGGGCTTCATGAGACGGGAAAGGACTACATTGAGGTCCCAAACTACTGGGGGTGGTTTGAGAGGAGGGTTAACATGGAAGAGTCCTTTCATAAATCTGGCGACCACCGGATGGGCCGAGAGGGGTTTCCCTTGTAGGGGCTGGTGGAACGCCGCAATAGCGCTCAGGTGGACTCATATGGATGTAGACTTGAGCCCGGATTGAGATAGGTGTAGGAGATAGTCCAGCACGGAGGATAAGGAAGCTCGCTGAGGTTCCTTTGATTTAGAAACACACCATGAGGAGAATCTAGTCCATTTCTGGGAGTAGCATTGTCGAGTGGCGGGCTTCCTGGAAGCTTCCAAGACCTCCCTCACTTCTTGAGAGAATTGGTGAGGGGTTACGTTGAGAGGAACCAAGCTGTCAGGTGGAGAGACTGCAGGTTGGGATGAAGCAGTGATCCTTGATGTTGAGTAAGTAGTGAAGGAAACACTGGAAGTGGTACTGGTTCCCTGCTGCTGAGTTGAAGTAGGAGGGAGAACCAAGGTTGTCTGGGCCACCGAGGAGCTATTAGAATCATGGTGGCCTGTTCGAGTTTCAGCTTGACCAGAGTCTTCTGGATCAGCGGGAATGGTGGGAACGTATATAGAAATCGTTTCCCCCAGTTCAGTAGAAAAGCATCTGCCTCGAGGCGATGAGGGGGTGTAGATCCTGGAGCAAAACTGAGGCAGTTTGGAGTTGTGGGGAGCCGCAAAGAGGTCTATCTGAGGCGTCCCCCACTGTGTGAAGATTTGGTGAAGGGGGCTGGAATGGAGAGTCCATTCGTGCGGTTGTAGTAGACGACTCAGTTTGTCTGCTAAGACGTTGTTCTCCCCCTGAATGTAGACTGCTCTGAGGAAGGCGTTGTGGCGCACCGCCCAGTCCCAGACTCGTAGAGCTTCCTGGCAAAGGAGGGCCGAGCCCGTGCCTCCTTGCTTGTTGATATAATACATGGCGGCCTGATTGTCTGTGCGAATGAGGATCACCATGTCGTGAAGTAGGTGTTGGAAAGCTTGGAGCGCATTGAAGATGGCTCTGAGTTCCAGTAGATTGATTTGGTGTAGTCTTTCCGCACTGGTCCAGAATCCTTGGGTGCGGAGACCATCCAGGTGGGCCCCCCATGCATAATTCGACGAATCGGTTGTGAGAACTTTCTGATGGGGGGGAGAGTGCATCAGCAAACCTCTGGATAGATTCGAAGAGGTCATCCACCAAAGTAGAGACTGCCGAAGAGCAGGTGTGACTAAGATGTGTTTGGATAGTGGATCGGACGTCTGATTCCACTGTGATGCCAGGGTCCACTGGGGGATCCTGAGATGGAGTCTGGCAAAGGGTGTCACATGTACTGTGGAGGCCATATGGCCCAGGAGCACCATCAGTTGTCTCGCCGGTAAGGTTTGGCGAGTAGACACCGACTGGCAGAGATGAAGAAGAGACTCCATGCGTTGCAGAGGCAGGAATGCTCGGAGTCGGGTGGTGTCCAGGACCGCTCCGATGAAGGGGAGGGACTGGGTGGGTTGTAGATGAGACTTGGAAAAGTTGATCTCGAAGCCCAAATTCTGGAGGAAGTAGGTTGTAGCCAAGGCCGCCGAAGTGACCTCTGGGGCTGACGGGGCCTTGATGAGCCAGTCGTCGAGGTATGGGAACACCTGTAGACCCCTGTCCCGGAGTGCCGCGGCCACTACCACCAGGCACTTTGTGAAGACTCTGGGGGACGAAGATAGGCCGAATGGTAGCACTCGATACTGTAGGTGCAGATTTCCCACCCGAAATCTGAGGAACTTTCGGGAGGCCGGGTGAATGGGGATGTGAGTGTAGGCCTCCTTGAGATCCAGGGAGCATAACCAGTCGTTCTGCTCGAGGAGGGGGTATAGAGAAGCCAAAGTCAACATGCGAAACTTCTCTTTGACCAGAAACTTGTTGAGGGCCCGAAGGTCTAAAATGGGTCACAGGTCGCCCGTTTTCTTCGGGACGAGGAAGTACCGGGAGTAAAACCCTCGGTTCAATTGGTCTGACGGGACCGGCTCGACAGCCCGAATCTGAAGTAAGGTTTGGACTTCCTGAAGAAGAAGGGCGGTCTGCGTCGAGCTTGAAGGATACTCTCTTGGAGGATGGTCCGGGGGGACCCGATGGAATTGAAGAGAGTATCCTTCTCTTATGATGGTAAGGACCCATAGGTCCGTGGTTATGGCCTCCCATCGATGGTAAAAAAGATGGAGGCGGCCCCCTATGGGAGAGGCTGAGTGCAGAACGGTGTCGGTTATGCTCCCGGGAGGGGAGTCAAAAGGGCTGGGGAGCCTTAGGTGCAGCCGGTGGCTGAGGTTTTTGCCGAGACTTCTGGGGAGGTTGTCTCTTCGCAGGTTGTCTCGCAGCAGGCGTTTGTCTGGGCATGTAACGCCGCTGGTAAATCAGGGGTGGCCTGGAAGGTCGAGACTGTTGAGGTTTGGGTTTGGGCCGCAGGATGGATTGAAAAGATTTTTCATGATCCGACAGCTTCTTGGTAACAGTTTCGATAGACTCATCGAACAGGTCAGCTCCAGCACATGGTACGTTGGCGAGTCTGTCCTGGAGGTTGGGATCCATATCGATTGTACGGAGCCATGCCAGGCGACGCATGGCTACCGCGCTTGCGGCAGCACGTGCCGAGAGTTCGAATGCATCGAAGGAGGATTGCATCAGCTGGAGGCGTAATTGGGAGAGGGAGGCTACCACTTCCTCGAACTCGAATCGAGCTTGGGTGTCTATGAACGGAGTGAACTTGCGGAGCACCGGCAAGAAGAACTCCAGATAGGAAGAGAAAAAGAAATTGTAGTTCAGCACCCGTGACGCCATCATGGAGTTTTGATAGAATTTTCTACCAAATTTGTCCATCGTTCTCCCCTCTCGGCCCGGCGGTACAGAGGCGTAGACCTGGGAGGGATGAGAGCGTTTAAGAGAGGACTCGACCAGTAGGGATTGGTGGGAGAGTTGAGGGCCCTCAAACCCTTTATGGTGCACGATGCGGTATCGAGCATCGAGTTTGCTGGGAATCGCCGGTATGGAGTACGGTGTTTCGAAACACTGCATGAAGGTCTGATCCAGCAATTTATGCAGGGGGAGCCGAAGCGACTCCGTTGGAGGGTTAGGTAAATGCATGGTGTCCAGATACTCTTTGGAGTATCGGGAGCCCGTGTCAAGGGTCACATCCAGATCATCCGCCATTTGTCGGAGGAATGATGAGAAAGACAATTGATCCGCCAGCGTCGGTCTGTGGGACGGGCTGGAGGAGGAGGAGGCCTCCGGGTCCATGGACATCGGGGAGTGGCAAGGAGAATCGGGTACGGGTGTCTCCTCGTACTCCGGTCCCTCCGGAGGGGACACCTCTGATGAGGAGTATCCCATACGTTGCAGTTTTTTCTGCGGTGACACCTCCGAATGGCGTGAAGAGTGCCAGGATGAGTGTCTTGATCGGTGCCCGTCTCGGTGGCGGGACGGGGATCGGGATCGTCTGTGCATCGCATGGTCTCCCGAGGCCCCCAAGTGGTGGATAGGGCTGGAAGCGGTGGATCGCAACTGGGGTTGCGATGCGGATTCTTGCGATGCTACCCAAGTCTGGTAAGGAGTACGGAAGAACTCTTCCTGACTATGCCCAGGGCTTTGAGTATCGATCGGAGGTCTGGTCCCATGTTGGCGCGGAGGCGTAATGGGCTCTAATGGCGGCATATCGGTAAGCGAGGCTTGCCGCATGGGCATCGCCGCCCTCCCCCGTTCGTCCTCGTCGGTTTTCGAGGTCGAACGGCGTGGAGGAGGGGGAGGGGGCGGACCGCCCCTTTGGACCGGTACCGGGAGGTCACCCTGTATGGCAGCGATGAGCCCGGGTCCGATGGTCTGCATGAGCTCAACGAATTGAGCTTCCAGCATGGACCGTAGCGAAGCCGATAAGGAGGGATCCGCACCGAAAGGGGGTCCTCCTGCACGGTCATCGCGCTCCTTCGAGGTCGAGTGCTTCTGCTTAGTAGCTTTCGGCACTTTGATGACCACTGGTGGCACTGTGGAAGGAAGAGGTACCTGAACCGAGGAGACCGGGGCAGGCACCGACGTCGAGCTCGTGGATGGTGTCGGGATGAACGATGCCGGTTTCACCACACTCGATGCAGGAGGGGTCGATACCGGTTTCGCCCGAACCGGGGAGGTATCAGATGAAGTGGAGGCTGAGGGATCCTTAGCTGCGTCCATCTTGAACATCGATTCCCACAATAGGCAACGCCGCTTGAATGAGCGTGCCGTAAGGGTAGAGCAAGGCCTGCACGATTTCGGAATGTGGTCAGGGCCCAAACACTGCAAACAGCGCCGGTGAGGGTCCGTGAGTGAAATCGCGCGTTGGCACTTGCTGCACTTTTTAAACCCGGTGATTGGCCGGGACATAGGCCGGAAAATCTCCGCCGCGAGGTCGAAGCCAGTGGGCCTGAGCCACGTGGCCGGCCCGTTCGACCCGCCGGAGGAAATAATCTTCTTCTTTTTTTTTTTTTTTTTACTGAAAAAGAAAAGTACTGTTAACTGTAATTAAAAGAAAGCGAAAACGCGGACAAGGAAGGCAAATTTAACTGAATTCAGCTAGCGCATGATGAAGTTGAACTTCTCAGCTCCGCGGAAAGAAAAGAACTGAGGAGACACGCCCGGACCTCCGGGCGGGAAGGCACCGGCGCATGCGCGGTGCGGGCATCTAGAAACTTTTAAGTTTCTACAAGCAACACGTGCTTGTGAGACGTCCGTACCGGGGCTCTGTCTGATGACATCACCCACTAGTGAGAATACCTGCCTGCTTGTCCTGGGATAATATTACTTACTATATATGAAATCTCCAAAAATTTCTAAAACATATCATACATTAGCTTGTTCCTTGTTTACTGTGGGAAATCTTTGATTGCTTTTTACAGGAAACAAAAACATCTACCAACCACTGAACAGGATTTGAAAAAATTTGGACTTTATTTGCCTTATGTTGAAACTTACAGCAATAAAAATGGTAATTTACAAACATTTCATAAAACCTGGGATGTTTACTTACAACGGAAGGACTCTTTATTATGATGCAAGGAAGAGGATATGATGTATAGGCTATGAATATATAATTATTATGTTAACGGATGGATGTCTTGGTGACTCAGAATCAATATTCGGTTTTCAGGCGGGAAGAGTGATATGTTAGATTGTTTACTTGATTAATATATATTAACTTCTGGTTTTTGTATTATTTGAAAATCTGGAAAGTAAATTAAAAAAACTGGAAAAAAAACCCAGAATACGATGGCTGAAGTGTTACAAAAGGTATTTGTGAGAATAATATGAAAAGATAAGCAATATAAGGTTGTATAAAATGGTTCTGCTTTTTGTCGCCTTCTCTCCCCTAATACATATCAAAATACTGAAAGCCTGGACATATACCTTGGTACCGCTCCCAAAACAATCAGGTTGGCCTTCTGCTTATTGTTTCCAATGACTGCATTTTTCATGTCTCTATCAGTTTAGGAACAAAAACAAACAAAATAAATAAATGGTAAAATATGTTGAAATAAAAAATTATTTCCAGCAAGTTCAATATTACTGCAGTTATCTTTTCTGCAGATGTTCATCTATTGCCCTAATTAACCAATCGTGAAATCTAAACTGTACTCAGGCAAATAAAACATGACTTATGGGCCAGTGCACAAAGATTCACAGTAACATCAAATTCCACCGCAAAACTAGTCGAGCGAAAGTGCTACGTCATGCCCAGAATAATGAGCATGTAAATGAATATGCTATTATTAGCTGCTCACTACTACTCTATGTTAATTTTCCTGTCAAGCTACAGCATCCCGTACCCCAACCCCATCTCTATTCATATAAAAAAAAAACCTGGCCTAGCCAAGCATCATTCCCCCTCCTCCCCATCATCAGGCCAACACCTGACCTTTAAAAAAAATCCCTTATGGAACAGTGAACCCTTCCCAACCCCCCTCACAAAAGACCCTGATGATCCACAAGGACCCTGGCCAGGCCAGGTCCCCTCCCCTGAAGACCACCCTGGTGCCCCCCCCCCCAACTCCTTCATACCTCATAAAATGCAGAAGGGAGGAGGTAAGGAAGCCTCCTTCAAGGCCTAACTACCATCTAAGATAAAAATTGGGGAGCCACCGTTAAGCCATTGGAGTGGACTTCAGAGAGGGGATCCTAGCAGACCACCAGGGATTTTTCTAAGTTTCTGGAGGAGGAAGGTCGGATGGCCCAAAAAAATCAAGTTCATGGGACATGACCTCCACAAGTCTATTTTTGTTCACTGTCTGGCCAAGGTTAACTGTGCCAAATTATAAGCCTTTTGGTGAAAATTTAGAGGTCATTCAATGATTTTAAATTTAACACATCAAATGCAAGTACAGAATTTATATTAATTTTCCATTTAAACCTGAATTGTGAGCAAATGCACATAGAAAGAATTTAACTTACATACGGTGTTATTTACAGCTGAAAATAGGCTTGTTGGTCTAATGATTTATTATGCATTGTTCAATGGTCAGTGATGACTGGTAACTAATGTCATTCTTCCACAGTAAAATTATTCCATAGTAAATACAAAGGGCTCCTTTTACGAAGGTACGCTAGCGTTTTTAGCGCATGCACCGGATTAGCGCAAGCTAGCTGAAAAACTACCGCCTGCTCAAGAGGAGGCGGTAGCGGCTAGCGCGGGCGGTATTTTAGCGCCCACTATTCCGCGCATTAAGGCCCTAACGCACCTTCGTAAAAGGAGCCCAAAATGTTTGCTATGTGTGAATGCTGAACAGTAGTCCTACAATCAGTCATATTTATCAGTGTGACTTTGAAGTAAGTTGAATAGTCTTTCTGTGCTGAGCAACAAAGCAAAGGAAAAGTTGCTTCTGCTTTTGATTCTTTGTGAGACTTGAATTATACTTAATGTGACCATTTATTTTATTCATCAAAATAGAACATTTATTAATTTTCAGTCCCGTTCCCAATCCAGCCCTAGCCCCACCCCCACCGCAGCCCTACCCCCAATTTCTTCCATTCATTTTTCATGTACACACAATATCTTATTAATTCATAACGGTAACCATAAATTTTTTTAAAAAAAAAACCACAAAGCACACTGTATGCAGAGAAAATGTTAATTATCATTTACGAGTTTCAGGTTTTTTTCAAAGATGTCAAGGCAGATGACTTTAAAATATGCAATGTCACCTCAGTAACTATAGAAAACCAGACAAATTGAGTGCAAAATATAGACAGCAGATATAAATTCTCAAAACTGACACATTTTGATCACTAAATTGAAAATAAAATCATTTTTTCTATCTTTGTTGTCTGGTGATTTCATGAGTCTCTGGTTGCACTTCCTTCTGACTGTGCATCCAATATTTCTTTCTTTCTTTCTTTCACATCCAACATTTCTTTCACAATCCAGCCCCATCCCCTTTGGGTCCAGGTCTCTCTCTCTTTTTCCTCTGTTACCCTCCCCAGATCTAGTGTCAGTTATCCTTTGTACCTACCACCACCTTTGTTCCAGGTCTCCTTCTCTCTCCCTCTTCTGTTATGATCTTCCATCTCTCTGTTCTTCCTCAGGGTCTCTCCTTCTCTGTCTGCACCTCACATAGTCCAGCATCTGCCTCCTGTCTTTCCCCTTTGGTCCAGGCCTTTCCCTCTCTAGTCTTTCTTTTGCTTACAACCCCCCCCCTTTCTCTGCCTCTCTCTCTTCTTCCTCCCTCCCTCCTTCCTATGTCCCCCTTACTGCCTTCCAGCTTTTGTCCCACCCCTCCCCTGAAGCCAGCTAGCCTGCCTGCCTCCCTCCCTGCCATGCCAAAGCCAGCCTGCCTGTCTGCCTCCCTCCCTCCAGCGCCGAAGCCTGGCCTTCTGCTCACAACACCCCCATCTCCACCCAGTCCGCCACCGTAACTACAGAAAAAGAAGGTCCAGGCACCGGCCCACAATCCTTCTCCCCCACGTCAAATATGACATTGGAGAGGAAGTTCCGGGCCATCCAGGCAGCAATTGGCTGGCCCGGAACTTCCTCTCCGACGTCAGAATTGACGTCAGGGAGAAAGCTTATGGGCCGGCGCGTGGACTTTCCTTTCCTGTAGTTGCGGCAGCGGGCAGGGAAGCAGGGAGAGAGCCCATTCTCCGCGATCACCTGTCCCGTTGTCCCCATGCACCACTTCAGGACGCTGTCTCTGAAACGGGACATTTAGGCGTCCCGAAGCTGTACGTGGGGACAATGGGACAGGGGATCTAAAAATGGGACATCCCATTCAAAACGGGACGTATGGTCACATTAATTTTACTGCAATTGCTCTTTCAGCGGAGTTGTTGACTACTATCACTGATGATTCTGAATGCTTCAAATGCTATTAGTTTGGATCATCTCTCCAGTTTGCAAGATCTTTAACCAGAAATTGTTGAGCCTTTTCTTGTTCATTTGTGTCAAGAACACCAAAGAAGACATAAAGGGGCATTTTTAATAGAATGATCAAGTCTGAGATTGGACATTTTGGGAAACACATCCACAAACCCAGTAGAAAAAATGTACTAAGTGCTATTTATTTTAAAAGAAGATACACATCTGGCAGCTTTGAAAATAGACATTTTTTCTACTGGGTTTGTGGACATCTTTCCTAAAATGTCCAACCTCAGACTTGAGATAATATCAATATCAAAAGTTTGAGCTAAACTGTGTTCAAATCACAAATAATATCAAAACATAAACACAGAAAAAAAAAATACAATTTTGAACTCGGATGTTTTGTGATTGACAGAATTTGCAAATCTAGAAGGGGTGGAGATAGAAGTAAAATTTTGAGACAAAGGGAGCAGCAGTGGATATTTACCATATTTTCATGCATATAACGCGCGCGTTATACACGATTTTTACAAACCATGCATAACCTTGCGCGTTGTACAATGTTTTTTTTTTCATTCCGATCCGGCATGCTCAAAGCCTTCTGGTCTCGCTCTCTCAGGAGGATCTCCCTCGCACCGCCCAGCCCAGCAACAATGAGGGAGGATCTTCGGGCACTGGCACGTCCTGTGCATTGGTGCTGGTGCCGGTGCCCAATCAGGTAAGAGATGTTTTGCGGTGCTGGGGGGGATGTAGGATCGCGGGGGAGGGGGGTTACGCGAGCGGGGGGGGAGGATGCCGATTCGCAGGCCAGAAGAGTAAGCGGGAGTGGGAGGAGGTTATAGCAGCATGCGCAGTATACACGTGTGAGTGCTATATAAAAATTTTTTTTACAGAAATGCTTTAGACCCGCGCGCTATACGCGTATGCGTGTTATACACGTATGCGCGTTATATGCGTGAAAATACGGTAGACTGAAATCGCTTGAACCAGAGGGGTTAAATCAGGCTACTGAATGGAAGGCTTTCTTTTAGCCTTTTCTGAACATCACATACTCATCAACATCTTAGATCAAGTGCAGAATGAGATTATTTGTTACTGAGAGAAGCGAACATCAGTTGTTGAATGCTGAATGAGGTAATTTGTAAGCGATAGAGTTTTGGTGTCCATCACACCCTGTTATAAGTTATGGTTGGTAAATAGTGAGGTAGATCTGATAGTGTTTTTAAAGTAACACAAGAACTGATTAGTCAGTTAGTAAAGACATAGCGACTTTGATGTTTTCTGTTTGAAACAAATATTGATAGTGTATCTGTAGTGCAATGAGATTGCACAAAGTTCTAATATTGTTGTAAGCAATAAACAGTTTATGTCAAGCTGTAGAACCAGAATATCATAGCAATCACATTAGTAAGTGAAGAGACACATAGTGTTGAACAAATTCTGTTTATTATGGTTCTTTTAAAACTGCCATTTCCCATTTAGAGAATGTATGTCAGTTCTGAGGTTGCCACATGCTTCGGGATAGGTTCCCTGCCATGATTTGGTTACCAAATCCCCAATCAGCAATGCGCGGGAGATTTGAATTAGAATCTCAATAGCGCTTGCGTTGACTGAAACAGAGAGAGAGAATGCTCCGTTCCTGCAGCACGTTGTAAAAGCGGAGCAAAAGATTATCCACTGGTAATTATATATATTTATATCTGTATTGTGCCTACATGTTTTTCCTGTTGAAATATGGGGGTCTTATGTTTTTTCTAATTTTTGAAGCAACGTTTTGAGAATTTAGTCTACAAGCTGCAGAGTCCGTTGAATTGCCAACACATCTTAAAAACGATCAAGCATTAAAGAATCCTCTGAAGAAGCCGACTGGTGAAACAGTCAAGGCCACAGTAGGGATTGAAGATAAGTAATCTCACATCGTATTTTTGCTGGTTGGAATTTTGTGTTTCAATCTCTGGACTTCCAGCGGGTTTTTGTATTGGACATTGCTTAGGAGTTGCTTTTCACATATTTTGGTCTTTTGAATTTGAGACCGATAGCTATTTAAGCAAGTGCATCATGAATATAGTTAAAAATATATAAAAAAATATTTTTTGCCACGTTTTCAAATAATATTTAGAGGGGTTTTTAGACCAATGACAATACTCCTTGTCCCAGAAGTGCCCTTGCTATGAGCTTTGGGCACGGGGCATTTGAGGTATTTTCCCCTTTTGAAAACACATTTTGACTTCTTTTTCCTGTGTTTATTTTTCAAAGTTGCCAGATGTGTATCTTTTTTTTTTATTTTTTTTTTTTTGAAAATGGCCCTTAGTACATCTTTTTTTGGAAATTTTCAAATATACAGACGTCCATATGATAAACGCACAAAAGCCAGCTTTTTGGACATCCAAGCAGCATGTGGTACCCAAATACCCTCAAAATGGAGCGCCTACCATGTTGAAACAATCAGGACCTTAGGCCCCCTCCCACTGCATCCCAAGATGCATTGGGAGTGGGAAGGCCCATCATTCTGAAGAAACGGCTCTATTGGCAGGAGGAAGTAGGCTTCCCTTCTGCCGATTTTTTGTCAAGGGATGTTGGGAGGGTGTCAGGTAATGTTCAGGGGAGGGGTGTAGGGCTTGGAGGACAGCAGCTCTCTGTGGATGGGGGCTGGGGGGGGATTGGTGTGAGGGAGGGAGAGAGAGAGAGGGAGAGAGGAACTGAGGTTTTCCATGCCGGTTCAGCTGATCCTGGCAGGGGAATCCCCAATCAGTTGAATCAGAACTACTCCAGCTGATTGGGATTCCCCTGTCGCGATCAGCTGACGGACAGGGTAAGACAATTGAAAAGTAATGTTTATCCCCCCTATCTTTGGGTGGTAGGAGGGGGAGAGTGACTACTGGGGGAGAAAGAGGGGGGTCATGCCTTAATCACTCCAGTGGTCATCTGGTCAGTTTGGGCACCTTTCTAGTATTTAGATACTTTTAAAACAGGCCTAGCTCCAAATGACCAAAAAAGCCTTGGGCTTTTTTTTTTTTTACGGTTTGTTTATCCCTTCCGAGCGTCCAAGTCCTAAGCCTGCCTAAAACACACCTCTAACATGCCCCCTTTAAGATTTAGACGCACTTGAGACAAAACGATCAAACAGATGTCTGGAAGGTCTGTATTAAGAATGCCAACTTGAGACTAGATGCACTAAACAGGATCGATAAGACCATGTGGGTCAGCTCCGGTCAGATTTTTGGCCGATTCAAAAAGAGATACTGATGCACTAAAAAGTTTGTATGCAAATGATTCACATGAAGGTTTATCGTAATTCTCAACTCTCCCGTCCGATTCATCGCTGTAAGAGTGACTCACACATACGCAGAACCAGCAGGGGAAGCCCGAATAGCTAAGAGGCAGGGGAAGTCTCCTGTCACTCAGCTATTTGGGACAGTAAACCTTTTGTTTTTTTAATGGGCAGAGATGCTTTCCATATTATACATGCACAATATCTGCCCCATTTATTTTAAAAAAAAAAAAAAAAAAAAAAGGAAAAAAGCCCCCACCACCAATAACAGCCCTCCCCGACGACCCACGATGAAAGTGGCACCGGGAATTCCCCCACCCCACCCCGCGCAATAGCGAAAATCATCAGGAGGGATGTCTATTCCCTCCTTCCATGCCCCCCTCCCCACTGGCGGGAAAAATATGGCAGGAGGGATGCCCACTTCCTCCTGCCACCAAAAGCCCAACCCTGTGGCAGGCACTCACACAAACATCCTCTCCTCCCTTCCCCCACAAAAAATAAATAGTCAGGATGGATGGGTACTCCCTCCTGCCACTGGAAGTCCCCAAACCCCCACCCACTCCGTACCTTACAAGGAAGTTGGGAGCAGGAGGGATGCTCAGTCACTCCTCCTCCAAGGCCCACCTGTCCAAAATGGTGGGTCTTCCCCTCTCTGGTGCATCATGTGATGCACGGGGAGGGGCCTAAGGCCCCAACTGTCTCATACATCTACGGCCCTTCCCTCTTTATCCTAGGATGCAAGGAGGAGGAGTCTAAGGTCCTGATTGGCTCAGTCAAGCTTCTTTTTTTTTTTAAAGACAAACACAGATAGTGCCATTACTTCATATTGGGAAAAGTTTCTCTATAAAGGAGATCGTATGACAGATAATTATAAAGATCCCTGAAGCAGGCCAGATGCCAAAACACTGGCAGTGTTGGGTCACTGTTTAATAAAGAATATTTGGTCTCAGTTCTATAGGCTTGTGCGTTTTATTGGCAAATGCTTTATTTAATACATAATTCAAAGCTAAATGCAGAGCAAAAGAACTGTAAACAACATTAAAGAGAAAAAATAATTTTGAAAAAAAAACTTTATAAAAGTTTCTATTACTTACACAACACCTTGCAGGACCTTTTGAGGATCAGGATCAAACAATCTGTCCACATAATGGCGACTACTTGCTGTTACTTCCTGCCAGGTAATAAAAGAAAAAGAATATCTGACCACTTTGAACAAAATATATACCTATCAGTTCCAAGTAATAAACTTCCAATCTGTTAGATTTCTAACACCAGGGCAACTCCTCCAACACCCATCAATTAGAAGTTTCATTTGTAATTGACATTTAAGGGTAATTCTGTAAGATCGTGCCTAGATTCAGTGACATAGCCAGACAGCCAGTTTTGGGTGGACCTGAGTCCAAATTGGGCAGGCACAATATTTTCTTTGCCCCTGTCCTACCCCAGCACCGCATAATTCAAAATATTAATGCTTTAGCTAATGAGGATCCCTAAGCTCTGTCAGCTGAAGATTTCCTCTAAAAGGTGGCCAGAACTCTATTTTACTGAAGAGGGTTAAACTAGAAGTGATGGGACAGGGCGATCAAAGCCACAGTGCGAGTATAAGCCCTCAGGTAAGTAAATCACTGAATACATCTACATGGATGGGAAAAGGGGGCAATGTTTGTAAAGCAGTATATACTAATGCTTGAAGTATGGGAAACAAAATTCTGGATCTAGAAGCTATGATGGAAGATGAGTTGGATATAGTGGTGATCACAGAGACATGATTCACAAAGAACCACGATTGGGATGGGGCTGTTTTTATTTTTGAAAATGGCCAAAAATAATAGATGTCCTAAGGACCAAAACTTATTCTTAAGTCATTTTCAAAAATAAAAAGATAGACATCTGGCAGCTTTGAAAATGGACATTTTTTTTCCTCCTGGGTTTATGGATGTCCTGCCCAAAACGTCTAACCTCAGACTTCTACATCCTATCGAAAATGCCCCTCCACGTGTTTAATTTTGTGTGTATTTTGTACTCCATCTAGAAGGATTGATAGGCAGATAATAAATGTTTTTAAATAAATAAATAGACATTTGTGCATACATAACATGCATAAATTACCACATTCCAGCTATGGGCTATTCTCGATTTGCCAGTCCTTGATGGCATATACTTTGCTTGTAGGTGTGCACTTGGGAGAAGTTTGGCAGAGGCAGGGGACAATTATGTACATCAATTATGGAATGTGATTTATGTGAATACTTTAACATACTTGTGCCTAAAATATAGGTGTGTTTTTGATCTGCTAATGCTAATATTCTAGGAAGAAAAATAAGTACCTACTTATACAGTAAAATAGACTTCCAATAGGCGAGTCCTTGGCTTTTAAATCTAGGCAGGGATACAGCCAAGGGTAGTCCTGGGTGGGACTCAGACCTGCCCAGCCTTCTGCACCCTTGACCGTGATGACATGGGGGAAGCAAGCTGGAAGGGCTGGTGGCAGTGATTTTCAAATGCTGCCTGTGGCTAACCCAGAAGGCTCCCCTTCACCATGTACTACCCCCCACTGACTCAACTTCCTATTTGGGCAGTACATGGCAGAAGGGAGACTTTGGGTTAGCTATAGGCAGCATTGTGAATTGCCGCTGTTGCCGACAACCCTTCCATAGAAAAATATGTGGGGGAAGGGGGGAGACTGGCAGAGAATGCATGTGAGGAAAAGACAGAGGGGCTGCATGTGGCGGAGTTAAGAGAGAGGATTAACTGGGGTGTCGGGTGATGTGGGGGGGGCCTAGAAATATTGGGGGATGTCAGGAGGAGGGGTGTAGGGCTCTGCGGCTCAACTGATCCTGGCAGGGGGATTCCTCATCAGCTGAGCCGGCAGGAATCCATGAAACCAGCTCAGCTGATGGGGATTCCTCTGCCATGATCAACTGATGGCAAGCCCTCAATATGCTGTTTTTCCCCCAATCTCTAGGTGGTGGGAGGGGGGTCAGTGACAACTGAGGGAATAAGGGGGGATAATGCTTTAAACCCTCCAGTCGTCATCTTGTCAATTTGGGCAGATTTGGGGCACTCAGACACAACTAAAACAGGTCTACCTGCCGGCGTCTAAGTTCCCTCAAGGAAAGCTTTGATTATCGCTGTAGTACGTCCAAGTTTAAGCCTGCCTGATTCCCACCCATAACACACCTCCCAACATGCACTTTTGAGCTCTGGACACACAGCAACTTAGAAGTGCTGCTGCATGTACAGAAAGTTGGTTTTGATTATCGGCACTTGGATGTCCAAGGGCTGAGTTAGGCAAGTTTTGGGACATTTTAAAGTTTTGATTATGCCCCTCAAAACATCCACAAACCAAGACTAAATTAGTTAAATAACTATAGAATTACAAGACTTGCAATACAACTTATATTTAAGCAATTCCATTCACCTGTTCAAATAACAATGTCTTCAGCCCTCCCTCAAAATTACTAGAATACCAGAATTTACACACATGCTAGTTGTCTAAATCTAAGTGGCGCCGTACCGAACTACCCCCTTAAAATCCGCTTACCAAGCAAGTCAGTACAAGTTGGATTATAATCATTCAACAACTTAATAAAAGAATGTTATAAAATGAACAACACTATTTAAGAGAATATGCACTTGAGCTATATTTGTTGGTTTGTTTTTCTCAAAGTATTATCAACAAGGCAGTTATTTTGTGACTCATTTTATAAGCCATTTCTGGAGGTAAAACAATAGCAGTTGTATTTATTTATCTATAAATAACAAATGTGGAGGGACATTTTTGAAAAAACATCCAAGTCAGAATTGAGATGTGTGAAAAAAAACATCCATCTCAAAGTCATTTTCAAAACAGGAAAAACATTGGGATTTCCTGTTCGAAAATATGTGAGAAATACACTGTTGCACTGAAAACATCCACAATAAGTAGCAGGGTAGATTTGATTTAAAACAAATCAATTTAAATCACTAGTCAGAAAGACTTAAGGCATGGTTTTCTACAGAAAGACTCATTCTTGCTGTATAATTAAAATACTGTATTCCCAAACTGGGTCTCTTTTACAGCCTGATGTCATTATAGGTTTTCTCCTCCAAGAAGAGAATAATACACTTCTCCCTCCGAATCCACGGTTTCAATATCCGCGGATTCGGTTATTCGTGATTTTTTTAATTTTTTTTTTAAAAAAGCTAATTCTGGAAAGGGGGACTACGGGAACTCGTGGCAGCCAATTACTCTGAGTGATCTGCACAGGGCAGGAGCGTAGGAAGATCACTCCTGCCCCGAAAGCCCACTAGACCACCAGGCAAGGTCTGGGATGCCGGGAGGGAGGTGGGAAGGTCCACAGAATGAGGCGGGGTGGGTCAGAGCCAGACAAAATGTTATTTGCGGTTTTTCACACTTTGCAGTCCAGCTTTACACCTAACCCCCATGGATACGGAGGGAGAAGTGTATGGTAAACCTCAGACTATATGCATAAAGATTCTAAAACTTGTGGTAAATTCTGCTCAAAAGGTTTCATTTTCATTATTACTGCTTGCCCCCCCCCCTCCATCCTCACGCTTAGCTCCTTAAGAGGTAAGGGGTTGATTCTGGGTACATCTATTTGAAAAGGAACAATGGGGCTAAGCTCTTTTTCTCAACTGTATATTTTATAACATTTTTGCTGTGACGAAGCAGCATGTTATCTCTGCAGAAACAAATTCATAGTTTTGAGAACCAAGCATCTGTGATATCTTCTAGATAGAAAAATTACCCATTACATTATGGTTATCTTGTGTGGCATGAACTCCAGAAGCAAAAGTCCTTCATCATCCCAGTTGTCATGACTTTGCCTGCAGATTTCTCTGTCTTGAACTTTTTGGGGTGGGGAATGACTTGTTCTTCCACTGCATTGACTTCATTTTGGACTCAGGATCTCTGTGATAGACCCAAGTCTCATCTCCAGTCTCCAAATGATGAAAAAAATTCACTTGGTCTTCACAGAGCATCTCCAAGTTCTCCTGAAGCACTGGAGCCTCGTGGCCTTCTAACATGGCACCAGCATTCCTGGAACCCATCTTGTACTAACCTTAGACATGTCCAACCTTCCATGAATTATTTTCCAAACTGTATCTGCCAAGATGCCCATTTCTTCAGCTATTCAGGAAACCTTAATTCCTCTGTCTGATGAAATTAAATCCTCGACTTTCTTGGAACAATTTCTGTGAAAGTTGCTTCCACATGCCATCCAGTGTGAGGGTTATCTTCAATGGATTCTACCCCACTTAAATTGCTTGCTCCAAAATTTTACTTTGTAGGATATGGGGCCAGACTTGCCATAAACTGTAGTCATGCGTTCATGGATCTCCTTTGGCTTTTTCCCTTCTTTTGTGAGAAATTTTATCACTGAACAATGCTCCAAATCTAGCAGTTTCTCTCCTGATATCCGGTCTCCTGGAATGTTAAGACTCGCATTGACATTATCAAAAAACAGCCACCTTAGATATTTAGATTATAGCCCGTTTTAAAGACCTCAGCGGTGCAGCTGTGTGTCAGTTTTCATACACAGATTCAATAGCATCTGTGTAAGAAAACTGACACACAGCTGCACCGCTGAGGTCTTTAAAACGGGCTATAATCTAAATATCTAAGGTGGCTGTTTTTCGATACTGTCTGATAAGAAAACCTTAGAAAAATATACTTTGTGTGCCTAATATACTTGTGCAGACTCGCATTGAGTCCAAACTATGCAGGAGTAACCTTGAGACATGTCACAATACGCACAGACTTGTTTCAACACACTTGCTTTCTTTCATACTCAGGTAGATAAATTATTGAACACCCCCCACATATAAGATTTGAAAAAAATTGCAAAATGTTAGACTTCAAGAGTTTTTGAGATATCAGTTTTTTATCCGTTGGGGAGGATGGTGGCAGTTTGCAGCCAATTGAAGGTTTGGGAACCATTTAGGTAGTAATAGTTCTACCATTATGTGTCCTCCAACTGTGAAATTTGCACCACTTATTTACAACATTGTGTAAATTCAGAAACTGAAATCAATTTCGAGCTGGGACATATGGTTTCTGAATGATTGTCAAAAAATAGGATCTTATTCAATCTCATATAACAAAATGCCTCTTTTGGCAAACTAATATGCTAAAAAAGTTCCAACTAGCTTTACAGAACTATGCTTTCTCCATAAAGTCAATGTATATAGGTTCAATGCTACATATTCTATGAATAACTCTACAAATAGCTTAAACATTTGTTCAACATCTGTGATGAAAAGTTTAGCATTTGAAATTACCTACGTTTTATTGTAATTGTGAATGAATAAATCATTTACCTCCCCCCCCTCTTATTTTTTTACCAAGCCAAGGTAGAGGTTTCTACCATGGCCCGGAACACTAAATGCTCCAACTTTGCTCAAAGGAATTCTATGAGCCCATAGGAATTCTATGAGCATCAAAGCATTTAGTGCTCAGGGCCATGGTAAAAACCTCTAGTGCAGCTTGGTAAAAGAGGGCCTTAATGAATGAAATATTCCTGATATTTTGAAACATGCAATTATGAGACCACTCCTAAAATATGCAAAATCAGAAACCACTGTTGTATATCATTTTAGACTTGTGTCATTTTTGTCTTTTTTGACTAAAGTTTTGGAAAAGTCAGCACTACTTCAGATTCAAAAATTTGTTGATGTGAGGGGATCTGCTTCAATATCAATTTGGTTTTAAATTTAAATATAATACTGACACTTTGTTATTGTCTGTTTTGGATGATATTAGAAATCAGCTTTGACTCAGGGAAGGTATTTCTGTTGGTTACATTAGACATTAGTGCAGCATTTGATACGATTAATCATCAGCTATTGTTAAAGAGATTGCAAGCGCTTGGCATATCTAGACAAGTATTGAAATGGTTTACAACATCATTTCTATAGGATTGTCATTTTCAAGTAAAATTAGGTTGGGTTAAAATTAGTTCAGACATATCATTAGAGTCTTCACTTTCTGCATTACTGTTTAAATATACACATAGCACCACTTTGTAAAATCTTAAATGTTTGGGAGTGCGTTATTGACTTTCTGCCAATGATATTCAATTTTACTTTCAAGTTCATGAGTCGATCTCTGCTACATTTTCATTTTTGACATTATGCCTGAATACTATTAAATCTTAGCTTTCAGCTAATAAATTATGGTTAAATCCATCAAAACCTCAGGTGTTATTGCTTTCAAATAGATTGAATTTTTATTTATCTGCTTCTTTTTCTTTTGAAAATGCCAAGATCCCTATTGAAGGGGAAATTAACGGCCTCTTTTAGAAAACCACGCTAGCGGCTGCCACGCAGCAACAGCCCCGAAGCCCTTTAAATCTCTATGGGCTTCGGGGCCGCTAGCGCGGCTTTGTAAAAGAGGCCATAAGTATCTTGGAGAGCTTCTTGATTTTTCATTATCTATGAAGCCTTATGTAAAATCAATTATTCAAAAAGTATTTTTGAAGATGAAATTGAAACAACCTTCAAAAGGAACTACTGAGTCCAGTTAATTTTCAAAATGTCATGCAGGCCTATATATATCCGCTCTTTGATTATTATAATTCATTGTTAGTCAGTTTACCAAAAAAAAGAATTAAGAGCTGTACAGAATGCACAAAACGCAGCTGCCAGAATTATCTCAGGATGCCCTCTCTATGGTCACATTACATCAATTCTTAAACAACTACATTGGTTGTCTATTCACTGGCATATTCAATATAAGATTCTGAAATTGATTTTTAAAATTCTTCATGAGTAACAACCTCTTTGATTAGCCACAACTTTAAAAGTTCTTGTTCCAGGACAGCCTTTATGTTCAGGTAATTAGGCATTACTTGACATTCTAGATTTCAAACAAATAAGACTTGAGATGTATAGAGATTCAATTTTTATGGTAATAGGACCTCAGTTATAGAATGCACTTCCAAAGAACCTAAGATTGACCGAGTCCTTGAATGATTTTAGAAAATCTTTAAAAACATACTTGTTCTCCCAGGCATTTCAATGATACTAAATTGTTTTATAACAGGGATGTCAAAGTCCCTCCTCAAGGGCTGCAATCCAGTCGAGTTTTCAGGATTTCCCCAATGAATATGCATGAGGTCTATTAGCATACAATGAAAGCAGTGCATGCAAATAGATCTCATGCATATTCATTGGGGAAATCTTGAAAACCCGACTGGATTGTGGCTTTCGAGGAGGGACTTTGACACCCCTGTTTTAGAAGATTGATGTGAATTACTGACTTTGTATTTGTATGTTTTAAGAAATGTGATGTATTAGTGTCAACGTTATGTATGTATGCAGTAAATCGCTTAGAATTGTAGATTTGCGGTATATACACATCTTTTTAAAATTAAATTTAAATTAACTAGAAATGATGTTGTTCTAATATATAAGAAAATTATGAGCTGAATTGCAAAAAGAGTGATATAAAATTGTCATCCCAACAGAATTATGTGTATATAGTTCCCTTCCACTTTCAAAGGATAGGGGCAGGAGAGAACAGTCTCCAAGAGGTAAGAGCTGACAAGACAGTCTACATCTGGAAACCACATGGGTCATGGTTATGTATAATCTTATAAAAACCACGTGCAGATGTGGCTTTCTACAGGACAATTTTCAGCTCAATGTAGCTTGCAGGCCCACAGAAACTTTTACCCATAGCTCTCATTCCCAACAGGAAACTCTCCATGGAGTTCTCCTTTGAAAGTCTGTTTCCTGATAGGGACCACAGATTCAAATGTACCAACAGAGCTTGCAGGTGTAAAATTTGCAGGTTTTCAGGATAGCTACAATGAATATGCATGAAAGAAAATTTGCATATAATGGGGTCAGTGTATGCAAATCAAATTGATGCATATTCATTTTGGATATCCTGAAAACCAGTTGGCAAGGGGATAATCCAGGACCTTGTTGAGAAACACTGCCCTAGACTCTGCATGCATGCAGTACAACACCAGAACAGAGAGAAATGCATTTCTTCCTGAACAGTGCAAAATAGACAGCAGATGTAAATTCTTAAAACTGACATATTTCAAATAACTAAATTGAAAATAAAATCATTTTTCCTACCTTTGTTGTCTGGCGATTTTTTTTCTAATTATCTTTTCTCAATATTTGACTGCATTTCCTTCTGTCTGTGTTCTTAACTGTGTTTCCAGGGCCTTCTTATCCAATTGCTGTTTTTCTCTCCTTCTTCATTTTTTACCCTACATCCATCTTTGGCATTAACTTTTAATATTCAACTTTCATCAATTTTTATGCTTCCTTCTCAAATCTCTCATCTGTTTCATGCATTCCTTTCCCATCTATCCACGTGTGCCATCTCCTCCCTCTCTCTGCCCTTCCCCTCCCTCCATGTGTACCATTTCCGCTCTTTCTTCTCCCCTTTCCCATCTTTTCTTAAACAGTATTTTTTTCCATCTCTCTTCCCTTCCCTATCCCTCTACACTAGGGGTCTCAAAGTCCCTCCTCAAGGGCCGCAATCCAGTCAGGTTTTCAGGATTTCCGCAATGAATAAGCATGAGATCTATGTGCATGCATGTTTTCAATGCATATTCATTGGGGAAATCCTGAAAATCCGACTGGATTGCGGCCTTCAAGGAGGGACTTTGAGATCCCTGCTCTACACCATCTCCTCCCTCTCTCTTCCCCTCTGGTGGTCAGACATCTTTCTCCTCTCCTTCCCACAGTCTGGCATCACTCTCCCCTTCCCTCCTCCCCTTTGTGGTCTGGCATCACTCAGTCCTTCTCTTCCCCCTCTCCTCTCTCTCTCCTCCTTTCCTTCCCTGGTTTGGCATGTCTCAATCCTCCACTTACCTTCCCCGATCTGGTATGTCTTTCTCTGTCTCTCCCCCTCTAGTAGTCCAACATCTCTCTCCTAGTGCTGCCTGATTCAGGGGAAAAATTTTTGATTCAATTCAATTTGGCCTATTGAATTGATTTTTCAATTTGATTCACTTTTCCTGCCCAATCAGGCATTTTTTTAAACAGCCTGACAGGTTTAATTTTGTAGCCTCTTCACCCACCCCAATCCCCTTTGCCAGTGCTGTGGTGTAAACAAAACAAAAAAGTCATTTCCTCTCTCTGTTAGGTCATGCTCACTAACACCAGCTCTGGTAGGATACACATTTCAAATCTGACATACTGTAATCACAAAATGGAAAATAAAATTATTTTTTTTACCTTTTGTTTTCTGGTCATCTTATTATTCAAATCATGTTGGTCCCAGGCTCTGGTTTCTGTTTGTCTTCTGTTAACTAGCTCACCAGGGTCTCCTGCCCATTTGACATTTTCTTCTTTCCCCATGCTCACCATTCATCTTTCGTCTTTGTACCTTCCCTTCCAATGCCATAGCCAACATTTCTTGTTTCTTTCCCACTATCATCTCTGTCTCTCTAATTATTATTCATATAAAATGTTTTTCTTCTACCTTTGTTGTCTGGATGTTTTATTTTTCCATCATGTTGGTTCGAGTTTCTTTTTTCTGCTTTCCTGTCTTCTGCTAATTCTCCTTCAAGTAGCCATTATCTACTTGTCTTTTCTACTCTCTCCTGTCTATTCCCTCACTACACCTGGCTCAAACATATTGATCATTCCTTTTTAGCTCTTTTCTGCCTCTTTCTTCTCCTCTTTTCGACTTTTCAGCTACTTATCAAATTTCCATCTTCTCTCCCATTCCCCATCTCATTCCTTACTCAGCCCTCCATTCCCATTTATCTTCAAAGTACCTCCATCACCATATTTCTACCCTGTTATATCTATCCTCTTATCCATTTCCCAACCACCCTCTCCTCCCCTCAAGGTTATACCATTCTCAGCATCTTCCGTCCTCCACCCTTATAGCCCAACATCTCTTCCCCACCATTGTAGCCTGACATCTCACTCTCTCTTCCTGCTGCACTCCCCCCAAGTTCCAGCCTTTCTCCCACTCTCCTCCCTCACTCATTTCCAGACATCTCTTCATCATTCCATTCTGCTCCTGGATCCAACATCTCCCTCCTTCTCCCTGCCCACCTCCTGTGTATCTCTCTCTCCCTCATCTATCTCCATGTCCAACACCTTTCTCTCCCTTCCTTGTGCCCTATGTCAAACCTCTATCCCCTCCATGCACCCTCTCTTCCCTCCATTATGTGCAATTTCATCTTCTCCCCTCACGATGCATGTCTCCCCTGTGCCACCAACTATTCTTCCTCTTACCTCTTCCCTCCCCCTGTGCCACCAACTTTCCTTCCTTTCCTGTATGCCAAGGTTTGTTTCTTCAGGTCACTGTATTGGCAACAATTCCCACATGCTGCCTGCCACTAACCCGGAAGTCTCTCCTCTGCCACGGAGAGACTTCCGGGTCAGCGGCAGGCAGCGTACGGGAATTACTGCTGATACAACACAGTGAAATTGGATGCTGACACAGCCGGTGCAGAGATTCTGCACAGGAAAAGGGAATTCCATTCTTCCCTCCCATACCCCTGTACAGTAGTTTTTCATCCCTCCCATTCCCCTGTGCAGTACTTCCTGATCGATCGTCCCCCCCCCCCCGGTGAGACCTCAACATTTGGGCCGCCTAAAGCAGCAACAGCTGTAAACAGGCTGCTCCTGGCCTGCCTCCCAGCCAGGGCTTCCCTCTGCCGCGACATCAGTGATGTTATTAATGACGCAGCAAAGGGAAGGCCCTGGCAGGCAAGCCAGGAACAGCCTGTTCACTGCTGCTACTGCTTTAGGAGACCCGGAGGAGACTCAGGATTCACTGAACCGGCGAGTCCAATTTTTTTAAGGAAACAAATCGATTCCCCCCTTATTTGCAGCGTCCTCCCTGCCCCCCTCCCCCAAAGGCCTGCAGCATGTTCCCACCCCTCCTCCGACGTCAGGAACAGGATCACGGTAGAGGGAACGTGCTGCTGAGGATGACGGCAGCCTGCAAGGATGGCTACAGCACCAGCGATCCTCTCTGTAGGCTGCCACATTATCTTAATGTAAGAGCTGGAGGCCAGAGGGGGAAGCCGGAGGACACTGCAGCACTTCCTGACTTACCCTCCCCCCTCACCACCTAAAGCAGGAGCGGCAGCAACAGTGGACGGCCAGCAAGAGGCAGAGGTGCCGCTCCTGCTTTAGGAGACCTGAAGGCACGGAAAGGAGGGTTGATCATCGAATTGGGAGGCTGATATATATATATATTTTTTTTAATGAATTGATTAGAATCAATTCACCCAAAGTGAATCGGTGAATTGATTTGAATCGGAAATCCGGCAAGGAGCTGAGTGAGAACAAAAAATAAATTCCTGTGGTGTAAATGCGCCTGAGTCGAGTCTCTTTCAATTGAAAGGAAGCTCTGAAATGAGAAGGCATAGGATGAAGTTAAGAGGTGATAGGCTTCGGAGTAATCTAAGGAAAAACTTTTTTACAGAAAGGGTGGCAGATGCATGGAACAATCTCCCGGAAGAAGTGGTGGAGAAAGACTGTCTGAATTCAAGAAGGCATGGGAGAGGCACGTGAGATCAGAGGAAAAGATGATGGTTACTGGGGATGGGCAAACTAAATGGGCCATTTGGCCTTTATCTGCCATCATGTTTCTACGTTTCTACCTTTAATTGCATGATTAATCAGGATTACAAATTTTAATCAAAATGCAGACCTAAAAAAATTAAAGAATAAAAAGTAAAGAGGTTAAAGAAATACAAAATACAAACTGAAAAACTGCCAATTAAAAAATCTAAAACAGCAAGCAGAATAGCTATAGAAAGCCTTATGATTTTCAGAACCTACATCAGAAAAGCACGGTTAAATTGGAAATTTTTACCACAGCAGTAAAACGGCCATTTTTTTATTTTTTTGAATGCTCATGAGCTAATGGTAACAGCGCACAGCCATTTAAAAATGTGCTAATGTATAGTGCACAGCCATTTAAAAAATAGCATTCAATTTTCCCTGAATATACATTTAGTTTCCTACTATTCAAAACCTACTCTGGCTGCTGCTTCCCCTGTAAAGAAGCACAAATGAGACAAGCAATTAGTTATTAACTTCCAAATCTTAGTTATTAACTTCCAAATTTCTACATTACAGACTTCCTTTGGAACTGATATCACTCCAAAATCGTGTGTCATACAGCCACTAATGTTTCTTTAGTAAAAGGAAATACAATACTTGAGAATAGAATAGAGAGGGTTGAAAACCAGTTGAGAGCCAATAATCTTCCTTTTTTTTTTAATTTTCCTTATAACAACTCAATTTCCCCTAAAGAGATGTTGAAATAGTATATGTCGGAAGTTCTATCCTTGGACTCTTCATCACTCCCACAGATTTCTAAAGCATATTATATTTCCTCTTCTGTAAAGAATATTTCAGGAGGAGGATGGAGGAAGTATTAGAGGAAGATCTAACTACTATGCTGGAAACATCTATTCTAGAGACTACATTAAAAGGTACCTTGATGGCTACTTTCTTATGTAGTGAAGATAAAAAAAGATTTGATTAATTTCTTCAGGAAAAGGCTGGCTCACTTTCATGGTTCTCCTATATACTGGTATGTTTCTCCTGAAGTCTCTTGGAGGTAAGGAGTGGGTCATCGGAGGTACAGGAAGAGGTTTGCGTGGCAGTGGGAGAGCGTGGGCAACTCTCTTGTTGCTGAGGGGAGTTGGGGGGTGTCAGTTGGGCATCTCTCCCGCTGTGGGAGGTGGGGTTTGTTGGTTGGGCGGGAGATATTGGGCATTTATCCTGTTGCCGAGTAAAGAGTTGCGCGGGGACAGAAATCCCATCCACCAGGATCCTCTCCGTCCACACTCATCCCCGCTAGGATCCTCTCCATCCCCACCCGTCCCCATAAAAAGCAGCAATTACTTCTGACAGGATCATCAATTCCAGTTTCTTTTGTGTTTGCGCTGCTGTTTTCCTTTGGAATCTCTTTAGTGGAACCCTTTTTTTGTTTTCTGTTCAAGTAATTAACTTATAAACCCCCTCTTTTACTAAGGCTGACGTATCCATTATATTATATTGATGAACCCTGTTTTCAAAGCTTCCACCCCCGTGGGAGTCCCGTTGGCTAGAGGAGGGTCCCCGTGGGAGTCCCGTGGGCCAGAGGGGGCTCCCCCTGCTTTAGGGGGGATTACCGCGGGACCCGCGGGATTCCCACGATCCCCATTCCCGTGCAGACGTCTACTGCCGAGGGGAGTTGGGAGGTGTCCGTTTTGGCAAGAGCTTTTGCCACTCTAGAGCCCTGATGAAACGATTTATTTAATCATGAAACGTTGGCCATTGTCGGCAAAATACAGCAGGGATTGAGTCCCACTTTTAGTTTCAGTCTGTACAACGACAGAAAGTGAGCAGATACAGAGACATGGAGTAATCAGCAGTTCTCAGATGAGCATCACACCTCCAAGATAAGCTATGCCTGCTTTTCATTTCAGAATAGAAATTTTATTTTGCCGAAATAGTGCTGAAAAATTGAGCAGTGTATCTGAACCTTAAAATGTGTGCTATCCAAAAGGGATTTTTTAGCCGATGATAGAAGCATGGGGGAGAGCTGATGAAAACGCTTAGCTCTCTTTCTCATAGCTCCGGTGCATAGGTATGCCCCGTGGCTTCTGAGGCAATTTTTCCCCTTTTAAAGAAGTTCATCTAAATGATTCACTGACATTGAGGGTGAGGACAATAATTAACATAGCACCCAGCTCATATTTAACTGGAGTTTTTTGAAATTTATAGTGGTGTTTATACTCCAGTTCCTCTATTTTGTAGTATAGCAATTTGTTATACATTGGTGATTACATTAAGTAAATTGTATATGTAAACAGGATTTTAGTTAGATGAGACCTAGAATAGGATCTTTTCTTATGATTTCTTAAGGTTTTCTTAGTGTAATAGGCTGTTCTCTCCTCTTAATTTCTTTAATGCTCCTATTACGGAAAGTCTATGTTTGATATCCTTTAAAACTTATTCTTGTTTTTTCTTTATTATTCAATCTGTGGAGATTATGTTTTGTATTATGATGATTGTAAATTTAAAATTAAAAAAAAATAATACAAGCACTTACTACAAACTATTCTGTAGACAGTTAAGGGCCTGATTCTGTAAATGGCACTGCTCTGCACAGTTATCAATAAACCGCTAGGCGTCCTTTATAAAATCATGCCTAGTGGTGCCTAAGCAGACTCAGGCATCGCTAGACATCCTAGAGCAGGGGTGTCAAACTCAATCACATAAGGGGCCGAAATCTAAAACATAGGCTAAGTTGCAGGCCAAATTTTTTATTGATACATAGGGGTCCTTTTATTAAGGTACGCTAATCAATTTAGCATGCACTAAATGTTTATCTTAATAAAAGGGCCCCTTAATCTTAGTAGAAGTATACAGTTACAACCTCTCCAACCCCACATCATGATGTAAACAAAATAAATTAAAAATGACTTGGCCTCTCTCTTTTAGGTCCTAGTTCACGCTTACTGTCTAACACCAGCTCTGGCAGGATACACATTTCAAATCTGACATATTCTAATCACAAAACAGAAAATAATTTTTTTTTTTTTCCTACCTTTTGTTGTCTGGTCATTATTCAAGTCATGTTGGGCCCAGGATCTGGTTGTCTTCTGATAACTCGCTTGCCAGGGTCTCCTGCCCATTTGTTGTTTCCTTCTTTCTCTGTGCTAACCAGCCATCTTCCATCTCTGCCCGCCGTTCCTACTTACACACACACACCCTCCGTATCTTTTCTATCCTCTTCAAACTCCAAGCCCCATGCAACTTTCCTGTGATACAGGGGCTGATCCAAAGGCTTGACTGTGGCAGCAGCAACAGGTTTTGATAGCACTTTGGCCTGGGACTGAGCCAATGACAGCTGTGCTTCTAAGTTCCACAATTATCCTCCACCTTCCATACTGCCTGGCAATGGAGTACAAGTTATTCAGGGCCAATCTGTACATGTTCACCTAAGACTGCTCCACTTGATACATTAAAAAAAGTCCACAAGAAAGAAGAAAACAACAGCATTGACACTTGAAAAGAAAACAGAAAAATTATGGGATCAGAGAGGAAGAAGGACAGGACTATTTGCTGGTGGTTGACAGAATACCAATGATCCCATTATTGGTTTAAAGGCCTTGTTAGCCTCTAGCCCGCCGTTCCTACCCTCCCTCCATCCCAGCTTCATCTTCAAAGCAGCCTGCATAGGATCGCCGGTCAGCTATAGCGAACCTAGCAGGCTGCGTCAGCCTTCGCAGCACATTCCCTCTGCCTCGCTCCCGCCTCTCCTCTGATGTACAGGATCGCAGCAGAGGAAACATGCTGCGGAGGCCGACGCAGCCTGCTAGGTTCGCTACAGCCAACCGGTGATATTTTGCTGGCTGCTTTGAAGAGGAAGCCGGGATGGAGGGAGGACTGGGCAAAGGCAGAGTAAGGTGCTCATGAAGAGCAGCGGTTCGTGCTGGCCGGCCAGCTTAAGTAAAAAATTGGGAAATGTCCAGCGGGCCAACTTTTATCACACCACAGGCCAGATTTGGTCTGCAGGCCAGAGTTTGACATGTCTGTCCTAGAGATAGGTGCCTACCTCAAATGCTTAGCAACGTCTAAATCAACCCCGCCTATTCTCTGCCTCTAACACCTACTTTTCAAGTAGGTGTCGGTAGAGGGCACCTCAACTTAGGCGTCACTAGGTGCCACTCAGATATCCAAGCGCAACCTAAACCAATCATTAAAATGTTTTTTAATCAGTATCTAATGGCGTGGTCAATTACCACACCATTGAAACCAATTTAAAACAATTAAGTTACAAGCAGAACTAAGTTAGGCGTCGCTAGGGCATCTATGATTAGGGTCCCTAACCTAGGCGCCGCTTATAGAATCAGGCCCTGTGACTCTGGCAACGGATTAGCAATCATGCGCTAATCAGTTAACAGGCAGTAAGGTAGTTGCACTGAGTAGTGCAGGAATTCCCATTCTCCACCCTTCCAAAAGAGCTCCTTTATTATGATCAATCTTTTCATAGCTTAGCAAAAACAGATATGCAGCCACCTTTCTCCCTAGGTAAAGATGCAGATTGGAGCTCTAATGTTGCTCCCAACGAGGCTCTTATTTACCCAAAGGGTACCAAAGTGGAATCACCACTAACATCTATCAAACACATTAAAAAGTAAGTTTCCCTTTCCCCATCGCCTTCTCCTGAGAGAACCCATAAACATCGGTTCTCTAATAAGTAAATCATCGCACAAAAACCCCCAGCCGATCTTCCTATCTCTTCGAGGGCATCTTGAGGCCTCCCCGATGCACCTGGAAAGGGGGGGGGGGGAGAAAGGTATGATGTGGGGCAACACCCGACGCCCTTCAGTTCAGAACTGTCAGGAAAGTCGCCAGCTGCCCTCCTGTCCGGCCCCAAGCAGTGGTTTCCCCGAGTCCACCGCCAGCTCAAAGCTGGGAGAGAGAGGGCGGTACCTCCCGCCTTGTTACCGCCGCGACCTCGGCCTGGCGGCGCCCGGCTCCCCTGAATCCCGTGGAGTGACAGGAGCAGCATCGGCTCCGTAGCAAAGCAAGCGAGAAGGCGAGGCCCGGCCGCTGCCTGCCCGCCCGCTCCCTGCCTCGGCTGGCGCCTGGCGGAGAAAGAAACCGGCGCTGTTACTCACAGAGAGCACGCTCATGCGGATAGGGGTCTCCAGGAGACACGCCATCTTGATACTCCCCGGCCTAGCGCTGCCCCGTCTGCAGCCAGCCTGTTGTTCCGCCTGAAGCACTTTCCGATCTGCAACCGAGGCCCGCCGAGCCGAAACGGCGCTCAACCCTTGGGCAGAATTAGGTCGCAGCCGCCCAAGCCCATTTAACAGAGAGAAAGCACCCTTTGGGCATGGTCGGAGGACCAAGGCGGTTATGGCTGTTCTGTTGAATGTGCGAAGCGGAAGCCGTCACTAGTTTTACTCGGGGAGGGAGAGGGGGAGGGCGACAGCTGTAGGATGTGATGCTGCTGTTGGCCGCAGAATCCCTCATCCTCTCTCCATCCTGGGAGACGGTGAAGGAGGGATGGAGAACCAAATTTAAAAAAATAATCTGACTAGGGCCTGGGGAGTACGGCTACTACGCCTGAAACGATCATGCCCGAGAAGAAGAGAGATTTTATGAAGGAAAAACAGCACGTTGGATATTTAAAAAAAAAAATTCCACCTAATATATAAAATTAGAATTTTGTGGAAATGACTTCTAATTCATTTTCTTAAGTAACTTGAAGTATTTTATTGACCCGTTCAGTTAAACTTCCAAGCGAGATGCAGAGAGTAGAGTGATGGCTCTTGTACACTACATTTATTTATACTATTTTACATTAATAGGTAATCTCTTCTTTTGACAAGGCTGATAGGGTAAGGTGGACTACTTTAAGGGCTCCTTTTACAAAGCCGCTCTAGCGGTTTAACGCGTGCTAAACTGCCGGCCATGCTAGCCGCTACCGCCTCCTCTTGAGCAGGCGGTAGTTTTTCGGCCAGCGTGGGGGTTAGCGCGTGATGAAAAGTCGCGCAGCTTTGTAAAAGGAGCCCTAAATGTTTTAAGTGGGATTTCTTACTTTTTGAAATTTTGAATTACTGTTTGTCCATGGCTTTTCTTTTAAAATTTTATGTAACATTTTCCACCCTTGCCTTGATCTATCCTTAGTCTGCGTTTACCGCTTTTTAAAACATTGCCTTCTGGTCTTGGCTAGATGACACTCGGCTGCTTATTTCTATTGTTCAATTAGCCTTACTGCGCATAAAATGTTCCTTGTGCTCCAAACTGTATGTCAGGAGTAGGGTTACCATATGGCTCCAGAAAATGTTTTCCATTGTGAATGTTGGCTTGTAACCCGTTCTGAGCTACTGGGAGGACGGGATAGAAATCGAAATAAATAAAAAGGACAGATTAAGACATCCAGGTTTTATTTCCTTTGCTTTCAATGAAAGTAAAACCCAGATAATCTATCTGTCCTCCTTTTTCTGAAGCCATATGGTAACCCTAGCAGTAGCAATAATTAGCACTGCTTGGTGCCAGCTGGCGACTTTCCTGACAGTTCTGAACTGAAGGGCCTCAGGTGTTGCCTCTTTAACTCACTTCCAACTTCACTAGATAGAGTTTGAGCCCACTGGGACAGATAGGGAACTATGATAAAGTACCTGAATGTAAACCACTTAGGATACAAGTGGTATATAAATGATTACCGTAAATAAATACCTAACCTGAAACTTGCACTAAAGAGGATGAGTTTGGGAAATATTGAGAGCTATGGCTCTAGCATGGAACAGAATGTTATATCCACAAACAAACTATGTGGAACCAATTCCTGGACTTCCAAGTGATATAAAATGCAAATACAACAATCACAGATAAATAAAACCAAACACTCTGCTAAGAAATAAAGGCCTTGCTATATCAGATGGCCAGACCAGAATGTTATATTACAAGAATAGCATAGGAGGAGGGGGTGCTGAAAAGTTCTCAACCCAACCAACCAACTTCCTAAATTCTGAGCTTTATTTTGCCACTGTAGTTACATAAACAGAGTGTATGTCTTTAAAATAAGTTCCCAGAGTGCACTGCTGTTCACCCGGTGGGCTGAGCCTCCCTTTCTCCTAGCTACTTCTCTTGTGTGTTGAGATAGCTGACACTATTTTAGAGTTGTATATGGTTATAGGATAGTATTGTTCCCCTTCTAGTCAGGTGTACACCCTTGTATCTGCTTGCCTCTAAGTAACTTGGTATTGCTAAGCTTTAAAATACAGTATTAACATTTCACAGAGAGTATGGGAAAATATGCTTCCAACTTGCCCTAATCAAAAGGGATGCTGGTTGAGTGTGAATGAAGAAATTCCTTAAGATCTACTTGACTGTTGAGTTTATTTCTTTCTTTAAGTCTTGTATAAAGAAGTTTGTTTTAGGAACCACAGAGACCAGCCTATTAGGCTACAGGCTCAGTGAGATTATGCTGACTGGGATCCTCTGAGAGAAAGCCAGTTACAAACATAATAAAATATTTTGATACTTAGGCCTGGATTCTCAAAACGGCACCATTTGGAAGGTGCCTAAGTTGTTTTAATTGGCCATTAAAAACAATTAAAAACTAATTAAGGCAAAAAAGTAGGCACCTGAATCACATCTATGCAGATGCCAAGCACAGCGAGGTTATAGGCGGGGTTGACATTTGGCACCATTAAATATGATTGTGTGGCGAAGATAGGTGCCAGAAATGTAGGCCTGTAAAACCCTTGCCTACATTTCCGGCACCTATCTTCAACGCAGACTATGATTCTCAAAACGGCACCATAGTTTAAGTGACATGCAATCGGTGCCATTTTTTTTCAAGCGCTGCTAATTTCTGTGCTGCTTTGATAACCCAACAATCTCAATACCATTCGTACTCATTATCTTATGTTTTACAAACTTATACAATTCCTTACAAATAAACAGTGTGCTTCCACCTCTACCATTCATTCTAGGTGCTCAAAGGCTGCAAAGGCTGGAGGACACAGCTTATTATCAATAACCAAATCTATTTCAGTTAACCATGATTCAGTAATGCATAATATATCTAAATTCAAATCAAGAATCAGATCCCTAAGGATCTTAATCTTATTTTTTTACTGATCTAACGTTAATGAGAACACAATGCAGCATCAACGAATAGGTAACAATTCTATTCTGCTCACATTCAATAAAAATTAACTTCTATTTCTTTTAACTGGTCTTTTCAGTGTCAACCTCCCATATCTGAAAAACCAAAAGAAGTGGAACAATTGTCTCTAGATGATATAGGAAAATTTTATTTAAAAAAATAAATATATTGTAAAAATACTGCAAACCATAAAAACACATAAAAAAAGAAACAATAAATGGTACATATGACTAAAACTTAATAAATCTTGGAGCACAACTGATAAACTTTCCTGTGATAATACTTAAGTGTTCAACCAACACAGGATACCCTCATTCAGTACTTGATCTCATATCTGCATTCCTCACATAAACAATTATAAATACATAAATTATAGTGATAAGTGCTCAGAACCACAAACTAAGTGCTTTAAAAGTGATATTAAGCAGAGGTTGTACAAGGGGCCATCATAGTTTCTTATCAGTCCCTGACCACTCCTACTGTTCTTAATAATGGCAATGAAGTGGAAAACAATTTCACTTATCTGTACAGTATACTGGAGCAGATGTTCCTTCTTGTGCACCTTTCTGCTTCACCAGCTCCAACAAATATTATAGTACCACTTGTGCATCTCTATAACCATTGCATTCTTGAGTAGAGGGAATGCAATGGTTATAGAGATGCACAAGTGGTAATATAATATTTGTTGGAACTGGTAAAGCAGAGAGGTGCACAAGAAGGAACATATGATTAAAAGCAATAGTTGACTTCAGGTAAGTATATAGTGCAAACAACTAGTGAGCACATAAGTCTGTTGTAATCAGGCAAACTTGCTGTCCAAACCCGGTAGCTTCCAGGTAAATGTATAGTACAAACAACGAATAGGTATGTGATGGACCAGTTATGATCAAGCAAATATGTTCAGACCCAACACGGTTGGTGGGTTAGCAAGATTTTGCCTTCATCAGGAGTCCTTGGGAAAAATGATGCAAATAATTAATGGATTTAATGCAAAACATTGAGGAAAAATGGTGAATGAAAAGGGTGCTGAGATGAATAGTGAAACCAGATGTCATGAAAAAACAAACAAAGAAGCAAATGTAGCCCGAATAGGGGAAAGTGAATTTGGATAAGCTGAGGGAGAAGGGGTTCAGAACATGTTTGAAATAAGTCATATAGAAGGTGTACGAGTGAAAACCAAATTGAAAAATTCTTAGCTGATTGCAGAGCACAAATAACAATCAATAAACAGCTACAATGAAAAAAAAAACCATTAGACAATAAATGACATGACATGAAACCTTATGTAGCCCAAGTATAACTGCTGAGGCCAGATCTGCTTCTGCATAGGACCAAAATTAATAGCATTGTCCTCTGGCCATAAGACAAATCCAGAATATATGAAAACTGCAGAAGATGCAGTTACAAAAAGAGGTAAAAGCTAATAACGTGAAAATGTGAGAAAACAAAAATGGAAGGCTGCTAATAATTTCAGGATCTATAAGAACAGCTGGTAGCATCAAGATTCAACATGAGGACTAATGTATAGCTAAACATTAAACTAGGCAACATAGAAAGGGGTCTGATTATAACTGGTCCATCACATACCCAGGAAGGTGCTGGTCACTGATGTTTTATTGTTTGGTATTTTGTCCGTTTTGTATTTTTAGATGTAGTTTGTAACCCGCCCTGGATAAGGACAGGATATAAATAAACTAAACTATTGGTTGTTTGTACTATACATTTACCTGGAACTTACCGGATTCAGATAGCAAGTTTGCCTGATTACAATGAACTTATTAAGTGCTCACTAGTTGTTTGCACTATATACTTACCTGAAGTCAACTATTGTTTTTAATCATACATACCATTTATTGTTTTTAAAATTTCAATGATTTTTATTGATGACTCCATAACTGTACAACAATAAAGAAAATAAAATAATACAAGTCATCCAATTGTCTGTATCCTGTACCTCCCCCTCCCCTCTTCAATGATCTTCCTTTGGAGTGAGCTGCAGGTAGCAGGTAACATATACAAATATAAAACTGTAGACAGTATAAGAGTGGAAGAGAAACTGATTCCAAGGCTAGCAATCAAGAGTAACCACAGAAGCATAATTGTAATTGATGTTCTTGTTACAAGTCACAAAAAATTCCTATAATGCAGTATCAGTAGTACACAACTAATTCTATAGTTTACCTTACCAGGCCCTCCGAACCTCCCCCTCCAATGTTTTGTTGGTTTTTTTAATTACATAGGTTTGCAGTATTTTTACAATATATTTCTTTTTTAATAAAATTTTTCAAAGCATCCTGAATCATTCAGAGACAATTGTTCTACCTCTTACTTTGGTTTTCCAGCTATATTGTGGAACATAGATCTTTTCCTTTGTTTTAACCTCCCAAATCTACCAGACCCTGTCCAAACAGGAAAAGAATAAGGATACATAGAGCTCCTTTTACTAAGGTACGCTAGCGATTATAGCTTGCGCTGAAGATTAGCGTGCGCAAACCACACGCTAAACGAAAAATACTAACGCAAGTTCTATGGAGGCGTTGGTGTCTAGTGTGCGCTAAAACCGCTAGCGCACCTTAGTAAAAGTAGCCCATAGTGGGGTTCATTTTGGGGGAGGTTTGATTGTGATTATGGTGTAATGTATATCTAACACTCTTTATGTGAAGTTCACAGCAGTGCCCTCTAAAGTGCTCCAATGCTCTGTTGGTATGTCTGTGTGGTCAGTCCATTATAATGCTGTCCCCTCCCACGTCTAGATTTGGATGTTTTGAACTTGGATGTTTTTGTGGTCGAAAATGCCTAAAAATGTTAAGCTATCCTGATGGCCAAGACATCTAAGTGGGCAATTATTGAAAAATTTTGGACATCTAGCAGTTTCTCCACTCCGACTTTTGTATGTTTTGTGGAAACCTCTGCACCCTCAGCTGATGAAGCTTTTTCTTGCAAGCCTGCCTGCTACCATCTGCATTCCCCTACGCTCTAGCCCCCTGACCAGAGTGGAATCTTTCCACTGGCTAGGCATTCCTGCTGGCCTGTTCTTGACAGGGTGCTTTGATGGACCAACTCATGTCTATAGTGTTCCCTGTCCTCATCCTCATGTTTCTCTAGCCTACTTGTCTCCACCCTCCTCCCACTCCATTTCATCCTTCAGGTACACATTAATTTACCTAAATTGTTCATGTCTGTATTACTTAAGTGAAAGCAATATCTTTTCGCATTACCTTTCACATGTAATGTGATATCACAATAGTCACAGCTGTTATCATCTTGATGTATCATTTCACTGCTGTTGATAACCTGTTTTTCACAACATGACCTTGTCATATTTGGATTAATAAACATTTGCAACATATCCCTTCTGTCACATGTCCTTCCTTGTTGCATATATCAAGTTTACAAGTTTAATAAAATTTTTGATATACCACCTTATCATTTATTTCAAGGTGGTTATACATTTTAAAATAGGGCAGAAACAGATAATATAATTTAACATAACTTTAACAAAATAAACATACACGATTAGATAAAAACAATGACATGCACGACTGGACAAATGGTACGAGTGGAAAAGAAGGGGAGAACTACAATGATGAAAGAAAAGTAAGATATTAAAGGTATAAACAAAAGGGTGGGGTTAAAAACAAGTCCAATAGAAGTGGACTCATAAAAGATTTTTTTAAAAAAAAGTTTAGTGGGTTTTTTTTAATAAAAATCCTTGAAAGGACATTTACACTTGAAAAGCATCTTTAAAAAGAAATGTGTTAAGAAAAGATTTAAATTTCTCAAGATTAGTTATCTCTCTTAGAGCATTTGGTGCTGAGTTCCAGAGGGTCGGGGCAACTACTAAAAAGATAGTGTTTCTTCTAGTGTTAATATGGTTCAAGCCTGGGATTACTAATAAATTTTGCTCTGAGGAATGAAGAAATTGCGATGTGGCATACGGTATCAAAAATTTATTAATGAATTCTGGCTGTCCAGTGTTTCTTGTTTTAAAAGTCAATAATAGAGTTTTATATCTGGGCAACAGCTGTTTGCACATTTTCCAAGGCAACACACGATTCTACTGGCTGCACAACTATGGCCCTGATGGTTACATAGTGCACTGCTCTTCCTCTTTCACCACTATCCTGTTTCAGTGACCTGCTCTGTAGTCTGAAGTCCAGGTCAGTGAAACAATATGAGTGGACAAAAATGGTCATAAGGGTGCTTTTCCCTGTCAAGAGTAATACAAGAATAAGCATAGAAAAAAATTGCATCTAAAGGCTAAAGTGATATCAAATGAGTCTAAGTGGAGCAAGACAGGTCTGCCCAATTTTAACCAGCGTGTTTAATAGTGTCTGACCTGTTCAAAGAAGAATTTCCTTTCTGACCCCTTCATAGTTCATTGCTTGTAGCCTGGCACTATTCAGTGAGAATGGTCAGCATTTTCTCAAAGTATCATTAACTACTTGCTCATCATCACTTTGCACTCTAGGAGCCACCAAATAGCCTTTATTTAGGGTTACCATATGGCTCCAGAAAAAGAGAGGATAGCTTGAGATATCTGGGTTTTACTTCCATTGAACGCAATAGAAGTAAGTAAGGAGGATAGATAGAGACATTGCGTTCAATGGAAGTAAAAGTTTCAATCTGTCCTTTTTCTGGAGCCATATGGTAACCCTACATTATTATCTCTGGGACTTTTCAGGCATGTAATAGCCTACAGTATTATGTAGCACTATTTCATAAGTCAGGGGAGGGTATTCATCCTATGCAGAGAGCAGGGGCCCAGCAAATCCATATCTCCCTGCTGTAGTCACAGGATTGGGACACACATGTTTTCAAAATGCAATTGCAAGCTTCAGTTACTTTAAACATTACCTTGTAATTAGTTTTTCCACACAATACATCAACTCTTGCAATATTAGCAGAGAATGTGATGACAGCATTTAGCATAGCAGCCAGTAACATCAAATAGGCTGATAATGTCCCACTACATATATCCTAATGACTGCAGTTGGTAAAATCTACAGGATATGGGAAGGTTAGGCCTCATAATGTCCTTTTCAATCATTGGGATGATGCCAGGTACTGTACTTGTGAGCTGGATTAGCAATTGTAAACAGGATCTGGCCTTTGATGGACTGTTGGCCTGCCAGTCTGTCCACTGTTGTGCCCCTTTCAGCCAGTCTCTTAACAAGGCTGTTGGCATACCTCGAGCAGCTGCTGCAGGAGCCCCTGACCTTGTTGCTGCAGCTCATGCAACATGACTGAGACTTGCTGCAGGTGCTGCATTTGGGGCTCACAGGGAATGGGCACTGTAGGGGGTGCTGCCACAGCAGTAGGTCATTGGCCTTGAATGGGTAGCCCCTGAGGCCTCCTCCTCTTCACCCTCTAGAGGTGGCATGTCTGCCCAGGGGTCTTCCTCTATGGCTTGATATGGCACCTCCCAGGACCCCTGGTCCACCACCACCTCCTGGTCCTCGGCCTCCTGACCCTCCTCCTCAGCCTGCTGATGTTGGCCTGTATGAGATAAAAACATTGGGTTAGGGTGACCACATCATCATGAGTTGCATAGTAGTGCTGCAGAGGGCCAGGAGATGGAATGGCACCGGTATGTGGTTATTTTCAGGCACCAGGGAGTCAGGTCTGAAGGGTGACACCAATGAGATGACATAGCATAGAACCCTGATGGATGGCCTGACAGTGTGTGACAGAGGGTGGGGTGGTCCAGCGATGATGTACTGTCCTATATTCATTTCGCTTCTGTCATCTGATTTTGTGGTGTAGTAGTTTGGGCTGAGGTGTTGCAGTATCAAGGTTTGGGGGTTTGATACTCACTGTGGGTGTTTGTGGTGACTGTGTTTATTTTTTCCCCCCAGCTGCAGCAATGAACTATACAGTCTATGAGTGTGTGAAAGAATGTATCCTTTGGAACTGATGGTTACTGATGGATATATTCCTTTCCCCTTCCCACAATCCTTCCAATGTCAACTGATTGTTTGAGGTCTTAGGAACTGCAATTGCAGAGAAGAGGTAGGTGCATCGCATCTAGGACATGATGGGGGACCAGGGAGGTTGTAGGGTTACTATGTGTGTAGTGGCGTACCTAGCATATGTGACACCTGGGGCCCATCATTTTTTGACCCCCCTCCCCCATCTGTACGAAAAACAAGATTTTTAGTAACAAGCCACATGTCACACATGAGTACCTAGGAAAAGGCAGCATCTTACATACTGCAGTGAGAAATACAACAGCAATACACCCATTGTAAAACTAAACAAGCCAGACTAGTACAGATCAATCCTACAGTCAATCCTAACAGAAAACCATGTCTTTCGAACACACAGAACACAGAAAATACCTTTGCCTAGTATGGAATATGTCATCACAAACTAACCCCTCCCCCTTTTACAAAACTGTAGTGTGGATTTTAGCCACAGTGGTAACAGCTCTGATGCTCATAGAATTCTGAGCATCAGAGCTGCTACCATCACGGCTGGCGCTAATAAACGCTCCACAGTTTTGTAAAAGGGGGGATAAAATAGAAATACATAGACAAAGGTTAAATTGAACCAGCAAGAAGCTGGACTCTGCATACAATGCAACACCACAGAAACAGTGACACATATCTCCTAAAGCAATAAATAAATAGAAATTTTTTTTCTACCTTTATTTTCTGTGGTTTCTGCTTTCCTCATCTTCTTGTAACTCTCTTCCTTCCATCCACTGTCTCCCGTCTCTCTTCCCCTATATGGCATCTTCTCTCCTTCTATGCCCCTTCCAGAAACTGTATGCCTCCCCCTTCCATCTCTCCTGTCACCCCCATTGGTCTGGCATCTCTCTCCTCTCCTTCCCTCTCCCACACCTCTCCTCTGCAATCCCTTTCCCTTTTCTCCCCTCATTTTCCTTTTTAATTTATTTTCTGCATCTGTCTAGATTACATTCTTACTACCCTCTCATTAATGTTCTTTTTTACTGTCTATCTAAAGCTTGCCACCTCTTTCCCTCACCCCTCCAGTGTTTCACTAACTCAATCCTTTTCTCCCCATCATTTGCCCTCCTTTTATTTATCCCCTCCTTCCATCATGTACCCTCTTTCTCCAACCCTTCCATCTATTACCTTCTCCTCTCTCTCTGTCCACTTCCATCCAGCGTCTGCTCCCCTCTTTCTCTCCTCCCATTTCCTTCCTGCATTTGCTCCCTTATCTCTTCCATCTGCACTTCCATTCAGCATAGGCTCCCCACTACCATCCAATGTCTGCCCTTTCTCTCGCCATCCACCCCTCTTCAATCAGCATCTGCTCCCTTTCTCTCCCTCCAATATCCTTCACCCTTATGTCTCTCCCCTTTCTCTGTACATCAATTCTATCAGCCCCACCCTTCCATACCACCCTGCCCCCTTTCTTTCCCTCAACCACTCTTCCATTCCAGCAATCCAGCTCCTTTCTCTCCCTTCATGCAGCAAGGTCCCACGATGATTGTAGCTGCCGGCTGCCAGTCCACCCCACTCCAACGTACTTGCTCAGGAGCGGACTCAGCAGCCGCATGCTGGAAGGACCCACGATGACTCGTATGTTGACTCTGCTCCAGAAGAAGTAAGTTATGTCGGAGGGGGTGGACTTGGCAAACGCAGGGAGTTGTGCAAAGTCCGGCAATGACTGCGTCTGCCGGGTCCACCCCCTCCGACGTAACTTACTTCTTCCGGAGCAGAGCCAGCAGAGGAGTCAGCGCGGGACCTTCCTGCACCTCAGCATGGCTGCCGACTCTGCTGCAGAGAAAGTAAGTCAGAGGTAACATGACCATTTATTTTTTTCTTCAAAAAATTAATTAATTGACTGTGTATCATTTCTTTCTTTCTGCACTCAGGCCCATCAATTGTCCCTTTCTATTCCCTCCCTCCTTCCTTCCCATGTCCTTAGTGCCCCCAGTGCCTCCGTCCTGTGTCCAAAGTGCCCCCAGTGCCCCCGTCCTGTGTCCTTAGTGCCCCCAGTGCCTCTGTCCTGTGTGCTTAGTGCCCCCAATGCCTCCGTCCCGTGTTCACAGTGCCCCCAGTGTCTCCTTCCCATGTCCATAGTGCCCCCAGTGCCTCCTTCCTGTGTCTGTAGTGCCCCCAGTGCCTCCTTCCTGTGTCCATAATGCCCCCAGTGCCCCCTCCCCGTGTCTTTAGTGCCCCCAGTGCCTCCTTCTCATGTCCTTAGCGTCTCCATCCTGTGTCCATAGTGCCTCCAGTGCCTCCGCTTGTGTCCATAGTGCCCCCAGTGCCTCCGTCTTGTGTCCATAGTGCCCCTAGTGCTCCCATCCTGTGTCCTTAGTGCCCCCATTGCCTCCGTCCTGTGTCTATAATGCCCCCAGTGCCTCCGTCCCATGTCCATGGTGCCCGCAGTGCCTCTGTCCCGTGTCCATAGTGCCCCCGGTGCCTCCTTCCCGTGTCCATGGTACCCCCAGTGCCTCCTTCCTGTGCCCATAGTGCCCCCTGTGCACCCGTCCTATGTCCGTAGTGCCCCCAGTGCCCCTGTCCTGTGTCCTTAGTGCCTCCAGTGCCTCCGTCCTGTATCCATAGTTCCCCCAGTGCCCCCGTCCTGTGTCCTTAGTGCCCCCAGTGCCTCCTTCTTATGTCCCCCCACTACCTTCCAGATGTCTATCTCCCTCCCTCCCTGCCGCACTAAAGCCAGCCAGCTTGCCTGCCTATATCCTGCCCTCCCTGCCGCGGAAAAAAAAAAAAAGCGTCTCTCCCCTTCCTTTCCCCTGGTCGCGCCTGCAATCTTACCTCCCCCCGCCGACAAGTAGTCTTTCTGATGTCAATTCTGACGTTGGAGAGGACATTCCAAGCCAGCCAATCACTGCCTGGCTGGCCCAGAACGTCCTCTCCGACGTCAGAATTGACATTGGAAAGACTTCTTGTCGGCGGGGGGGGAGGTAGGATTGTAGCGGCGCAGCCGGGGGAAAGGAAGGGCAGGAGGACCTGGACCTGGCCGGCTGTGCACCCTGCCAAGCCGTGCACCCGGGGCAGACCTCCCCCCTGCCCCCCCTTGGTACGCCACTGTGTGTGTGTGGGGGGGGGTATTTACATTGAGCTCTGAGGTGCTGTCTCAGATGCCGGATGAGACATGGGTTCCTGTCTATACCAGTGCCTCAAGGACTGAAGATCCCTGTGGATCCCAAAGCACCTACAAAACACAAGTTGGTGAAGAATGGGGTCAGGTGATGGGCCTTCTTAGCTTCATATACATTATTATTACTTGTGACATGCCGTTCAATCAGGGCAGGATTAATTCGTCGAGGGCCCCTAGGCACACAAGTACACTGGGCACCCTGCCCCGCCCCACTATATATATATAGACATGCAGGACATTAGGAAAGTCCTGTTAGTACCAGGGTGCTCAGGGAGTTGTGTGATGTCTTAGCGGAACCGCTATCCACGCTCTTCAATCTCTCCCTTAGTACGGGTAACGTCCCGTTGGACTGGAAGACGGCTAACGTCATTCCACTCCACAAGAAAGGCTTCAAGATGGAGACAGCAAACTACAGACCGGTGAGTCTCACATCAATAGTGTGCAAACTAATGGAAACTCTAATCAAATGCCAATTGGATACGATCCTGAACGAGGAGAATCTACGGGATCCCCGTCAACATGGATTTACTAAGGGGAGATCCTGCCAATCCAACCTGATCAGCATCTTTGACTGGGTGACGAGGAAGCTGGATGTTGGGGAGTCCCTGTACATCGTATACCTGGACTTCAGTAAAGCATTTGATAGCATACCACACTGCAGGTTGCTGAGCAAGATGAGTTCTATAGGATTGGGCGACACATTGACGAAATGGGTTGGGAACTGGCTTGGAGGTAGGCTTCAGAGGGTAGTGGTGAATGGCACCCCCTCCAAAATGACGGAGGTAATCAGTGGAGTTCCGCAGGGCTCGGTCCTGGGCCCGATCCTATTCAACATCTTTATAAGAGACTTGGCAGAAGGGCTGCGAGGTAAAATAACATTATTCGCCGATGACGCCAAACTAAGCAATGTAGTGGGCAAAAGCACAACAGACATAAATTCAATGTCCGACAACATGATGCACGACCTACTCCTACTGGAGCGCTGGTCTAGGTCCTGGCAACTCAGCTTCAATGCCAAAAAATGCAAAGTCATGCACCTGGGCAGCCAAAATCCATGCAAGACTTACACCCTTAATGGCGAGATCCTAACAAGAACTGAAGCAGAACGAGACTTAGGGGTGATCGTCAGTGAGAACATGAAGACTGCCAATCAAGTGGAGCAAGCTTCATCTAAGGCAAGGCAAATCATAGGTTGCATACGCAGGAGTTTCGTCAGCCGTAAGCCTGAAGTCATTATGCCATTGTATAGATCCATGGTGAGGCCCCACCTGGAATACTGTGTGCAATTCTGGAGGCCGCATTACCGTAAGGATGTGCTGAGACTGGAGTCAGTCCAGAGAATGGCCACCCAGATGGTCTCGGGACTCAAGGATCTCCCGTACGAGGAACGGCCGGATAAGTTGCAGCTGTACTCACTCGAGGAACGCAGAGAGAGGGGTGACATGATCGAGACATTCAAGTATCTCACGGGCCACATCGAGGTGGAAGAAGATATCTTCTTTTTCAAGGGTCCCACGGCAACAAGGGGGCATCCGTGGAAAATCAGGGGCGGGAAACTGCACGGGGACACCAGGAAATTCTTTTTCACTGAAAGGGTGGTTGATCGCTGGAATAGTCTTCCACTTCAGGTTATTGAGGCTAGCAGCATGCCTGATTTTAAAGCCAAATGGGATAGACACGTGGGATCTATTCACAGAGAAAGGTAGGGGAGGGTCATTGGGGTGGGCAGACTAGATGGGCCGTGGCCCTTATCTGCCATCTATTTCTATGTTTCTATGTTTCTATGACATTTTGACATCATCAGGGACATTTTCTAGCACAATTAATGGGACGTCTACTTCAGATGTCTTGCAGGTCATATAAACAAAATACTTGGACATCCAGCAGAACAGGCTTTGAACAGCGATTTTCCATTCATCTAGATAGTTCATTTTCGAAATGTCCTGTTCTTCCTGGGGCCTTTTCGATTATGGTCTTTACATTTTGGATGTCCAAATCTGGACGTCCAGGATCGGACATAGATGTACTATCAAACATGGCCCTCAATATGTCTAATAAAAGCTCTAAAAATATTTAACTACAACTACCAAATCCTAATCCAAACTTTACAGTAATATATCCACAAATCAAAAGAAATCAACTCAAACTCTACCTGAAATCTGCATAAAAGAGCCTCCTTTGTACACTCTTTTGTCAGCGCGACGAGGAGGTGCACAATCCTCTAGTGTTGTGCCCGGCTTTAAATACTTTAATGTTCCCCTATGATGTCACTGAGGGGCAGAGTCAGTGATGCCCCACGTTGGGCTCAGCTTTGGGATGGGAAAAGCAATGTATTAAGATGTTGCAAAACAGCTGATCGGTAAGAGCAGAGCTCAGATGGTAATAGCTCTCTTAGTCTGCCTCTGTTGTCATGCCTAGCCTTAAGTGTCTCAACACCCCTCTATGACATCACCGATGAGCAGTCAATGATGTCCCAGGCTGGTCTTAGCTTCAGGATGGAAAGAGCAGTGCATTAAGATGTTGCAAAATAGCTGATCAGTAAGAGCAAAGCTCAGATGGTAACAGCTCTCTTAGTCTTCCTCTGATGTCGTGCCTAGCTTTAGATGCCTTCTTACCACCACACATGCTTTTATTATCTTCTGCCAACCTCACTACACTCAGGTTATCTCTCTCCTCAAATCACTTCACTGGCTCCCTATCTGCCTTCACATACAGTTCAAACTCCTGGTACTAACCTACACATATGTTCATTTTGCAACGCTTCAGTATTTCTCCTCTCTTGTCTCTCCTTACATGCCTCCCTGAGAATTCCATTCCTCAGATAAGTTGCTTTTATCTGTACCCTTCTCCTCCACTGCCAATTCCAGACTTTGGTCATTTCACCTTGCTACCCTGTATGCCTGGAATAAACTACCCGAGTCTGTGCATCATGCTCCTTCCCTTCCCTTGTTCAAAAGTAGACTGAAATACCCACCTTTCTGAGATAGCCTTCAACTCAGAACCCTATTCACTAGTATCAGACAATAAATTTGTTTCACATCTAACCCATGCTGAAATTCATCAAATATGGAGACCAAAAAAGTCTCCATCCCAGTTGTGTTTAGGGTTGTAATTAAAGTTAGGATAATGGTTAAGTTAAGTTTATGGTTTTGGTTAGGGTTAGAGGTAGGATGAGGGATAAAGTAGGGTTAGGATTAGAGCTCCAGTTAGATTTATGATTAGGATTAGGTTACAATAGCAGTTGAGTTTAGGGCTAGAGTTTACATTTACAGTTAGGGTTATGATTAGGAATAGGGATGCAATTAGGTTTAGAGTAAGAGTTATGCTAGCCGTTATTATTTGGGTCACACTTAGAGTTAGAACTGCAGTTAGATATGTAATTTAAAAGTTAGGGTTAAAGATAGGTTTGCCATTATGATCATGATTAAGGTTAGCATTAGGGTTAGTATAAGCATGGCAGTAAAGTTAGGGCTATTTTTCCAGGCCATATTGTACAAGAAGTGAGATTGGTGATCCTATAAGCATTAGAATAAACATTTCCTAACCAGGCAGTTTCTTTTGTCCACTGAATCTTACTAGATGGCCTTGAGAATGAATAATTTTTAATTTTCTTGTATATTGGAGATCTACTTTTAATGTAAGCCTTTTGGAATAAGGATTCATTGTACTTCTATATGTCATTGGATTCTTGTTCTTGGTTGAATTCCTCCTTCTGCATTTTTGATTGTGTCAGCATATTGAGTCTTCATTGCCATTATGACTGGAAGTCTCTTCCAAATGCCAAACAGGCTTTGCCAGTTTGAGAGTTCCTGATCTCATACAAGTGGCTCTGAAAATGGTAGAAGTAGAAAAGAGCTATTTGAGTAATAGGTGATATTGAAATTATCTAAAATTATATTCAATAGATTTTTCCTTTAAAAATATATTACTTTCTAAGTAGAAATGAAGAGAAACTAACTCAGATTACTGACACTTTTCAGATCCATAGAAACATGATGGCTGATAAAGGCCAAATGGCCCATCTAGTTTGCCCATCCAAAATAACCATTATCTCTTTCTCTCTCCGAGAGATTCCACATGCCTATTCCAGACCTTTTGAATTCAGACGCAGTCTAGGTCTCCACCAACTCTTCTGGGAGACTGTTCCATGCATCTACCACCCTTTCTGTAAAAAAGTATTTCTTTAGATTACTCCGGAGCCTATCACCTCTTAACTTCATCCTATGCCCTCTCATTGCAGAGTTTTCTTTCAAATTAAAGAGACTTGACTCATGTGCATTTACATTACGTAGGTATTTAAACGTCTCTATCATATCTCCCCTCTCTCGCCTTTCCTCCAAAGTATACTGATTGAGATCTTTAAGTCTGTTCCCATACGCTTTATGATGAAGACCACATACCATTTTATTAGCCTTCCTCTGGATTGACTCCATCCTTTTTATATCTTTAGGAAGGTGCGGCCTCCAGAACTGTACACAATATTCTCAATGAGGTCTCACCAAAGTCTTATACAGGAGCATCAATACTTCCTTTTTCCTACTAGCCATACCTCTCCCTATGCAAACTAGCATCCTTCTAGCTTTCGCCTTTTCAACCTGTTTGGCCACCTTAAGATCATCACATATAATCACACCCAAGTCCCGCTCTTCTTTCGTGCACATATGCTCTTCACTCCCTAATTTGTACCGTTCCCTCAGAATTTTGCAGCCCAAATGCATGACCTTGCATTTCTTAGAAGTGCTCTTAAGTTAAACTGACTGAGGGGACCCCCCCCCCTTGTGACTTTCTTGGCATGATAGAGGAAGGGTATGCCATTGCCTTCTACCAATGAATAGAAAGTTAAGTGACTTGCCCTAGGCCATAAGGAGCTAGCTGTGATTTGATCCTGGGTCTTCCATATCCCATCCATTTGCTCTAACCATTAGGTTGCTCCTCTACTCCACAGTACATTAAGGCCTTCTTTTACTATATAATGGTAGAGGTTTCTACCATGGCCCAGAGCACTAAATGCTCCGACACTCATAAGAATTCTATGAGCATAAGAGCATTTAGCGTTCCAGGCTGCAGTAGAAACCTCTACCAAAGCTTAGTAAAAGGGGGGGTAAGCTCAAGCTCTTTTAGAAACACTAAGCAACATTGTACTGAATGATCAAAAGATGGCATCAAGGCTCTACAGGAAATAGAACATTCCCTAGTAAACACAGACCTGCAGTCTACAGAGTGACCACAAGATAGCACCAGCACTCCATGCAGGATAGAACATTCTCTGGATAAAAAAAAGTTTACCACAAATACCAAATTGCACTGGGATGAGATGCAGAAGAAGATATTTATTTTTTCTATTTGCTCATTTGTTTAGCCCATTGTTCCAAGTGAGCCCAGAATGGATTGCAAGTGTACATTCACAATAAAGAGCAGCGTGGGTTTGAACCCACCACCCCAGGGTGCTGAGGCTGTAGCTTTAACCACTGCGCCTCACTCTCCCCCTTTTGGTATTTCTCAGGGGATTAGCAGCAGGCCCCATATTTTACACCCCTTGATTGCTTGTTTCTATGTGGGTGATCACAACGCCCAACTTCAAAACATTCAGGAAAGAACTGTAAAATCATACTATTCAAGAAATTTGTCAAATGATCTTACCAAATCATATCGACCATTCCCAGATCCCGACACATACTTTAGCTATCAACCTTGTAATCTCCCTGGGAATGCCCAGGCTAATTTCTCGTTCTAAACCACCTAGAACTGAAAGGTGTTGGCGGGATAGAAGACATCAGTGTAATGTAATGTAATGTGTATAAGGGCCAAGGCATAACATAAATGACATAATGACAATATACTGTAGACCTGACAAGATCTAACCTAATTTACAATGTAGCATCCGAGTGACAGTAGGTTGCACAGTTTTGTTTTACTGGAAATGGCATTTGTATACAGTAACTAAGATTTGGGCACAGGTCATTAAGGCGCTGGGATTATAAAGAGGAATATTTTCATGGCCCTCCTGAAGCTCCATTAAGGCAGGGAGGGAGTGAGGGACTAAGAAAGCAGTGGGTTGAGTTGAGAGATAAAAGAGTGCATAGTGGACACAAGTTAGGTAGGGGAAGGGAACTGGAAAGGGCAGGCTGCTTAGACCCTTACCATAAACTGACTCATACCACACCAGGAATGCTGTTGCTTAAAAGTACAGATTTATTATGAAGTAAATGGCAGCATATGAAAAAGAGAGCAGATTAACAGCATTCAAAGTGGAACAGAGTAGATACAGTTCTACACCCTGCAGAAATGCAGAAAAATACCCTGCTCTTCCTTATCTTACATGAATTGATATATTATTAGCCTTGCATTACAATCTGTTGGAAAGTTTCTGATTGGTTATTAGCATTATCATAAGTGATCAGTTGCTAGTCTGATTTGTTAGCATCATTAGCAAAATTTATTCCGTGGTTACAGATACATATAATTGGCTATGTCCCTAATTGACGTGAAGGTCATTAACATCTGCGTATGTCCTTAAAGCAGGGGTCTCAAAGTCCCTCCTTGAGGGCCGCAATCCAGTCGGGTTTTCAGGATTTCCCCAATGAATATACATGAGATCTATGTTCATGCACTGCTTTCAATGCATATTCATTGGGGAAATCCTGAAAATCCAACTGGATTGCGGCCCTCAAGGAGGGACTTTGAGATCCCTGCCTTAAAGCAATTTTCCATTTATGTATGTCGTTATCAGATTGGTTTGTTGACCAAAAGCCACCTAAAATTATCTACCCCTGACACCCTTCTGCTTGGGGCTTTTTCAGAGGTTATCCATGCATGACCTTCGCCCAATTCCAAGAATGGCCCCCATCCCATCCTGCCAGGTGCTGTGGTTTTGCCTACGTGCAGGCCAGCTTGTGCTCTTAATGTTCCATGAAACAAGGCAACTGTAGTTCAAATGTTATCTGTGTTATCTGATGTCCAAAGAGACTTTTACTCCATATGTAGTGGGGAACTGTCGGAAAGACAACCTTGTCACTTATCGCAGATGTCCAAGCTTTGCATCCTGTGCATAGGCCTCATGCCTGGCCTACTGTCCATTGTTTCACCTGTGGCCAGGGAATATAGGAAATACAGGAATCACTGCTGGAGGCCTTACACCTGTGTCTCTGTCTCTGTCTTCCAGCTGAGCACCAGTACTATAATTTTATTTCCATTCAGCAAGCACTGATCTGTGCTGTGTGGTAAGATCTGTGCTGTGTCTTACTTATCTTACTTACTTACTTATCTCAATCAGCAGAGGTTGGAGGAAATTGTCAAATGAGGTACAGAAACTATTCTTTAAAGTTCTTTAAAGTTAAAGTTAAATTGTCAAATGAGGTACAGTTTCTATTCCAGAGTTCTTGTAAAGATAAAGTTATGTTGACATCAAGCTTGGCCTGTTTTTAAGTCCTGTAGTCATGTCCCAAGAGGTTTTCAGGGAGGGGTCCAACAGGGATTCCCCTTCAGGACTATTGAGGATTGGCTGGGAGGGGGAAAATATGGATTGTATAGTTGGGTCAGTGTGAGCTAGAAGATTGTGGTGTAGATAAGCTGGGAGTAAGATGGCAAACTGTTGTGATGAGTTGGTGTTTGGGAGGAAGAGAGACTGGTGGGACTTTCAGTGCTACATCTTAGCTATTTCTTTTACCCACAAGTCCTCCCTATGTGTATATCACCTGTTGTGCAATGCATTTAAAGACAGCCTGGCCAGTTACGTTCACAACCCACCATGCTTTAATTTCCTTTATATGGACTTGGTTATTTGTACTGAGTTAAGCACCCTCAATCATTTCAAAAATTTGGCTCCTATGCAGGACTAGCATTAGGGGGCATGTTTTCCCCTTTTCTCCATCCTCATCCGGCATTCCCCTGGCCTTCCCGGTCTAACTTTAAAAAGTAATTATGCTCCACAGAGGATTGCTGGCACTGCATCGATTCTAACAGGCTGCCCGTGACTTCCACTGCACTTTCCCTCTGCTGTGGTTTGCCCAGACAGAAACAGGATGTTTCATCAGAGGTGGGGCAGACCGTGGCCGAGGGAGAGTGTAGCAGAGGCCACGGGCAGCCTGTTAGAATTGCCGCTGTGCCAGAAATCCTCTAAAGAACTTAATTACATTTTAAAAGTTAGACTGGAAAGGCCAGAAGGATGTTAGATGAGGGTGGAGACAAGGGAAAATCATGCTGGCTTACAAGGTCCCCCTGAAATAGCTGTTCGTGAAGTATACAGATGGGGAGGGGGTTCAAAGAAAGGGGGATATGCTGGACTGAGGGGGGGAGAGGTAAAGGGGAAGAAATAATGGGCCTGAAAACAGAGGAGAGGAAGAGAAATAGTGGACAATGGGATGGAGGGAAAAGAAAGGGAGAGAAGTTGGACCTGAGGGGTAGTGTGGAGGGAGGGGGAATAGAGATATTGGATAGGAGGGTAGTTGGGAAGAGAAAAGAAGAGATGGTGGACCCTGGAATGGTAAGGAAGGAGGGAGAGAGAGATGCTGGATGAAAGTGTAGTTGAGAAGAGAAAAGGAGAGATGGTGGATTCGCAGGTGGTAGGCAGGGAAGGAGAGATTCTGGATGAGAGAACAGTCTGGAAGAAAGATAAATAATTATCGACCTGGGGATGAGAGGAAGAGGGAAAATGTTAAGTTTGGGAGTTGGGGAGATAGATCCTGAACAATTAGATGGGGGGCAAAACAGATGCTGAATCAAGGAGTAGAAGGAAAAAGAAGAACAGAAAAGAGAAGAAATAATGTTGACCTTGGAGCAGGAGGGAAGAGAAGTGGGACAGGAAGATGCTGGGAGATGTCAGGCCATGACACTGGGCTGGCTACAAGAGAGGAGAGATGAACTCTGGAAATAGGGAGAGGTAAAAAAGGGGTAGCAAGATGATGAGTGGATGAGAATAGTGAGTACAGAGTAGAAATGTGGTCATGTGGATTCGATGGCAGAAAACAGGAGGCTGTGAAAGATGGAAAATGGGAGAGCTAGGAACTTAGAGGAGAAAGAAAATTGATAGGTAGCTGAAAATTAAAAAGGAGAAGGGTATGAGAGAGGGTGAGATTTGAATGGATGGACAGAAACAGAATAGAAAAAAAGGGAAGAATCAATATTAGACAGTTGTATGAGGGAACAGAACAAGAAAGAAGAGAGAAGAAAAAAATGGACAGCAGACAATTCTGGAAAGAGAATTAACAGAAGACTTACAAGAAAGCAAAAAAGAGAAACTGGAACTAAGATGATGGAAAAGCAAAATGTCCAGACAACAAAGTTTAAAAAAAAGTGTTTTATTCTGAATCTATTAACGCAAATATGTTAGCTTTAGAACATATTCACCAATATAATGCATTCAGGAAAACACAACCATGAGAAGAAATACCAAATGGTTAATCTGAAAAGTGGAGAAAAGACCTCAGTGTCACGTTGGATTTAGTAGGGAAAACTCAATCCTCCGGACAAGACAACTTCAAATAAAAATTTGAAGATATAGAAACATCCTTGGTCTAGAAAAACTCCACGTTCTATATTAGTTCTTTACTTGAGTAAAAATATTGTTCTGATAAGTAGCATTCATCTTTCAAAAGATATTCACTACATAATAGCAACAGACCATCTTCTTAATAAAACTCAAAGCAAAGAAATAATCAAAAACTTATCTGTAGCAGGAATCTCTTCTACAGTGTGTGTAAGCAGAGTGCAGATTGAAGATTAACAAAGGGTCCGAGTGTAGCAGGGTTCACAAAGCTTTGGACAAAGTTCCTCATGAGAGGCTCCTGAGAAAATTAAAGAGTCATGGGATAGGTGGCAAAGTTCAGTTGTGGATTAGAAATTGGTTATCGGATAGAAAACAGAGGGTAGGGTTAAATGGTCATTTTCTCAATGGAGGAGAGTAAACAGTGGAGTGCTACAGGGATCTGTACTGGGACTGGTGCTATTTAACTTATTTATAAATGATCTGGAAATTGGAGCAGTGAGTGAGGTGATTAAATTTGCAGATGATATTAAACTGTTCAAAGTTGATAAAATGCATGCAGATTGTGAAAAATTGAGGTAGACCTTAGGAAATTGGAAGACTGGACATCCAATTGGGAGATGAAATTTAATGTGGACAAATACAAAGTGATGCACATTGGGAAGAATAATCCAAATCACAGTTACCAGATGCTAGGGTCCACCTTGGGGGTTAGCGCCCAAGAAAAAGATCTGGGTGTCATTGTAGACAGTACAATGAAACCTTCTGCCCAATGTGCAGCAGCAGCAAAAAAATCAAACAAGATGCTAGGAATTATTATAAATAGGATGGCTATTATAATGCCTCTGTATCGCTCCATACTGCAACCTCACCTGGAGTGCTGCATTAAGTTCTAGTCTTCTTATCTCAAGAAGGATATAGGTGGGAAGGGGTAAAATGCAGACCTTATGGACCTCGCAGATCTAAAACCACACATTCTTAAAAATCTAGGTCTGTGCCACTTTTAGTCTCAGCATAGGTTATGGCTCTGACAAACCACTATAACAATTTTGCTCTGACAGATGCTAATGCTTTTCCCTCCCTATGCCGAGACTATAAGTGGCACGGACCTCAGGGCAAAAGTTTTGCCAATTATAGTCTCAGCATAAGGAGGGAGAAGCATTAGGGGCCGTCAGAGCTAAACTGTCATGGTGGTCTGTCAGAGCCATATCCTATGCTGAGACTAAGGGCTCCTTTTATCAAGGTGCGCTACGGGGGTTAGCACGTCGGACATTTCATCATGCGCTAACCCCCGCGGCAAGCCAAAAAACTAATGCCTCATCAATGGAGGCGTTAGCGACTAGCGCAGCAGGCGGTTTAACGCGTGGTAGCCCTAAAAGTGGCAGTGTACTGGGTTAGTCTATTTTGTATTCTGGTTCTACTTTGTTGTTATTTCACTGTTGCCTGTACATTGCATTTCTGTTTGAAAATAAAAATTGATTACACATAAAAAGTGGCACGGACCTCAGATTTTTAATGACGTGCAGGTTTAGATCTGCGAGGTCCATAAGATCTGCGTTTTACCCCTTCCCTAAAAAGGTTAGGGCTCTTCAGCTTGGAAAAAAGATGGCTGAGAGGAGATATGATTGAAGTCTTCAAAATCCTGAGTGGAGTAGAATGGGTACAAGTGGATCGATTTTTCACTCCATCAAAAATTACAAAGACTAGGGGACACTTAATGAAGTTACAGGGAAATACTTTTAAAACCAATAGAGGGAAATATTTTTTTACTCAGAGATTAGTTAAGCTCTGGAATGCATTGCCAGAGGTTGTGGTAAGAGTGGATAGCATAGCTTGTTTTAAGAAAGGTTTGGACAATTTCCTGGAGGAAAAGTCAATAGTCTTATTGAGACAGACATTGGGGAAGCCATTGCTTGCCCTGAATTGGTAGCATGGAATGTTGCTACTCTTTGGGGTTTTACCAGGTACTAGTGACCTGGATTGGTCACCGTGAGGACAGGCTACTGGGCTAGATGGACCATTGGTCTGACCCAGTAAGGCTACTGTTATATTCTCATGTGTGCCATGATCTGCCAGAGACAGAAGTTGACTTAGGAACCTGCAGTGTGGCTTAGTCCATATAAATCTAGGGCCTCATCGGGGCTTTTCTTTACACTGACTGCATTAAAGATCTCTGCAGTAGTGCAAGTCAGAATCAGAGCAGACTTCCTTTGGTGCTCAGATTAATAAGAAACTATTTTATATATCCATGAGGAGAGGGGGCAGTTGGGAAGTAAAAATGGGCTATAGGTGAGGGGGATTGGAAGGGCCCACCCATGTTAACTCTGAGCTCACCCAAAATGGCTACATCACTGGTATTAAACTGTAATAATTAATGGAAAGTTTTGACTTTAAAAAGCAAGGGACATGACTGAGAAAGTTTGAAATAGGTGATTATAGGTGGGTTTAAATTAAGAATTTTGAAGGGGTATCATGGTAGTATTTTATGATGAGCTTTTGAAGGTATCATCTTATTTAATTTGTTTTACTTCTTTATACTATCTTGGAAAGTGGACTAACATGGCCACCACACCATTTCACTCAAGAAGGAGTATCATCAAAGATAAGGAAGTTGTAAATATTTTAAAAGCTCTGATAAGCCTATTTTTACAGTCTGCTGTCCCATGATTTTCTGTGGAGTGACGATGTTCCTAAATGGACTTTATTTGAAAGTGTCAAAGTTCCAAAGGTACACTGAAATCATCCACATAAAATAATTCCATCCACATAAAAATAAATCATCCACATAAGAGCCTTAAAGGACCTAGTCCGCTAGACTCTTATGTGGATGATTTATTTTTATGTGGATGGAATTATTTTATGTGGATGATTTCAGTGTACCTTTGGAACTTTGACACTTTCAAATAAAGTCCATTTAGGAACATCGTCACTCCACAGAGTGTTGTTTGTTTGTTTTTCTCTCTCTGGATTTTCTTCTTTGTGGATATTTTGGGGTCAATTCCTTTTGTTTTTTGTCCTGTGATTCTCCCCATTACACACCAAAATTAAGTTTCTATTTCCCATGAGCTCTAAGCCTACAATACCAGAAAAAGACCCCACAGCTCTTTTGATGTTTTTACTGACATGAAATATTTTTATACAAGTTACATTACATTATTTTTGTGTGGCCTAGTGGTTAGAGCAGACATGGGCAAATTGAGTTTTTAGGATTTCCCCAATGAATATGCATAATAGATCTCATGCATATTCATTGGGGAAATCCTGAAAACCTGATTGGATTCCAGCCCTTGAGGACTGGAGTTGCCCATGTCTGGGTTAGAGCTACAGCCTCATCACTCTGAGGTTGTGGGTTCAAACACCACACTGTTTCTTGTGACCCTGGGCAAGTCACTTAATCCTCCACTGCCCCAGGTACATTAAATAGATTGTGAGCCCGCTGGGACAGACAGGGAAAATGCTTGAAGTACCTGTATGTAAACTGCATTGAGTGTATACAAGTCCCAATTCCTTTCCCTTTTTGTTTTACTGTCAGTAAATTTTCTGATAATGGCAATCCTACTTTTGAGCAACACTCATAATCCCCAAAAGTTGAATGCTGGTCACCAGGTGAATTTTCTTATCAGCAGCAATACTGTCACAAAGTATATGGATGATAAAATTGTTCATTAAGTGATATAGAGGGCACGCAGGTTCTGCTTTTTAAAGCTGCACAGCAAAGTCCTCTAGTGAATCTGTCAGGATAAGGCATGTGAAATTCTGACTTAGAATACTCTCATAGCTTCTAGAACAGAGGGCTGACCTTTTCACCTATGATTGACAATGGTGGGAGGAGACACCCTTTGGAGAGAAACTGTCTTGGTATAAATAGAAATCCAGTGAGAACAGACTTTTTAGTTCCAGCTCCACAGCTATTGTACCACTACATCAAGGGTAAGAGCCCTGGTGCTATTCTCTCTTACTAAAATACACCTATATCATACAAGTTTGAGTAAACGTTTTGGTTCAGAACTGAACCTTTTGACTTGGACCAACCTATCAGATGAAAGAAGGCGCTGAGTGAGTGGATTCATATGCCTTTGGTATCCCAGCAACAGTTGGTCCCAGCACTGACCTACAAATAAACTCTTAAAATTATTTAAAAAAATAACCTGCCTTGATGCTGACCAGGCAAACAAGGATAACAAGGGTCATAGGGTTGTGTGTTCTAATTATGTCCCTCTTTTATTAAGTCACAGTAAAAGTTTCTACTGCAGCCCGGGGCGCTAAATGCTCCAGTGCTGCTCCGATGCCCATAAGAATTCTATGAGAGTCAGAACAGCATCAGAGCATTTAGCAACCCAGGCCGCAGTAGAGGTTTCTACTGCGGCCCGGGGTGCTAAATGCTCCAACGCTGCTCTGACGCTCATAGGAATTAGTGCTCCAGGACACAGTAGAAATCTCTATCATGGTTTAGTAAAAAAACAAAAAAAAGGGGGGGTTGTATCTAAATACAATTTAACTGCTTTAATCACATGATCAGAATTTGTATGTGTGGAAATAACCTGTGAGGAAATACAACTTGTTTTGGAAGCAATTCATGCAGTGTAGTCTACTGTAATATTTATTCCTCCATCAGGTATTGCAGCTATCACCAAATGCTGCAGGCATGCTGCTTAACAGCAAAATCCACTTCTACAAGTCAGAGTTCAAAATTTGAGAGCATAGCTATCAACTTGCCTTGTTCCAATAGGAACATTTTAGGCCAGTCCTGGATTTTTAACCACCCTTTTATAAGGCATTACCGTTAGGTTTTACTAAATGGCACTAGAGGTTTTTAGTGCAGGCCAGAGAGATAAATGCTCCGATGCTCATAAGAATTTTATGAGCATCAAAGCATTTACCTCACAGGCCTGTGCTAAAAACCTCTAATGCTGTTTAGTTAAAGGAGCCCTAAAGGACCCATTGCTGTGTTGATTTCAATGCAAAGAAGCAGGAAAGAGAATTAGCACAATATTTTGGAATGCTCACCAGGACAGGTCTAAAATATCCCTGTTTGGGAGGCGCACAGGGAACATGTGTTCAGTTCATTTTCAGATTTTTGGTCTTTTTGTCATATTTTTTCAATTCACTTTACACACTAATGTTGATAAAACATTTTTAAAGTGTACAAATGGACATTGTAACATAGTAACATAGCATGCATTAACTCTCTATTTTCCACATATAAAATTTTCTGAGACGTGCTAAGGAACCAAATACATACAAATCCACATCCCCAGTGCTTACTGGAACTGGAATAGAGCAGTAACCATGTGAAAGAGCCCCATAACCCTATGAGTTACCCAAATAGCAGAAAGTTTCATGAGTTCCACTGTAAGCAGGAATGTGGCAATTGCACTGCCTCTTTAAATTAAAAATGACTGCGTTGGGAAAAGAGGCAGAGTTGTGTCTGTTCCCATAGTTACATGAAACATCAAACCCCGATCTAGATGTCAGCTTTGTTAGAACTGAACATCCCCTATCCTTTCCCAGGACAAACGGACTTGGGTAAGTGACAGGTTTCCTACTTTCTGGGTTATTTTATTCAGCTTTGCAGTACTCCAATATAGCTATTCTTTCACAGTTTCTCTTTAATTCTCATGCCTGGACTAAACTTTCTTTAGGTTGTGTTTTAACTCCTTCCGTTTTCTCCCCAATATTTTTCCATAAAAAAGTATAATTCAAAATAAAAAAACTTAAAAAAATACCCTGAAATGGTTGAAAAGGGATTTACAACAGTGTCACCTTTCTTTTGGAAGTCCCCTTTCTCCCACAGTCATTAATGCTCCCTAGAGTGTTTGTTTATTTTTGCAATAGGTAGACATTGAAAGCTAGAGGATAAAAATGCACGCTTTCTCCCCTTTCTATTACTTTAAAGGGCAGCTGGTAAAATTATGAAATTGCTGACCTGCTGTTAGTGATTTGTATAGCCTGTCACTAAAATCATCTGTAGTACCTGAAGATTGGAGGGTAGCCAATATTATGCCAATTTTTAAAAAGGGCTCCAGGAGAGATCCGGGAAATTACAGACCGGTAAGCCTCACTTCAGTGCCGGGCAAAATGGTAGAAACAATTATAGAAAATAAAATTGTGGAACACGTAGACAAACATGATTTAATGAGACGGAGTCAGCATGGGTTCAGCCGAGGGAAATCTTGCCTCACCAATTTGCTTGACTTCTTTGAAGGTGTGAATAAACATGTGGATAAAGGTGAGCTGGTTGATGTGTTGTATAGATTTTCAGAAAGCTTTTGATAAAGTTCCTCACAAAAGGCTCCTGAGAAAATTAAAGTGTCATGGGATAGGTGGCAAAGTTCAGTTGTGGATTAGGAATTGGTTATCAGATAGAAAACAGAGGTTAGAGTTCAATGGTCATTTTCTCAATGGAGGAGAGTAAACAGTGGAGTGCCACAGGGGTCTGTACTAGGACTATTTAACTTATTTATAAATGATCTGGAAATTGGAACGATGAATGAGGTGATTAAATTTGCAGATGACACTAAACTGTTCAAAGTTGTTGAAACACATGCGGATTGTGAAAAATTGGAAGACTGGGTGTCCAAATGGCAGATGAAATTTAATGTGGATAAATGCAAAGTGATGCACATTGGGAAGAATAACCTGAATTACAGTTACCGGATGCTAGGGTCCACCTTGGGGGTTAGCGCCCAAGATATGAATCTGGGTATCATCATAGACAATACGATGAAACCTTCCGCCCAATGGTTTCAGGTTTATTTAAAATTTGATTATATCGCTTATAATACTTCTAAGCGATGTACAATTTAAAATGTGGATACAATATTACAAATTACGGACATATGCTAGAGCAAAACAAGACCAACATGATACAATAGAGACCGGGTTAGAAATACAATAATTATAGGAAAGAAACAAATAAGGGTAGTACAAAACGGCCCAATAGGGAAGATGTCTGAAGCCTCCTGAGGTTCGAGTTGCTATGGAGCGAAATATCATTTAATTGATTTTATGTTTGAAAAGCATCTCTATATAAGAAGGATTTTAGTGAGATCTTAAACCGAGCAAGATTTTGTTCTTCGCTGAGATGGGAAGGTAACTTATTCCATAGTAGTGGAGCATAAGTTGTAAAAATTCTGGGAATTATTAAAAAAGGGATGGTTAACAAAACTAAGAATATTATAATGCCCCTGTATCACTCCATGGTGCGACCTCATCTGGAGTACTGCGTTCAATTCTGGTCTCCTTATCTCAAAAAAGATATAGTGGTGCTAGAAACGGTTCAAAGAAGAGTAACCAAGATGATAAAGGGGATGGAACTCCTCTCATATGAGAAAAGGCTCTTCAGCTTGGAAAAGAGACGGCTGAGGGGAGATATGATTGAAGTCTACAAAATCCTGAGTGGAGTAGAACAGGTACAAGTGGATCGATTTTTCACTCCGTCAAAAATTACAAAAACTAAGGGACACTCAATGAAGTTACAGGGAAATACTTTTAAAACCAATAGGAGGAAATTTTTTTTTTACTCAGAGAATAGTTAAGCTCTGGAATGCGTAGCCAGAGGTTGTGGTAAGAGCGGATAGCGTTGCTGGTTTTATGAAAGGTTTGGACAATTTCCTGGAGGAAAAGTCCATAGTCTATTATTGAGAAAGACATGGAGGAAGCCATGGCTTGCCCTGGATCAGTAGCATGGAATATTGCTACTTCTTGGGTTTTGGCCAGGTACTAGTGACTTGGATTGGCCACCGTGAGAACGGGTTACTGGGCTTAATGGACCATTGGTCTGACCCAGTAAGGCCATTCTTATGTTCTTATTACGGTAGCCAGGTGAGTACCAAATGGCTTAGGAAACTTAAGTCTCCTTTTCACTCACAGCTATTCCTTTCTCACAGGCCAATTCGCCAGCGGTAAGGCCAGTTAACATGGGAATTGTGCACCTATAAATTTGTATGGAATATTCAGATTGCTTTAGCGTGGGAAACAAAGTGTGTGGCAGAAATGTTCATTGTATTTAACCCATCCCCCCACCCCAGCGTCAGGAGCAGCACAGAGCGCTTCCACAGTTTTGTAAAAGGGGGGAGGGGGTAAATCTAGTTAAATGTATACTAATGACCTCATTTGCTATGCATAGTATTACCAGACATCCAGATTTCCACGAACATGTCCTTTTCGGTGACATGTCAGGGGGGTCGGATGACTTTTCAAAACCCGGCACTTTGTCCAGGTTTTGAAAAGCTTTCTCGAAATCGCGCATGCATGGATGCCCTCCTGCCTAAGAACAGGCAAGAGGGGGACAGGGCTGGGGCGAGGCTAGGGCAAAATTGGGGGTGGGACTGGGGCATAATGGGGTTGGATGGGGCGGGTCTAGGACTTCGGATTTTGCTAAAGTAAAATCTGTTAACCCTAGCTATGCATTTCCAATGCTCAGAGCCCACAAATAAACCTTGTTCTTACTGCTGGAAAATTAATGCACGCTCGAAGCTGGTAGTGCAAGGTTTGAAGAGAGGGTTTCTTTTCATGTCCACTTTAAAATCTAATGTTTTTGATTAGGGCTGCATTTTTATTAAAATTTTTAATTGTGATTAATCACGCAGTTAAACATTTTAATTGTGCAATTAAAGGCGGGGCACAGGAGGGCCTGGGGAGGGGGCACTCATTTCCTCTCCCTCCTCCCCATAGCTTTGGGAAATCCATTCCCAAAGCTACCTCCTTCCTCCATCTGCTGCCGCAAGACTGAGGAAGTCAGTGGTGTGCCTTTGCCAGCACTCACAGAGCACACTCAGTTCATGGATAAACAGCATGTTTGGGGAATGCTAGTGTTGGTGGCTGGAGGCATGAAATTTTCTCTGCTTCTCTCTCTCTCTCTCTTTCTTTCTCTTTCTCTCCCCCTACCCCCAGGTTCAACTCAATTTCCCTCCCTCCCCCAAGCCCCATTTTCCTCTCTTCCTCCCTCCCTCCCTTTCTTCTCTGCATGGTCCAGTATCTGTCCAACCCAGTCCTGACCACCAACCCCCAATCCCCCACACCGGATCTCAGCTTACTTTATCAAGTCACTCCAGTCCTGCAGCCAGTGGCATCCCTACTGAAAGGCTGCCTATGACCTGCATCGGGCCTTTCATTACAACCTGGCCTGCCCCCTCCTGACTTAACTTCCTGTTTTTAGAAAGTGGGTCAGGAAAGGCCTGGTGCAGGTCACAGGCAGCAGGGCTAAAGAGTAGCTTGGAAAAATAAGTCAATTTCTAAAGCAGAGATGCTGGGGCAATGAATCGTGATTGGGATGGGAGGGAAAGATGCCGGACCATGTGGGAAGAGGAGGGGACAAAAGCAGGCACATAATTAATTAATAATCATGATTACTTTTTTAAATCACAGTCAATAATGAATGCAGCCCTAGTTTTGATTTCTTTTGGAAGTGGAAGAAAGCCCATGCAAGCCTGTAAGCACCAGTATTGAAAAATAGGGTTGCCAGATTTCCTCTTATAAAAAAATAGAACATCTGGTCCCGCCCTGTTCCGCCCTCAGCCCTGCCCTGTTCCACCTCCATCTCCGCCCTGGTCTTCCCCCACCCCCTCACATGAATTTCACTGAGATCGGGACCGCGTCTGGAGAGCATCTGCACATGTGTGGACATCAACGTGATGACATCACGCATATGTGTATGATATCATACAGATGCCCTCCAGATCTTTCAAAACCCAGACAAACTGCAGGGTTTTGGAAATCCCTCCGGAAATCTGGACAGTCCTCTTGAAAGAAGACATGTCTGGGTTTCCCTGGACATCTGGTAACCCTACTGAAAAAGAAATGTGGGCAAGTCCAGGCAAATCTGAAAGTGAAAGCACACATTGGCACCTGTTTTCTGTGCTTAAATACTGTATATGCCTTCCAAGTATAAAATATATTTATAAATTTAATGGCGCAGAAGAACTGCACCGAAGTGTGTTGCATGATTGGGTTTCCCTGGCACATGTGCACAAGAACAGTACATAGAATGAAACTCTTCTGCACATGCATCAAGCATGTTTAGCCCCCTTGGTTTTGCTTTTATAGTGTACAAACTATAATTTGGATATAATTTTATTGAGCACTGGAGAGCTTTTTTTTCACTGTTTTGGTGGTATGGAGTGTGCACTGTTGGCTCTGCTGTGGGAGTTCTGAGAATTGGCTTATCAAAGGCCAATACAGAGAGCAATAGCTGCAGAGTTAATGAGAATTCAGAGAGGACTTGAGCCCGGGTGTTAACTAGCAGAGTAGACACAGCTGCAAATTGTATGAAAATACTCATATATACAAACATTTTTGAATACAATTGAAGAGCTATCTTTTTTCTAAATATCTGACTATTTAATTCATTTTATTCCATGCATTGTGACTATTGTTAGTAATCTTTTGTAAACCGCGTTGAACTTATGGTTACGCGGTCAATAAGTATTATGTAATGTATGCAAAGAGTATGCTGCCCATTTTTAATGCACAATGGTGCTCTTTGGAGAATTGCGGCTATGTGAAAGATAGGCCCTGGAAATGTAGGCTAGGGTTTTTAAGGCTTATATTTACAGTGCCTATCTTCCATGAGAATCGTGTCTACAGAGGATCCTAATGGCGCCTAAACCCACTTCCGTCATTAACCATGCCTACAGTGGCCATAGACACTGCAAGATGCCTCTTTAGTTGAGATAAAGACACTTTTTTGGAGGCACCTAAAGGGCACCTTCATTTTTAATGACATTTTAAATGGTTTTTAATCGGCGCAGTAAATTACTGTGCTGATTGAACCAATTAAAATGATTAAGTTGCTTGGTAGTAAGGTGCCTACTGCCGCCTAACTGCTGTTTTGAGAATTTACTCCAGAATGAATGCTTGGAAAGAAAGGATGTGAACCAATTGGGCACTGTGTTAGAGATACTAATTTGAATGCGAAGAAGAGTGTTATCAAATCAAGTTGAATGCAGCCAACAAATCCAAGGAAACAGTAAGGACAGTGGGGTAGTAAGGGTATGGGGCACCTGTGGTGGTGGCACCCCCCCGCGCCCTCCTCTCCACGTCCCCTGCTACTCCCCATCCCCCTGCTTCTCCCTGCCCCCCACTCCACACTCGAACACTCTCTCCCCCATACCTCTAAATCTTCACCAGTGCAAGTGGCTTTTCTCCAGCATGCTCCTCACGCCAGCTTTGGATTTCCCTCTGACATCACTTCCTGGCCCCTTGACCCAGAAGTGATTTAGAGGGGAACCAGGCTGCTGCGAAGAAAAGGCAGAAGTTGCTCATGCTAGCAAAGATCTACAGAGGTATGGGGTGGGAGGGAGGGATAGCGTAGTGTGGTGAGGCAGGGCAGAAAAGTTCCAGCGGCCCCACTGACAATGCGCCCATGGCAATCTGCCACCCCCATGCCCCTCCGCCTTACTATGCCAGAGTAAGGATTAGGTGACCTATGTCCAGGGTTCTATGTAAATCGTTCAAGACTGATGTAACCATAGTTTCTGGATTATGATGTTGTCTAAAACCTGACTGACATGACAAGGGTGCAAAACCTTGGTTTTGGTAACAAAATCCAGTAACTGGATATAGACAATTTTTCCTGTGATCTTTGAGACAAAGCAATTTGACACCGACCAAAAACTGGCAGATTGAGTAGGATCAAGAGACTTCTTTTTTAAGGTGTTACCCATGTCCTCTTCCAATAACCAGGAACCACACCATAGGTGAGACTTTGTCAAACCAAAGAAAGGCAAGTTCCATCAACCCATGCTTGGGAACTGTGATCCAGGAGGAGGGCATCGGGTCCAGAGGGCAGGATGTCATACCTATGTGCTGTATACTCAGTGTATATGTAGTTAGGAAAGGAAGAGTAAAAGAGTTTCAGATAGACACACAAACTGAAGGATTCATAGATATTTCATTGGGAATGAGATCGTGGGAGTGGAAGAAAATGAATTTGTAAGATCAAAATTTTAGATACAAAAAAATTGAGCTAGAGAATCCATCGTGGGCAAGGCTGGGTCTTTTTTGAGAGATTACTAAATTTCAGAAAAAACTGAAATAACGTCTTGGATTTGTTAGTGGAGGTAACCAGCATATTAGAAAAATACAAACATTTAGCTGCCTTCAGAAGGTGATTGAAGGTGTGAACTTCTTGTTTAAATTGTGCTAAACTTTCTCTAGTTTTATTTTTATGTCAAACTTGTTCAGCCCTTGTACATAGTAGGTGTCTGGCCAAGTGCAACCCCGCATTCTACCAAGGGACTGAGAGTCTCTTGTATTTATTCCTAGGCCAATGATTTGTGTCAGAAGACAAGGCGGTGGAAATAGAGCTGTTCCAGGCCCTGGTCTGCTCTTCCAAAGAAAGGGAAGGAAAGTCAGAGGGAAGAGAGGAAAATAATGAAAGGTAAGGTAAAAGATCAGTACAGAGATAGCAATTTGGACAATGCTCAGCTACTCTGGAAATAGCATTATTGATTATTGAAAAAGGTATACTAAATGAAACCAAAAAATGATCAGTCCATACTGTCAACTTATAATGTTAGTGAGATTGTAATTGACAGTAAACTTTGAAAGGACCAGATCCAAAGTGCAGCCCTTAATTTGAGTGGGGATAGAGACATGTTGGGTTAGATCTAAATCTGACAGAAATGTACAAAAGGCAATGGTCATTCTATTAGTGGGAATGTCCCTGTGGATGTTAAAATCACCCATTATCAAAAGATTAGGGAAACAAAGGGTAACCTCTGCTAATGTCTGCACCATAGAATCACAAACTGTAGGGTCTGAATTTGAAGGTGAACAATTAATCAATAAAATACGCAAAGTCGGAGATGCACAATGAGAAGTCATACCATTTTTTATATGAAGGAATCCAAAAGAGTTAAATTATGTAGTCTTTCCAGGAATAATTTCCGGATAGATAAGAACATAAGAATAACCTTACTGGGGACCAAGATGTGACATCACAAGGGAGCCGATGCCAGCATAAGCAGCAAGTGAAATCAGCTGCTCGTGCCAGTGAACATTTCAAGAGGAGCTCAAGGGGCGCTGAAGTGGCAGGGAAGAGTGGAGGGATAGTGATGCCTCCCTTGCTACACCACTGTCTCGGTACCTAATATATTCAATTAGGTTTAATTGGCACCATTAATTGAAAAGCTCAATTAAAAAGTTATTAAAAAAAATAATTAACTGGCAGTCAGCTAACTCAGTAGGTACCTACCACTTCAAGGTAGGCTTCAATTCTGAAACACCTACCAAAATGTAAGCATGGATAGGGCTGAATTTGGGGTATGGTTTGACTTAGAAACCAGTAGGTGCCCAACAGGCGAATCCATTTAGGCCAAGCAAATTCAATCATAAATAGAGTGCGCCTAAGATTTCATCTGATGCCTAAGACTGCTTTATGTGCTGCAAGGTTCGATTCTATAAAAGGCTCCTAACTCATGATTGACACTTGCATTCCTCGGTGCCTAGAAGTTAGGCACCATTTATTAAATCTGGCCCTTACTGCCCTGGACTGAATATTACCCCCATAAATAAAACTGGCCAACACTCATTTTGGTGCCTCAAATGTTAGACCTGTTTCTGGGTATATCTGACCTGCTGATTCCAGAAATGGCACCAGTTTTCTCCTATCAGCTCTAGTTTTTGAGATACAGAATCTTGCACTTTGCCCTTTGCCTAAGTCACCAAGGTTCTCTAGAAAGCAATCTAAGTGACTGTGCAGATAATAGACTTTAAAACTCATGTTACAGCCAAGCCTGTTGAAATGAAAGAGCATATCCTCTACTAATTGTGTGTAGTTGTCTGCCATCTTGTTGCCAAAAAAGGTTTTCACAAGAAGAACAAATGAAGACCAGGCACATGATTCGATTTCATTCATTGATGCTATGAAATGTGAGACATGTATAAGTTGTCTGATCTGTAGACCATTGAAAATTCCTGTCTTCAGTTTTACCATGGTAAGTCCAGGTAACATATGCGCTATTGGGCTCATAATCGAAACAGAAATATGTCTAAAAACTCGCCCAAATCGGCACTTGGATGACCTAAAGGTCAGGTTGTCCAAGTGCCAATAATCAAAATGGGTTTTTAGATGTATCTAAAATCTTTATAGGCCTCTGAATCCCACTGTGCTCCCAGAGCTGAAAGGAGCATTTTTGAAGGAGTGATTAGGGCAGGCTATGGGCAGGATGTGGACCAACCTAGACTTAGTCATACTGCAGGGATAATCGAAAGTTTGACGAGGCTGCCTGGATGGAACTTATATGTTGTGACCTAGGCGACCTATAAACAGATCTAAGTGCCCAGAAGGTATCCAAAGTGACCAGATAACCACTTCAGACATACAGTACAGACCCCCATACACTCCCCCAGTGATCACCGACCCCCTCACACTGCCTTTGTTGGCGCATCAATGTCTAGCGCGTTTTAGTTATGGAACCCTCCGCTCCATATCTCAAAACCTCCTTGCCATTCCTTCCCTGAGATACATTATCACAATGCGCTCAAACATTTTCTCGATTACAGCTCCTACCCTCTGGAATGCCACACCAAACTACCTAAGAGAAGACACGTCAGTATCTGAATATAAGTCCAAATTAAAAACTTTCCCGTTTAAAGATGCCTTTAATGCTTAACTGTCCTGTTAAGGACGTGACCTTCTTGAACTTATTGATTAACCTACCACCAGCTCCCTCTCCTAGTGTTCTTTCCACTTGTGCTTTATCTTTTAAATAATGTAGTTCTACCAATTCCCTCTTGTTCCAGTTTGTCCATTTGTTTTGTCAAGTCTATGTATGACAAACCACAACTTGTATTTTGTATTTCTACTTGATGTACACCGCCTTAAAATCTTTTTTGATGTACACCGCCTTAAAATCTTATTTGGCAGTATAACAAAATTTTAATAAACCATGAAACCATTATGTCCCTCCATGTATTCAATGCACAAACTGTCTTTATTCAAAGCCTTTACAAATTGTTTCATCAGGTCTAGCTTTATATGTAGTAGTGGCAGTATCTCGTGCTTCCAAAGGCTAATTGATTACATTTTGTCCTCCAACCACCATATACAGTATTCCCTCGGAGGCCAATCTTTTTTTGCCCAATGTTCATGTTTAGGTTTATTATCCCAAAGGCATATCTACTATCCCATAACCATATCTAAGAAACTAGAGCTGATACAGTCTATCCAATGCAATTTTCTGAATCAGTGCCCCAAATAACCCCAGAAACAGGTCAAAACCCCAAGACACCAAGAAAAAAAAAAATATTTGTTGGCTTGTGTAATTATACTTTGAACTGTTTGCTTTACCCCTTTAGTCATCAAAATTACATAAACCCCTTTGGTTAGAATTGTACCTTCTGGCCTGGACTGATTTATTGGATTAAAGGTGTGTGCTGAATGAGTGGATTTACTGTACTTTCCAGCCTTCCAGCTTGCTTATCTTAGCCCTGACCCCACAAAAGAGTTCTAAAATTTTTTGTGACGTAACCCACCTCATGCTTATTGAGCAAACTAGGATTATATGTTATTCCTTTTGTAAATCCTAAGAAAAATGTTTTTAAAAATATAAGAATAGGAATGCTTTAATTGTCATTTTTTTTTCCTTTTAATTTCATATATATTACCTGCACAAAGCTGTCATGGGATTTGTATCTGGCACCCCTGGTTTGATCAGTCTATTGCTCTACCATCAAGTTACTTCTCCATGCCATATGTCGAGCTTGTTAAGTTTGATACAAAGGATCATAGACGTACAAATAATTATCCTTTTTTAATGCCATTATATTCTTTATCCTGTAAGCATGAGCCTGATTTCTCATATATTATTCTTATTAGGGCATCTTCAGTAAAAACCTCAAGTATCAGAAATCAAAGTAAAACTCATGGCTTCAAAACATGCAATTGCCTCAAAGTAAGTACCCTCTGTGCGCATTATGTGAAGGCAGAAGGGAAGAGGAAAGTGAAAGTACAAGATAATATGAAAATAGTGGAGCCCTTGAAGATCTTTTGCAAAGGCGCCTGTATATGAGGCTTGGAGATGTTAAGCCAGTGGTTCCCAAACCTGTCCTTGGGGACCCCCAGCCAGTCAGGTTTTCAAGATATCCCTAATGAATATGCATGAGAGAGATTTGCATATAATGGAAGTGACAGGTATGCAAATCTCTCTCATGCATATTCATTAGGGATATCTTGAAAACCTGACTGGCTGGGGGTCCCCCAGGACAGGTTTGGGAACCACTTTGTTAAGCCATTCCAAGCTGAGCTACAACCTTCTCTGCTCACTGTCTCTTCCCTCCCATCCACCCTTACTCTACACCACAGTTTTGTTCCCTCCCTCCTGTTGCACCTCTGCCAGGCCCATGCTAATAAAGAACCATACAAGACTGTGGGACCTGGCTCTCTGCAGTATCACTACGAGGGGCCGCTGAAAAGTTCTCAGCCCAATGAAAAAGAGAATGATGTGGAGCCATGAAATTTACAAGTTTTTCCCATACTTTTCTTGAAAATTTTTAATTTCATATCATTGAAATTTTTGATTTTATTTCTTATATATCACTATACCGTGAGGTTCAAAGCGGTTTACAAAGAAGAAAGATTAAAGATACATTAAAATAAAATAAATAAAAATGGTACTTTGGATTTCCCTAGCTGTCCCGAAGGCTCACAATCTAGCTAAAGTACCTGAGAAAACAATAAATAAAAATAAATGAAATGAAATAAAGTAAATTCCAGTCAGACAATAGGATCTGATGTTAGAAGTTCATAAAGGCAATATGCCAAGGAGCGAAAGCTGGTATGCTCCTTGAGCCCTGACGTATGCAGCCAAGCCAACACACAATATTTCAGCCATGAGGTTTCCCAGGAAGTAGTAATGAGTGCCAAAATACAGGCTAGACATTTAGATCAGAGTCAATGCAATGCTAAAATGCAGGCGTGCCATTTTGATCAGATGACCTCTGCAACAGCCAGACAACCGCCACTATCACCTCGGTGCATCAGCTGCATTAAACGGTCAACTGCCACCATTCTCAGATCTGATATGGTATAGAACCCTGCTGGATCGGGGGAGGGGCGGAGCTGTGCTCTTAAGTCTCTACCACTGCTTCTGCTGCCTGCCGCTGGTTTCGATGTGGCCCCGACGTCTCCTTGTGCTCACCGTTATCCCCTGCTGAATCGGAATGAAATGAAAATTGTCAAGAAAAGTGTGGTAAAATATGTAAATTTTTTGGCTCCACATCATTCTCTTCTTGGTCGAGCTGAGAACTTTTCAGAAGTCCCTCCAGTCCCAAAAGTTTACATTAGAGGAGACAGGACTGGCACAGGACGTACTAATGGCACTTGCAGAACTGGATCCCATGGTCTTCTATGGTTGTTTAGTAGTGTAGGCTGGCTGAGGTGAAATGAGAGAGAGGGAGTGAAACTGTGCTGCAGAGCAGCAGCGGTTGGGAGGAGGGTAAGAGAGAGAAATTGAGATAGAATTTGGGTAAGACTGGATGAGTGGGGAAAGAGAGAGAAACAAGGCAAGACTGGATGGAAGGGGTGGGAGAAAGAGAGTGATGGGGCAATACTGGATAAAGGAAGGGAAGAAAAAAGAAAGCGACAGAGGCTATAGACCGGAGAGAATGACAGACAGTAGAGAGAAATACTGTATAGGAGGAGTGAGAGAGATATAGATATAGAGAGGGGTAATGCTAGATGGAAGGAAGAAAGATAGGCAAGGGCAATGCTGAATGATGTAGGGAGAGAGAGGGTGACATTGCTGCATGCTGGGAGAGGGGAGGGACAGACAGACAGGCAATGTTGGATGACAGGGAGATATGTATGTGGAGAGACATAGAAGAGATGCTGAATAAGAGGAAGGAGAGATAGAGGATGCATGATACAGGAAGAGATAGAGAGAAGATGCTGGATGGCAGGAGATAAGAGAGACAGAAGCAATACTCCGCTTAATTCGTTCCATAACCTCTGTTTCTAGAACCCACTTCAATCCAAATCCTAATTCACTCTTTAATCATTTCACACATAGACTATTGCAACTCTCTTTACCGTGTTATAACTCAAAAAGAAACCCACAGACTACAACTAATCCAAAATACCGCAATCAAACATATTTATAAGGCCAAAAAATATGATCATGTTACCCCGCTTCTTCGAGAGTTACACTGTTTACCAGTCTCTCACCAAACTAAATACAAAATTCTTCTTCTAACTTTTAAAATTAAGACCTCCCACCTCCCTGCTTTCCTAGACATACCCTTCCTAGGGTCCTTAGATCTACGAATCAAAACTTATTGACAGTACCCTCAATCAAGGACCTATACTATACTAGAAATTCCATTTTATCTGTAGTTGCACCCTCGCTTTGGAATGCAATGCCACTTTATCTCTGCAACAAAATTCCCTAAATAAATTTAAAATAAATCTTAAAACATTTCTTTTTAAAGATGCCTATCAATAAGTGCAAAAAAAAAAAAAAAAGCTTTTAAGAAGCGATATCCCCATCTTACTCCCTATCCCTCTACCCCTCCTTTTTATTTTTATTTACACATTGTAATTAAAACTTCCCTATCCCCTAGTTCCTTTCGTCTCTAATAAGTCTTAATTTGTCATAGTTTTAGTTTTACCCTCCTCTTATTTTATTTCAACTAAATCTTAAATTTTATTAGATTTTTTTCTCATTTTTATTATTGTGAACTATCCAGATACATGTGATGGTCGATATATCAAGCCATAAATAAACTTGAAACTTGAGGAGAGATAGAAAGCGAGAAGACAATGCTGGGAGTGCGGAGAGAGACAGACAAGGTCAATATGGTGAAGTTAAGTGAAAGAGACAGAAAAGATACACTGAATGGTGGTGGGGGAGAACAAGAAGGGGATGCTAGATGGCAGGGGGAGAGAGAGACAAGAGATGAGTTGTTGGATGACAGGTGGGAGAGAGTGATGAGAGGTGATGCTGGATGGTGGTAGGGGAGGGAGAGACAGAAGATGCTATACGGCAGGTGATAGAAACAGAAAGGGGGAGATGCAAGTAGGGATGGTTAGAGAAGTGATGCTTGATGACAGTTGAAGAGAAGAAAGAGTTAGTGAAAAACCAGGAATTAAGAGAAAGGAGAATGGGAGGGCCAGAGTGAGGGAAAGAGGCAGAAAACTTTAATTAGACAGTGAAAAGAGGGCGATTGAAGACTGAATTATATGAATGAAATCTGAATGGATAGGCAGAAAAAAATGGAAGAAAGCCAAAAGGAACAGATCAGTTTTGGAAGAAGTGATGAAGACAGGAGAGAAAAAAATGACATGTGGATAGGAGATCCTTGGAAAGAGACTGGAACCAACACAATTAGAAAAATTAAATTGCCAGACAGCAAAGATAGAAAAAAATAATTCTTTTTAAATTAAATTGACGTAATGTGGTAACTGTATTAGTCCACTTTAAAAGTTAATAAATATACCCCCCCCCCCTTTACAAACTCACGCTAGCATTTTTAGCGCCGGCTGCGGCGGTAACAGATCAGATGCTCATAGGAATTCTATGAGCGTTGGAGCTGTTACCGCAGCATCCGGCACTAAAAGCGCTAGCGCAGCTTTGTAAAGGAAGGGGATAAAGAAAAGAAAAAATAAATAAAAATAAGGTGATATCTTCAAATTGACTATTTTTGGAAACCAAAACCTACTTCTCCAGGTCAGGACAGTATACAGCTGTAATAGTATGCTTGTCTGACTTAAAGAAGGAGCTTTTGGCCTCTGAAAGCTAGTCATAAAATGTAATAATTTAGTGCAATAAGAAAGTATTGCCTTATGTTTTATTTTTATTGTATTTGTTAATTTTTAATGTAGCATGTGGAATATGTCAAGTATTTGAAATTTACATCTGCTCTCTATATTTTGCGTAGTACAAAATTATTTGGTTTTGCACTGTATGCAAAATATGGTTATTTTTTATTTGATATACTGCTTTTCCTCCACAGATATCAATACATTGAATAGTAATCAAGTACTCTAAGAATTTTCCCTATATGTCCTGGCAGGCTGACATTCTAACTATGGTACCTGGTGTAATAGAGGCTTAAGTGGCTTGTCTAGGGTTGCAAGGAACAATGCTGAGATCAAACACACAACCTCAGGGTGCTGAGGTAGCAGCTCTAACCACTAGGCCATTCCTCCACTGCTACTGGCTTTTTAGGGTTTAAATTATTTTTTATACATTTCATGCAGAATATTGACCCATAAAACTAAACTGGGCAACTTGCTTCAGGTAACTTAATATAAAATACCCAGAAATAATAAATGATCTGTACAAGCTATAGGTTTCTTCCTCTACTACCCTCTTACTTCTGAGACACTTTTCTAGGAGCTAGTACGCTCCCTTGTGTCCTCCTCAGAGACACTGTTTTCCAACAGACACAACAACAGTTTTCCAGAGAAGTCTTAAAGCACTTCACTCAAGAAAGTCTTCTCCCTACAGAAGTTTCAAAAGATCATAGGCATGCTGGAATAATTCTTCTTTTTATTTCATTGTATTCTTTATCTTGAAAGAATGAGCCTGATTTTTCATAAATTATTCTTTTTATCAGGGCATCTTCAGCAAAAAGCTCAATTATCAGAAATCAAAGTAAACATTTATTGGCTTCAAACCTTGCCACTGTTTCAACGTAAGTATCCTGTGTGCTCATTTTTTTTTAAGGTGAATGACTGCTTTATGGTGAACCATTTTTGAAAGATGCTAAGGGCCAGATTCTGTAACTGGCACCCAAGTCAGTAGCCACCTTAAAAGCAACCGTCAATCATGTGTCAATCATTTGAGGGTGCCGGTTTTAGAAGCGCGCCTATTCAATCAAGATAGGCGGCTGAAATGTAGACACAGAAAACCCTGGCCTACATTTCAGCTGCTTATTTTTGCTGCTATACCGCAACAGTCATAAGCCAATCACGACTGGGAAATTTATTCCTAATCAGCTGAGCCGGCAGAGCTCCCTAAAGCCGAGCCAGGCCTGATTCTGTAACGGCAGCCCAAGTCGGATTGCCTGCCAATCATTTGGTTACAGAATTATGGCTTGGGGGAATCCCGGCTGCTCAGCTGATGAGGAGGGAGAAATTCCCCTGCTGCAATCAGCTGAGCAAGCTGCCGCAGACAGAGATACCTTCCCCCCTCCCCCCGTCAATCAGCTGAACACCTGGCACACCCGACACCTCCCCTCCCTCCTGCCACCGGCCCTGTCGATCTCCCGACACTTCTTAACACCCACCCGACATTCCCCGACACCCCCTGACACTCCCTCATACCCCATCCCCCCATACCTTTAGGAGATGGCCGGTAAGAAGGGTGCCTACTCCCTTATGTTGGTTGGCCCACCTCTTCCAAAATGGCAGGCCTTCTCCTTCTTGGTGCATCCTGGGAGCCAATCAGCTAGCGCAGGGCTCCCCAAGTCCGGTCCTCGAGATCTACTGGCAGGCCAGGTTTTCAGGATATCCACAATGAATATGCATGAGAGAGATGTGCATACCAAGAAGGCAGTGCAGACATATCTTTCTCATGCATATTCATTGTGGATATCCTGAAAACCTGGCCTGCCAGTAGATCTCGAGGACTGGACTTGGGCAACCCTGAGCTATCGGCTCTGCACAGGTAGGTGCGAAGCAAGGCCACTCTTGCCTTGAGTTAGCGTTGGACCACCAGGGATACTAAAGATATGTGGGGAGCCAGGTAAAAATTCTTAGAATTGGCTGAGACAGGAAGCAGGAGGTCCATCAGGTCTCACGCCAGGCCCGGAGGAGGCCTGCAAGTCATTAGAAGGGAGGAGAGACAGGGTACAGAATCTGGCAGGAAGGGAGCGGGTTAGGTGCAGAGACTGGCAGAGCAGGGAAGTGAGTGAATGAATGAGGAGGCTAGATGTAGAGCAGTGAGAGAGGGGGAACAGGGTGCAGAGCTGGGTAGGGCAAGGCAAGGCACTGCACTTGAATATTAACACACACACACACCCCGGTTTATATTTGAGTCAACCTTTATTCCTCTTTTTGGGGGGGGAAATATTACCTCGGTTTATATTTGGGTTGGTTTATATTCGAGGATATGCAGTATGGTACCCCTGCCGGCCTGCAGTAGAAATATGCCTGTTTTATATCTTAAATTGCATATGACTCATTCTGCTTAGGCTTTATAAGAGGTATACCAAATAAAATAAATTTGAAGTAAATTTGAGCCCTAAAATTACTATTTATATACTTAAAGCCACATGTTCGAATAAACTCACAATTTACACATGCAAATATTCATAACCCTTCTCGAATGACATGGAGACAAATTTGTCCCCTTCTCTGGGGAATGGGACGGGGAATGGAGATATATCCCATGGGGATAGGGACAAATTTGGCCCTGGGTCATTCTCTATTCCAAAATATTATGTTCTGCATTGAACCTGTAACTCATTTTAGGTAACATTTCTAATGAAGATTTAAAGCTATAATTTATAGCTTTATTAAGTTTCCCAATTCAAAACTGCTTGGCCTATTCCACAGGCCTACGCGACTCTGTCATGATGCTTAGTTACATCATCCCCTTATATTATCTGGAGATTTTGCAGCCTTGCACATTTTTCATAAAGGCAAAGGGCACAATTCTACAACTTGGTATCTCCAGTTAGAGCATCAATTCTATAATTGCATTTTTTAGAAAATATGCTGTTATAGAATACTAGAGTACAGTTGAATTGATGAACCTAAATTTAGGTATGACCATTTATGACAGCTCTATGAGAGGTGTAAATTGGTGTGCTATATGCATAGGTTGGAGACATGCTCCTACCCTGCCCATGCTCTGCCCATATACAGTATATGCCCCCTTGCTGTTACACACTATAGCTCTCAGCCATAATCTTATAGAATAGTGCCTGGTGCACTTACACACAATTTTGGCACCTCAGACACTTGAAAATGTTGCATAAGTATAGGTGGCATAATGAGGGAGATTGGCGCCCAGGATGGTAGCGCTCAACATCGCCACTTGAGCGCCCTCCCACTCTTCCCCGCCCCCTGCGTAACTCTTAAGATGTTCGCTGGCACAAGCAGAATCTTCCAGCAGCTCCTCGCAGAGGCCCTGGCTGTCTTCTGATGTCATGTCCTAGTCCTAGTAAGTGACGTCACTAGTGACTAGGTACTAGTAAGTGACGTCATGTCCTGGTCACTAGTAAGTGACGTCAGAAGACTGGCACGAGTAACTAATGGAAGATGTTGCAAACATTTAAAGAGGTATGCGGGAGGACATAGGAGAGGTGCTGGCGACCCCCACAAAGATGGCACCCAGGGCGCCCTTACTAAGCCAACTGGGTGCCAAGTTATAGAACTGCCTTAAAATGACTAGTTTCCAACATTTTGTGTTTTCACAGTGAGTTTCTTTACAGATATTTGTCTGATAGCTGCTTTTTGGTCCTCTTTTACAGGTTGGGAGTAGCTGATCATGTGCATAGTGGATACAAAACAGCAAAGAAAGAACTGGTTGATGTAAGTTTGATCACAGTAACAGAGCATAGGATGAAGTTAAGAGGTGATAGGCTCCAAAGTTAAGAGGTGATAGACTCTGGAGTAATCTGAGGAAATACTTTTTTACGGAAAGGGTGGTAGATGTGTGGAACAGTCTCCCGGAAGAGGTGGTGGAAACAGAAACTGTGTCTGAATTCAAGAGGGCCTGGGATAGGCACGTGTGATCTCTCAGAGATCAACTACCATACTCAACGAGTTAATAACTACCCCCACAACAGAAGAAGCCATAACAGCAGACAGAACATGGACCACCTTCCCAACTCTACAATGGCCTGAACTGAACCGACTATATAAAAAATACAGCCACACCTCATGCGACTTGAACAACTGCCCATCGTATCTACTCACAAATGCCTCCCCTAAATTCAAAACCAGCCTCATGCAGTGGATACAAAGCACTCTCTTAGAAGGCCAATTCCCACAAGATCTAGGAGAGATCATAATCACACCCATACTGAAAGACCAAAAAGGTCCTGTAGACACACCTACCAACTACAGACCGATCGCTTCAATCCCACTCTATGTCAAGCTGATTGAAGGACTTGTGGCTCAATACCTCTCTAACTACCTAGCAGACCACAATATACTTCACACATCCCAATCAGGATTTAGATCTTACCACAGCACAGAAACTCTACTAGCAACACTACTGGACATAGCCCGACAACACCTCAGTAAAGGTCACAGGATCCTAATTATCCAACTAGATCTTTCCGCAGCCTTTGATCTAGTTGATCATACCATACTACTCCAGATACTTGATGCAATAGGGATCTCAGGGGTGGTATACAACTGGTTCCAAGGATACCTTAAAACAAGAACTTACAGAGTTAAGATAAACGATAAGAAATCCAACACATGGTCTAATCCATGTGGAGTCCCTCAGGGCTCTCCACTTTCACCCATTCTATTCAACCTCTACATCTCTTCACTTGGTACCACTCTAGACAACCTAAATGTAACATCCTTCAGTTACGCAGACGACATAACTATCCTCCTCCCCTTCGAAACCCAAGACAACTCCGCTACTGGACACTTGGAAACAATACTGGACGAAGTAGAAAAATGGATGACAAACCACAAATTAAAACTAAACTCGGACAAAACCAAATTCTTAATGCTTGAAACGGACAAAATCCCATCCATAACAGACCTGGAAATCAAAACTACCAAATACCCAATCCAGACCTCCCTCAAAATCCTGGGAGTGCTGATAGATAGATGCTGCACTATGCAGACTCAAATCAACAAAACTACCCAAAAAGCATTCTTCACAATGCGCAACTTACGAAAAATAAGGAAATTCTTCGACAAAGAACACTACAGGATCATTGTTCAATCCCTGGTACTTGGACTTGTGGACTACTGCAATATCCTATATCTACCATGTCCTACAAAAATGATCAAAAAACTACAGACCATTCAGAACACGGCTCTCAGACTAATCTATTCCCTTGGAAAATATGACCACATAACTAACGCCTACCTAGACTCACATTGGCTACCGATCAGAGCCAGAATCCAATTCAAACTATACTGTCTAATCTTCAAAGTACTCAACGGTACAGCACCTGCCTATCTAATCGATCGCCTACACCGAAACCTTCCACCCAGAATAAGAAGAACACTGACACCATTCTCATACCCACCACTCAACGGCACTCATCGTACAAAGCTTTACGATAACCTCATAGCAACGCATGCAGCAAAACTCGAACCCTCCATAACCAGATTGTTAACCTCAACATCTGACTTCAAAGCATTCCGCAAAGAACTCAAAACGCTACTTTTCAAAAAGCATATTCAAAACACCTAATCTCCTCTTCCACATACACCGACCAGGTTACCCACTCCCTGACACCATATCCTCAACCGACCAAAAAATAAAAAAAATAAAAAAATAAAAATAAAAAAAAACCTAATTCTTCCTACCGATTTATTACCTACCAACGCCTGGAAAAAGATTTGATATGTAATGTAATATAACTGCTCTCATCCAATGTTACCAAGTCTATACTCATTCTGTAACTATGTCTTACCCTAAATGTCACGTACCCTCCTGGAAATGTCCAGCTTCTTCTTATGTAATCCGCTTTGAACCGCAAGGTATAAGCGGAATAGAAATCACTAATGTAATGTAATAATGGTTACTGTGAATGGGCAGACTAGATGGGCCATGTGGCCTTTATCTGCTGTCATGTTTCTATGTGCATTTGGTGATGAGAGACCTGATTCACTAGGGTTTTTCTTCCCATTTATTATCCTAGGGAAACAGGAAGAGTGAACTAGGCCTTATATGTACAGGAGTGCATTAAGCAATATGCTCTAAGACAGTATTCTTCAACCTTTTTACACCTATGGACCGGCAGAAATAAAAGAATTATTTTGTGGACCAGCATCGGTCCGCAGACCGGCGGTTGAAGAACACTGGGCTAAGTCATGGGCCAGACCCTGTCCATCTCTACCCAATCTCCACCCCAGACCCTGCCCCCATAGTCCTAATTGTAACACTATTTTTTCCATTCATTTTTCATATATACACACAATATAATCTTATTAATAACGCATCGATCACAACGCAGACTGGCAGTTGAAGAACACAGTTGTGGGCCTGATGCACATGCCGGCCCTGTGGACCGGCAGGAAATTTCTGTGGACCTGCACCGGTCCATGGACCAGTGGTTGAAGAACACTGCTCTAAGATATAGAAGTTGTTGAGATTTTGCTCAAAAATTATGCTTCAAGCGATATCTGGTGGCATCCTTCTCATATCAAGCTGTAAAACTTTGAAATACTCTCCCAGTGGCTCTGAGAACAGAACCTTCTTATATAAGATTCCGTAAATTATTGAAAACTTATCTCTTTAAGACATAACTTTATTTGCTGAGACTGTATTATTAGATATTATTTAAGATGTTCATGGAATTTATGTATATAAATCAGGAAGGATTGCTTCCTTCTATTTAACTTTATTGTAATCTTCACTAATATCTTTTAACAATGTAAAAGAATATACATTTTTATATTATATTATATTGTATTGTATTTATTCACAAGACATTTCATTATTTTCTCTAACATGAAATAAGAAAAGCTTTTCAAAAGAGTCTTAAATTACATTTTTACATGGTAGAGTTCAATGAGAAAGTTAAATTCGAGTTTTAAGAGTTAGAGCATCGTAAAATTCTGGTTATGATGCAGAAGCTGTTTGAGTAGATATCAGGACTACTGCTGATCAGAAAACCTAATGGGAAGATTAGAATATGTATAGACCCAAAACCACTCAACCAGACTTTCCATCAATCATTACATTTGCCAACCTGGAGGACATATTCCTGGATTTATAAAATGCTAAGGGTTTTTTGGATTTTTTTTTCTATATTAATGCTAAGAATGAATTCTGGAATATGGTTCTAGATGAGCAGAGTAGCAAATTAATTACATTTAAAACTCTGAGAAATACGGTATACGTGGCATAGACTTCTCTCCAGAAAATATGTGGCAGATGATTTGCTATAGGTCAAGAGTGGCATCACCCCGTGTTGGTTCCGTGACCAGCTGTTCCATGAAACAATCCCTCGTGACCTCCAGGAATTTGGTCTCCCTCACGCCGAACGTGTCCCCTTAGAGGTACATGAGCTGCTTGTTGGGGGTATGCGGCATTGCGCGGGTCTCCCACCCCCTTCCTCCTTTGGCCACCGCTGCCATTGAGGATCCCATGGCCTCCTTATTGCCTGCCCACCCACCCCCCCCTCTCCACCGAAGCCGACCCAGAAGGCTTCCCTCTAATGTCAAAGCTGATGTCGGAGGAAAGTCTTCTGAGTCAACAGGGAATCCCAGATACCTCCTTCAATGTGGGCTATTCCTTCCTACCTTTAGTGGCACTTGGCTGACTCGGAAAACTATTCATCGTCAGAGTTGACATCAGAGGGAAAGATGTGGGTCAGCCATATGCAGCATGTGAAGGCAGAAGGAGTGAAGCGTGTGAAGGCAGAAGGAGTAGCCCAGATGGATAGCCCTGAAGGAAGTGAATGTGGCCCTGGAGCGAGCAAGTAAGGTAGAAAGGAGACATGATCTGGGACAAAGCGAGAAAGCAGGGAGGGGGGAAGGAGTGCGTTGAGACATGAGAGGGGTATGATTTTGGTACAAAGGCTGGAAGGCGGGGGGCACAAACTTGGGACACAGAAGGAAGGCAGGAAGCATGAACATGGGGCTCAGAAGGGAGGGAGGAAGGGGGCACTAACTTGGGAAATAGAAGGGAGGGAATAAAAAGGGAGAATTGTTGGACATGAGTGTGTGAGTGAGAGGGAAAGAGATGGTGTACATGAAGAAAGGAAGAAAGAGGAAAATTGGGCATAGGGAGAGAGATGAGTGAGGTAGAGATGCATGGAGAATAGAAGGATGAAAGGGAAAAATGTTGGATATGGTGATAGAGAGGAAACAGAGGGACATATTGAAGGGGATGCAAAGGGGAGGATTGTTGGACATAGTGATGGAGCGATGTGGCATTGTGCTGGAGTGGGGTGATAGAAGGAGAAATGGGCAATGGGCTGGTGGGCAGTGGTGAAATATGCTGCACATGATCTGAGGGATGAGAGAGGGAGAAATTTTGGTTTTGGCAGTAGAGGGGGTGGGAGAGATGCACCCTCGATCTCTCTCTCTCTTTCCCCACTCCCTTTGCAGCAAGGGAGGGAATGAGAGAAGGATAGTGAGAGAGAGAAGGAGACATGTTGCTAATGGGGGTGGAGGAGAGAGGAAGAAAAGTTGGATTCATTTAGGAACACATAGTAACATATAGTAACATAGTAACATAGTAGATGACGGCAGATAAAGACCCGAATGGTCCATCCAGTCTGCCCAACCTGATTCAATTTAAATTTTTTTTTTTTTTTTTTCTTCTTAGCTATTTCTGGGCGAGAATCCAAAGCTTTACCCGGTACTGTGCTTGGGTTCCAACTGCCGAAATTTCTGATAAGACTTACTCCAGCCCATCTACACCCTCCCAGCCATTGAAGCCCTCCCCTGCCCATCCTCCTCCAAACGGCCATACACAGACGCAGACCGTACAAGTCTGCCCAGTAACTGGCCTAGTTCAATCTTTAATATTATTTTCTGATTCTAAATCTTCTGTGTTCATCCCACGCTTCTTTGAACTCAGTCACAGTTTTACTCTCCACCACCTCTCTCGGGAGCGCATTCCAGGCATCCACCACCCTCTCCGTAAAGTAGAATTTCCTAACATTGCCCCTGAATCTACCACCCCTCAACCTCAAATTATGTCCTCTGGTTTTACCATTTTCCTTTCTCTGGAAAAGATTTTGTTCTACGTTAATACCCTTTAAGTATTTGAACGTCTGAATCATATCTCCCCTGTCTCTTCTTTCCTCTAGGGTATACATATTCAGGGCTTCCAGTCTCTCCTCATACGTCTTCTGGCGCAAGCCTCCTATCATTTTCGTCACCCTCCTCTGGACCGCCTCAAGTCTTCTTACGTCTTTCGCCAGATACGGTCTCCAAAACTGAACACAATACTCCAAGTGGGGCCTCACCAATGACCTGTACAGGGGCATCAACACCTTCTTCCTTCTACTGACTACGCCTCTCTTTATACAGCCCAGAATCCTTCTGGCAGCAGCCACTGCCTTGTCACACTGTTTTTTCGCCTTTAGATCTTCGGACACTATCACCCCAAGGTCCCTCTCCCCGTCCGTGCATATCAGCTTCTCTCCTCCCAGCATATACGGTTCCTTCCTATTATTAATCCCCAAATGCATTATCTGCATTTCTTTGCATTGAATTTTAGTTGCCAGGCATTAGACCATTCCTCTAACTTTTGCAGATCCTTTTTCATATTTTCCACTCCCTCTTCGGTGTCTACTCTGTTACAAATCTTGGTATCATCTGCAAAAAGGCACACTTTTCCTTCTAACCCTTCAGCAATGTCACTTACATACATATTGAACATGATTGGCCCCAGCACCGAACCCTGAGGGACTCCACTAGTCACCTTTCCTTCCTTCGAGCGACTTCCATTAACCACCACCCTCTGGCGTCTGTCCGACAGCCAGTTTCTGACCCAGTTCACCACTTTGGGTCCTAACTTCAGCCCTTCAAGTTTGTTCAACAGCCTCCTATGAGGAACTGTATGAAAGGCTTTGCTGAAATCCACGTAAATTACATCTAGCATATGTCCTCGATCCAGCTCTCTGGTCACCCAATCAAAAAATTCAATCAGGTTCGTTTGGCACGATTTACCATTTGTAAAGTCATGTTGCCTCGAATCCTGTAACCCATTAGATTCAAGGAAATACACTATCCTTTCTTTCAGCAACACTTCCATTATTTTTCCAACAACTGAAGTGAGGCTCACCGGCCTGTAGTTTCCTGCTTCATCCCTGTGACCACTTTTATGAATAGGGACCACATCCGCTCTCCTCCAATCCCCAGGAATCACTCCCGTCTCCAGAGATTTGTTGAACAAGTCTTTTATAGGACTCGCCAGAACCTCTCTGAGCTCCCTTAGAATCCTGGGATGGATCCCGTCTGGTCCCATCGCTTTGTTCATCTTCAGTTTTTCAAGTTGCTCATAAACACCCTCCTCCGTGAACGGCGCAGAATCTACTCCATTTTCTCGTGTAACTTTGCCAGACAATCTCGGTCCTTCTCCAGGATTTTCTTCTGTGAACACAGAACAGAAGTATTTGTTTAGCACATTTGCTTTCTCCTCATCACTCTCCACATATTTGTTCCCAGCATCTTTTAGCCTAGCAATTCCATTTTTTATCTTCCTCCTTTCACTAATATATCTGAAAAAATTTTTATCTCCCTTTTTTACATTTTTAGCCATTTGTTCTTCCACCTGTGCCTTCGCCAAACGTATCTCTCTCTTGGCTTCTTTCAGTTTCACCCTGTAGTCCTTTCTGCTATCCTCTTCTTGGGTTTTTTTTATATTTCATGAACGCTAACTCTTTCGCCTTTATTTTCTCAGCCACTAGGTTGGAGAACCATATCGGCTTCCTTTTTCTCTTGTTTTTATTGATTTTCTTCACATAAAGGTCCGTAGCCATTTTTATCGCTCCTTTCAGCTTAGACCACTGTCTTTCCACTTCTCTTATGTCGTCCCATCCTAACAGCTCTTTCTTCAGGTACTTTCCCATTGCATTAAAGTCCGTACGTTTGAAATCTAGGACTTTAAGTATCGTGCGGCCGCTCTCCACTTTAGCCGTTATATCAAACCAAACTGTTTGATGATCGCTACTACCCAGGTGAGCACCCACTCGAACATTAGAGATACTCTCTCCATTTGTGAGGACCAGATCCAATATCGCTTTTTCCCTTGTGGGTTCCGTCACCATTTGTCTGAGCAGAGCCTCTTGAAAGGCATCCACAATCTCCCTACTTCTTTCCGATTCCGCAGACGGAACATTCCAGTCCGCATACGGCAGGTTGAAATCTCCCAACAGCAGAACCTCCTCTTTCCTTCCAAACTTTTGGATATCCACAATCAGATCCTTATCAATTTGCTGCGATTGAGTCGGAGGTCTGTAGACTACACCCACGTAGATAGAAGTTCCATCTTCTCTTTTCAGAGCAATCCATATCGCTTCTTCCTCTCCCCAGGTCCCTTGCATTTCGGTCGCTTGGATATTGATCTTTACATAGAGAGCTACTCCTCCACCTTTATGACCATCTCTGTCCTTCCTAAAAAGATTATATCCCGGTATGTTTGCATCCCATCCATGTGATTCACTGAACCATGTCTCTGTGATAGCAACAATATCTAGATCTGCCTCTAATATCAGGTCTTGCAGATCATGAACTTTGTTGCTTAGACTGCGAGCATTTGTGGTCATCGCTTTCCAGCTATTTTTCAGCGATAATCTACTTTTTCGTATGGATTTTTGTGTCGTTTCACTTTCCGTTGCAATACTAAGAAATGAGTTGCTGATATTGCTTATGTTGCAGCCTTTACTACTATCACATCTTTTCTTTTGCCGGGGTGGTCTCTATAATTGTCCTTCGTACATACACCACCCCCACCTTCTAGTTTAAATGCCTAGAAAAATATTGTCTAAATTTCTCTGCAAGGTTTCTTTTTCCTGCTGTAGTAATATGTAGCCCATCAGTGCAATATAGCTTCTTGTCCTTCCATGTATTTCCCCATCCTCCTATGTACCTGAAGCCTTCTTAATGACACCAGGCTCTGAGCCATCTATTAAAGTCCTCTGTGTTTTTCACTCTTTGCTCTCCTTTTCCATATGCAGGCAGTATTTCAGAAAAAGCTAAAGTCTTTACAAAAGGTTTCACGCCCTCACCAAGCTCCCGAAAAGCTTTCTGTGCTGCAAGTGTGGAGTTGTTGGCCAGGTCATTTGTTCCCAGATGGATAACAACATCAGTGTTAAAATCCTTAGTTTCTTCCATAATTATAGTCAGTATTTGCCTGGAACTCCTGGTAGCTGAGGATCCTGGAAGACATTTCACTATTTTGGTCTCCTCGCCCTGTGTTCCAAGGTTAATGCCTCTGATGATGGAATCCCCCAACAGTAATAGTTTTCTGTTTTTGGCTTTTTTATTTGTACTTAGGGTGCGCTTGTTCTCTTGAGTTACCTTCATTGGTTCCAGTCCCACCTCCCTTCTGTTTTCCTGAGTATCGCAGTGCACTAGTGGAGCGAAGGAATTCTGTAGAGGTAATATTAGTGAAGGTGGATGTTTCTGTGTTACATGTCGCAGTCTTCCTGAGCCTACTGTGACCCATTTATTCCTGGGCTGTTTTATTCTTTGAGGTAGAGGTGGTAAGTTGGTATGATTTTGTGGAGTGATGGAAGCTGCTTTAATTGTATTCAATTCCTGTTTAAGTTTGCAGAGCTCCTCCTTAATACTGGCAAGTTGAAGACAGATGGGACAAGCCTTAAGCCTCCAAATAGTATGTCTTGGAATTAAAGCACCACAGTGATTGCATAGAATAAAGGTCATCTTGATTGGTTGTGAAGTGACTTGATTTGAGTAGTCCTGATTATATGGGTCTCTATATATGAATAGTGGTCCCTGGGGTTGGTGGGACTATAAGTAAGACTACTAGTAAGGCAGAAATATAGGCTCTATACTACCTAAAACACAGTATTTTAAACAAAACTGCAGGTTCTATCAGTGCTACCCTAAAACACAGGATTTATAACAGGATTTTCCCTACTTTAGTCACCCTGAGCCACAGGCACCAGAAATATAGGCTCTATACCACCTAAAACACAGTATTTTAAACAAAAATGCAGGAAGAGGAAATAAGATTTAACAGAGGAAAGAGAAGGATTTTTTGTGCTTTTTTATATTTTTTTAGTAAGAAACAGGGAGGAGAAGAGAAATTAAGCAGATATAATGCTGAAAACCAGTCAAAAGAGCAGAATATGAAATGCTGAGTAACTTAGCTTTTAGATGTTTACAGGGCAGCCTTGTTCACAGCAATGTCCCAAAGATAATGCAATTAACCTTAGAAGTAAAACAGAGCCCCTCCCTTCCCCACCTAATCAGACACAATGGCTAAAAACTAGTGAGTCAGAAATATAGGCTCTATACCACCTAAAACACAGTATTTTAAACAAAAATGCAGGTTCTATCAGTGCTACCCTAAAACACAGGATTTATAACAGGATTTTCCCTACTTTAGTCACCCTGAGCCTATATCATCCACCACCTATCTTCTCTCAATAACTCTATCATCTATCTACAGGTGGGTAAATAGCCTCAGAATTAGGATTACTGCTTTGTCATGTATATCAATAGTAGTATGTTTCATTAGTTTCAATCATAGGCTATACCACCTATGATATAGCCTATGATTGAAACTAGTGAAACGTATTGCTATTGATATATATGACAAAGCAGTCATCCTAATTCTGAGGCTATTTACCCAGCTGTAGATAGAAGATAGAGTTATTGAGAGAAGATAGGGGGTGGATAATATAGGGTATTCCATTTTCAATGAAATGTATTATATAGAGAGAGTAAAAGACATTGAAAGTATACCAAATTTAGTTGCTGTGCTGCAACAATTTCCATGTAGAAATATTGACATTTACATGTGTATATTGCATACATATGCAGAGAGCTGCTATTACCTGTGGAGATCCATACTATGTAAAGTTTTCAAAGAGGTCATGGAGAATGACACAAATAAATTTGTCACCATGGGATCTATCTCCATCCCAGGCCCATTCCTATGAGTTTTGTCCCTTGTGCAGATGAAGACAGAACTTGCAAGGATGGGGCAGGAACAGGGACAAAAACTCATAGGAATGGGACTAGGATGGAGATAGATCCTGCAGGGACAGGGACAAATTTGTCCCTGTGTCATTTTCTAGCTATAAGGAAATTCACTAGTTTCACAAAAGGAATATAAGTATGTGGAGAAAAATCTCTAAGCCAGCTTTTAGAATGCTCAACAGCACATATAGGTGATTGTTTTGGCCAGGGTTTTACTCAAGGAATTAAGGGACTCATTATCCTTAATCCTATTAGTTTATATCCATCTTCTTTTAATGAAATACATTTTTGATTGCATCTAAGACAGCTTCGAGGTTACAATCAAAGTTCACTCAACCCTTCTTGATATCTCCACAGCCATTGACCTCAACGGACTAGGGGGACCCGCTAAGGAGGTGGCGGTACTAGCCCCATTAGGAAACAGCGATCACAACACAATCCAGTACAGGCTAGAAATTGGATCATCAAAGGTGAAAAGAACTACAACGACTGCACTTAACTTCAAAAAAGGGAATTATGATGCCATGAGGAAAATGGTGGGAAAGAAACTCAACGACAGCGCAAGGAAGATGGAGTCCGTAGAAAATGCCTGGACCATACAGTGCACAAAGCACAGAACCTGTGCATCCCCAAGTACAGGAAAGGGTGCAAAAAAAATAGAACAAAAAACCCAGTGTGGATAACAAATGCAGTGAAAAAGGCGATAAGTGACAAGAAAGCATCATTCAAAAAATGAAAAAGGACAAAACAGAGGAGAACCAAAAGGAACACAAAAAACACCAAAAGGAGTGTCATCGAGTGGTTAGGAAAGCAAAAAAAGAATATGAAGAGAGACTGGCAGGGGAAGCAACAAACTTCAAATCATTCTTCAGGTACGTTAAGGGGAAGCAACCAGCAAGGGAGGAAGTGGGACCCTTGGATGATGGGGACAGAAAGGGAGTGGTAAAAGAGGAAAAGGAGATAGCTGACAGGCTAAATAAGTTCTTCACGTCAGTTTTCACGAGGGAGGACACAACCAACATTCCAGAGCCCGAGGAGATCGTAAAAGGAGAGCAGGATGAAAATCTGATCCAGCTAGAGGTGAGCAAGGTGGATGTCCTCAGGCAGATAGACAGGCTAAAGAGCGACAAATCGCCAGGTCCGGATGGCATTCACCCAAGGGTACTCAAGGAACTAAGGAATGAAATAGCTGAGCCACTTCGACAAATATGCAACCTATCCCTAAAAACTGGAGAGATTCCGGAAGACTGGAAAATAGCAAATGTCACGCCCATCTTCAAGAAAGGCTCAAGGGGAGACCCAGGAAACTACAGGCCGGTGAGCATGACCTCGGTCCCGGGAAAGATGATGGAAGCACTGATTAAAGACAGCATCTGGGAACACATCGACAACTATGGGCAGCTAAAGTCGAGCCAGCATGGCTTCTGCAAGGGCAGGTCATGCCTCACGAACTTATTATACTTCTTTGAGGGGATAACCAGCCAGGTGGATAAAGGGGAATCCATAGATATAATTTACCTTGACTTCCAAAAAGCCTTCAACAAGGTGCCACATGAAAGACTACTAAGGAAGCTATGGAACCATGGGGTGCAAGGGGAGGTCCACCGATGGATCAAAAACTGGCTGGCGGACAGGAAACAGAGGGTTGGAGTAAAGGGACATTACTCAGACTGGCAATGGGTCATGAGCGGAGTTCCACAGGGGTCGGTGCTGGGACCGCTCCTATTCAATATATTCATTAACGACCTGGAGGCAGGAACAAAATGTGAAGTTATTAAATTTGCGGATGACACCAAACTATATCGCAAGGTCAATAACATGGAGGACTGCGAAGATCTCCAAAAAGATCTGACAACACTGGAAAAATGGGCCAAAAAGTGGCAAATGAGTTTCATCATAGGGAAATGCAAGGTCATGCATATAAGGGAAATGCAAGGTCATGCATATAGGGGAAAAAAACCCGATGTTCACTTACAAAATGGGGGGATCAGCGCTAGGGGTGAGCGACCTTGAAAGAGACCTGGGAGTGATGGTAGACACAACATTGAAGGCGTCGGCGCAGTGTGCCACAGCCTCAAGGAAAGCAAACAGAATGTTGGGTATCATTAAGAAGGGTATCACGACCAGGACAAAGGAAGTCATCCTGCATCTATCTGTAGATAGAAGATAGAGTTATTGAGAGAAGATAGGGGGTGGATAATATAGGGTATTCCGTTTTCAATGAAATTTATTATATAGAGAGAGTAAAAGACATTGAAAGTATACCAAATTTAGTTGCTGTGCTGCAACAATTTCCATGTAGAAATGTTGACATTTACATATGTATATTGCATACATATGCAGAGAGCTGCTATTACCTGTATTGTGCTATGGTGCGCCCGCACCTGGAGTACTGTGTTCAGTTCTGGTCACCGTACCTCAAGAAGGACATGGAGGTACTTGAGAGGGTCCAGAGAAGAGCAACTAAGCTAATAAAGGGCATGGAGGACCTCTCATATACTGACAGACTGAAAAAGCTAGGGCTTTTCTCCCTGGAAAAGAGGAGACTTAGAGGAGACATAGTAACATATTAACATAGTAGATGACGGCAGATAAAGACCCGAATGGTCCATCCAGTCTGCCCAACCTGATTCAATTTAAATTTTTTTTTTTGTTTTTCTTCTTAGCTATTTCTGGGCGAGAATCCAAAGCTTTACCCGGTACTGTGCTTGGGTTCCAACTGCCGAAATCTCTGTTAAGACTTACTCCAGCCCATCTACACCCTCCCAGCCATTGAAGCCCTCCCCTGCCCATCCTCCACCAAACGGCCATACACAGACACAGACCTTGCAAGTCTGCCCAATACTGGCCTTAGTTCAATATTTAATATTATTTTCTGATTCTAAATCCTCTGTGTTCATCCCACGCTTCTTTGAACTCAGTCACAGTTTTACTCTCCACCACCTCTCTCGGGAGCGCATTCCAGGCATCCACCACCCTCTCCGTAAAATAGAATTTCCTAACATTGCCCCTGAATCTACCACCCCTCAACCTCAAATTATGTCCTCTGGTTTTACCATTTTCCTTTCTCTGGAAAAGATTTTGTTCTACGTTAATACCCTTTAAGTATTTGAACGTCTGAATCATATCTCCCCTGTCTCTCCTTTCCTCTAGGGTATACATATTCAGGGCTTCCAGTCTCTCCTCATACGTCTTCTGGCGCAAGCCTCCTATCATTTTCGTCGCCCTCCTCTGGACCGCCTCAAGTCTTCTTACGTCTTTCGCCAGATACGGTCTCCAAAACTGAACACAATACTCCAAGTGGGGCCTCACCAATGACCTGTACAGGGGCATCAACACCTTCTTCCTTCTACTGACTACGCCTCTCTTTATACAGCCCAGAATCCTTCTGGCAGCAGCCACTGCCTTGTCACACTGTTTTTTCGCCTTTAGATCTTTGGACACTATCACCCCAAGGTCTCTCTCCCCGTCCGTGCATATCAGCTTCTCTCCTCCCAGCATATACGGTTCCTTCCTATTATTAATCCCCAAATGCATTACTCTGCATTTCTTTGCATTGAATTTTAGTTGCCAGGCATTAGACCATTCCTCTAACTTTTGCAGATCCTTTTTCATATTCTCCACTCCCTCTTCGATGTCTACTCTGTTACAAATCTTGATATCATCTGCAAAAAGGCACACTTTTCCTTCTAACCCTTCAGCAATGTCACTTACATACATATTGAACAGGATTGGCCCCAGCACCGAACCCTGAGGGACTCCACTAGTCACCTTTACTTCCTTCGAGCGACTTCCATTAATCACCACCCTCTGGCGTCTGTCCGACAGCCAGTTTCTGACCCAGTTCACCACTTTGGGTCCTAACTTCAGCCCTTCAAGTTTGTTCAACAGCCTCCTATGAGGAACTGTATCAAAGGCTTTGCTGAAATCCAAGTAAATTACATCTAGCATATGTCCTCGATCCAGCTCTCTGGTTACCCAATCAAAAAATTCAATCAGGTTCGTTTGGCACGATTTACCTTTTGTAAAGCCATGTTGCCTCGGATCCTGTAACCCATTAGATTCAAGGAAATACACTATCCTTTCTTTCAGCAACACTTCCATTATTTTTCCAACAACTGAAGTGAGGCTCACCGGCCTGTAGTTTCCTGCTTCATCCCTGTGACCACTTTTATGAATAGGGACCACATCCGCTCTCCTCCAATCCCCAGGAATCACTCGCGTCTCCAGAGATTTGTTGAACAAGTCTTTAATAGGACTCGCCAGAACCTCTCTGAGCTCCCTTAGTATCCTGGGATGGATCCCGTCTGGTCCCATCGCTTTGTCCATCTTCAGTTTTTCAAGTTGCTCATAAACACCCTCCTCCGTAAACGGCACAGAATCTACTCCATTTTCTCGTGTAACTTTGCCAGACAATCTCGGTCCTTCTCCAGGATTTTCTTCTGTGAACACAGAACAGAAATATTTGTTTAGCACATTTGCTTTCTCCTCATCACTCTCCACATATTTGTTCCCAGCATCTTTTAGCCTAGCAATTCCATTTTTTATCTTCCTCCTTTCACTAATATATCTGAAAAAATTTTTATCTCCCTTTTTTACATTTTTAGCCATTTGTTCTTCCGCCTGTGCCTTCGCCAAACGTATCTCTCTCTTGGCTTCTTTCAGTTTCACCCTGTAGTCCTTTCTGCTATCCTTTTCTTGGGTTTTTTAATATTTCATGAACGCCAACTCTTTCGCCTTTATTTTCTCAGCCACTAGGTTGGAGAACCATATCGGCTTCCTTTTTCTCTTGTTTTTATTGATTTTCTTCACATAAAGGTCCGTAGCCATTTTTATCGCTCCTTTCAGCTTAGACCACTGTCTTTCCACTTCTCTTATGTCCTCCCATCCTAACAGCTCTTTCTTCAGGTACTTTCCCATTGCATTAAAGTCCATACGTTTGAAATCTAGGACTTTAAGTATCGTGCGGCCGCTCTCCACTTTTGCCGTTATATCAAACCAAACCGTTTGATGATCGCTACTACCCAGGTGAGCACCCACTCGAACATTAGAGATACTCTCTCCATTTGTGAGGACCAGATCCAATATCGCTTTTTCCCTTGTGGGTTCCATCACCATTTGTCTGAGCAGAGCCTCTTGAAAGGCATCCACAATCTCCCTACTTCTTTCCGATTCCGCAGACGGAACATTCCAGTCCGCATACGGCAGGTTGAAATCTCCCAACAGCAGAACCTCCTCTTTCCTTCCAAACTTTTGGCTATCCACAATCAGATCCTTATCAATTTGCTGCGATTGAGTCGGAGGTCTGTAGACTACACCCACGTAGATAGAAGTTCCATCTTCTCTTTTCAGAGCAATCCATATCGCTTCTTCCTCTCCCCAGGTCCCTTGCATTTCGGTCGCTTGGATATTGATCTTTACATAGAGAGCTACTCCTCCACCTTTATGACCATCTCTGTCCTTCCTAAAAAGATTATATCCCGGTATGTTTGCATCCCATCCATGTGATTCACTGAACCATGTCTCTGTGATAGCAACAATATCTAGATCTGCCTCTAATATCAGGGCTTGCAGATCATGAACTTTGTTGCTTAGACTGCGAGCATTTGTGGTCATCGCTTTCCAGCTATTTTTCAGCGATAATCTCCTTTTTCGTATGGATTTTTGTGTCGTTTCACTTTCCGTTGTAATACTAAGAAATGAGTTGCTGATATTGCTTATGTTGCAGCCTTTACTACTATCACATCTTTTCTTTTGCCGGGGGTGGTCTCTATAATTGTCCTTCGTACATACACCATCCCCACCTTCTAGTTTAAATGCCTAGAAAAATATTGTCTAAATTTCTCTGCAAGGTTTCTTTTTCCTGCTGTAGTAATATGTAGCCCATCAGTGCAATATAGCTTCTTGTCCTTCCATGTATTTCCCCATCCTCCTATGTACCTGAAGCCTTCTTGATGACACCAGGCTCTGAGCCATCTATTAAAGTCCTCTGTGTTTTTCACTCTTTGCTCTCCTTTTCCATATGCAGGCAGTATTTCAGAAAAAGCTAAAGTCTTTACAAAAGGTTTCACGCCCTCACCAAGCTCCCGAAAAGCTTTCTGTGCTGCAAGTGTGGAGTTGTTGGCCAGGTCATTTGTTCCCAGATGGATAACAAACTTAAGCTCTATCGCCAGGACAGGTCAGGACAGAAAGGAGGTGGAATAGCCCTATACATAAAAGAAACCATACAATCGACAAGAATAGACACAGCGGAGACGACCAATAAGCTGGAATCGCTATGGGTTAAAATACCAGATAGAAAGGGACATGAAATAAAAATGGGCCTATACTATCGTCCACCCGGGCAAACCGGAGATATCGATAAAGAAATGGAAGCCGAGATGAAACAAGAATGCAAAAACGGTTGCACAGTTATTATGGGAGACTTCAACTACCCCGGGATAGACTGGAGTCTTGGAAACTCAAAATGCGCTAGGGAAACAGAATTCCTGGAGGCTACACAAGATTGCTTCATGGAGCAGCTTGTTAGAGAACAGACGAGAGGAAATGCCACTTTGGATCTAATCCTAAATGGGTTAATGGGACCTGCAAAGGAAGTGGAAGTAGTGGGACCGTTGGGAAACAGTGACCATAACATGATCAAGTTCAAGGTTGAAGCATGAATACCAAAAGGAAAGAGAACCATGGCAACAACTTTCAACTTCAGAAAAGGAAACTATGAAGCAATGAGGAAAATGGTAAGGAAGAAACTTAGGAACACTTCCAAGAAATGGAGGATGGTAGAACATGCCTGGTCTTTTTTCAAGGATACGGTGAGCGAGGCGCAAAATCTGTACATCCCTAGATTCAGAAAGGGGAGCAAAAAGAGTCGAATAAAGGACCCGATGTGGATGACTAAAATAGTGAAGGAAGCGATAAGTAATAAGAAAAATTCATTCAGGAGATGGAAAAAGGACAAAACTGAAGGGAACTGGATAGAGCACAGGAAGTATCAAAAACAATGTCACCGTGTGGTTCGAAAAGCCAAAAGAGAGTATGAAGAGAGGTTAGCCAGGGAGGCTCGAAATTTCAAACCGTTCTTCAGATATGTTAAAGGGAAACAGCCAGCTAGGGAGGAGGTGGGACCGCTGAATGATGGAGTCAGGAAGGGAGTAGTGAAGGAGGAGAAAGAAGTCGCGGAAAGACTGAACATGTTCTTTTCGTCTGTATTTACGAACGAAGACACAACCAACATACTGGAACCTGAGCAATTTTTCATTGGAAATCAAGCAGAAAAATTAACATTCATGGAAGTGAGCCTTGAAGATGTGCGCAGGCAGATAGATAAACTAAAAATTGACAAATCTCCAGGTCCGGACGGAATCCATCCAAGGGTTCTGAAGGAACTAAAGGAGGAGATAGCAGAACTACTGCAGCAAATATGCAACCTATCCCTGGAAACAGGCGTGATCCCGGAGGATTGGAAGACGGCCAACATCACGCCCATCTTTAAAAAGGGATCAAGAGGTGACCCGGGAAACTACAGACCGGTGAGTCTGACCTCGGTTCCGGGAAAAATGGCGGAAGCACTGATAAAAGAAAACATCGATGATCACTTGGAAAGAAACAAACTTTTGATAACCAGCCAACATGGTTTCTGCAGGGGGAGATCGTGCCTAACCAACTTACTACACTTCTTCGAAGGAATTAACAAACAGATGGACAGAGGTGACCCCATAGACATCATATACCTTGATTTCCAAAAAGCCTTTGACAAGGTGCCTCATGAACGATTACTCCGGAAACTGAAGAACCATGGGGTGGACGGAGACGTACATAGATGGATCAGAAACTGGTTGGCAGGTAGGAAACAAAGGGTAAGGTTGAAGGGCCACTACTCTGACTGGAGGAGGGTCACGAGTGGTGTTCCGCAGGGCTCGGTGCTCGGGCCGCTGTTATTTAATATATTCATAAATGATCTAGAAACAGGGACGAAGTGTGAGATAATAAAATTTGCAGATGACACCAAACTATTTAGGGGAGCTCGGACTAAAGAGGACTGTGAGGAATTGCAAAGAGACTTGAACAAACTAGGGGAATGGGCGACAAAATGGCAAATGAAGTTCAACGTTGAGAAATGTAAAGTATTGCATGTGGGAAGCAGAAACCCGAGGTACAACTATACGATGGGAGGGATGTTATTGAATGAGAGTACCCAAGAGAGGGACTTGGGGATAATGGTGGACAGGTCAATGAAGCCGACGGCACAGTGCGCAGCAGCTGCTAAGAGAGCGAATAGAATGCTAGGTATAATCAAGAAGGGTATTACAACCAGGACAAAAGAAGTTATCCTGCCGCTGTATCGGGCGATGGTGCGCCCACACCTGGAATACTGTGTCCAGTTTTGGTCGCCATACCTTAAGAAGGATATGGCGTTACTCGAGAGAGTTCAGAGAAGAGCGACACGTCTGATAAAAGGGATGGAAAACCTTTCATACGCTGAGAGATTGGAGAAACTGGGTCTCTTTTCCCTGGAGAAGAGGCGACTTAGAGGGGATATGATAGAGACTTATAAGATCATGAGGGGCATAGAGAGAGTAGATAGGGACAGATTCTTCAAACTTTCAAAAAATAAAAGAACAAGAGGGCATTCGGAAAAGTTGAAAGGGGACAGATTCAATACGAATGCCAGGAAGTTCTTCTTTACCCAACGTGTGGTGGACACTTGGAATGCGCTTCCGGAGGACGTTATAGGGCAGAATACAGTACTGGGATTTAAGAGAGGGTTGGACATTTTCCTGCTGGAAAAGGGAATAGAAGGGTATAAATAGAGGATTACTACTCAGGTCCTGGACCTGTTGGGCCGCCGCGTGAGCGGACTGCTGGGCAGGATGGACCTCAGGTCTGACCCAGCAGAGGCATTGCTTATGTTCTTATGTTCTTAACATCAGTGTTAAAATCCTTAGTTTCTTCCTTAATTATAGTCAGTATTTGCCTGGAACTCCTGGTAGCTGAGGATCCTGGAAGACATTTCACTATTTTGGTCTCCTCGCCCTGTGTTCCAAGGTTAATGCCTCTGATGATGGAATCCCCCAACAGTAATAGTTTTCTGTTTTTGGCTTTTTTATTTGTACTTAGGGTGCGCTTGTTCTCTTGAGTTTCCTTCATTGGTTCCAGTCCCACCTCCCTTCTGTTTTCCTGAGTATCGCAGTGCACTAGTGGAGCGAAGGAATTCTGTAGAGGTAATATTAGTGAAGGTGGATGTTTCTGTGTTACATGTCGCAGTCTTCCTGAGCCTACTGTGACCCATTTATTCCTGGGCTGTTTTATTCTTTGAGGTAGAGGTGGTAAGTTAGTATGATTTTGTGGAGTGATGGAAGCTGCTTTAATTGTACTCAATTCCTGTTTAAGTTTGCAGAGCTCCTCCTTAATACTGGCAAGTTGAAGACAGATGGGGCAAGCCTTAAGCCTTCAAATAGTATGTCTTGGAATTAAAGCACCACAGTGATTGCATAGAATAAAGGTCATCTTGATTGGTTGTGAAGTGACTTGATTTGAGTAGTCCTGATTATATGGGTCTCTATATATGAATAGTGGTCCCTGGGGTTGGTGGGACTACTAGTAAGGCAGAAATATAGGCTCTATACCACCTAAAACACAGTATTTTAAACAAAACTGCAGGTTCTATCAGTGCTACCCTAAAACACAGGATTTATAACAGGATTTTCCCTACTTTAGTCACCCTGAGCCACAGGCACCAGAAATATAGGCTCTATACCACCTAAAACACAGTATTTTAAACAAAAATGCAGGAAGAGGAAATAAGATTTAACAGAGGAAAGAGAAGGATTTTTTTGTGCTTTTTTATATTTTTTTTAGTAAGAAACAGGGAGGAGAAGATAGAAATCTTCAAGATCATGAAGGGCATAGAAAAAATAGACAGGGACAGATTTTTCAAATTAAGGGGATCAATAAGTACAAGGGGGCACTCAGAGAAATTGAAAGGGGAGAGGTTTAGAACAAACGCCAGGAAGTTCTTTTTCACACAGAGGGTGGTGGATACATGGAACGCGCTACCAGAGGATGTGATAAACAGGAGCACGCTACAGGGGTTCAAAGAAGCTTTGGATAGGTACTTGGAAGACAAAGGGATTGGGGGGTACAGAATAAGAGTAGAGGTAGATTATAGGGATGGGATTAGAGGTAAGTTACAAAATTAATCAGGGACCACTGTTCAGGCACTAGGCCTGATGGGCCGCCGTGGGAGCGGACCGCTGGGCGAGATGGACCTCTGGTTCTCAAAAGTTCATTCCTCAATAAGTTTAGTTTACAAGATGCCACTTGCCTCTATCATTTTCTTTGCATCAGACTAACACAGCTACCTCTGTGAAAGATTTTACTAGTTTACTGTGTCAGTCTGTGCTGCTTCAGCAGCTTTCAAAATGAGCACCTTAGATGGGTTTAGCATCATTTTCTGTGTTTCCATGTTATAGCATTTATAATTTTGATAACCCTAGAATTGCAGTAATAGCAGCTTTCCTTCATTAATGATTCTTTGTCTTCCTCAGAATAAAAAGGAGGAGTGTATATTAATCTCACCTGGGTACCACATGACTCGGAAGAAAGACCGAATCTCTGTCACACTGGGAGAAGAATTTTTTGGAACAACCTTTCAGACTAAAGTAGATAAGGAAAGCCCACCCAGGTAATCTGCCAAAATGATTTTGGCACTTTAAGAACATAAGAAGTTGCCTCTGCCGGGTCAGACCAGGGGTCCATCTCACCCAGCAGTTCGCTCTCGCGGCGGCCCATCAGGTCCATGACCTGTAAGTGATTCTTTGTCTAAAACTCTTTAATCCCCATTTTTCTTTTATCTATACCCTTTCATGATCCTATCTCTACCTCTGTCTATATCCCTCAATCCCCGTATCCTTCAGGAACTTGTCCAATCCCTCTTTAAATCCTATTTTATGCAGTTGTTGAACAAAAAAAAACCACAATTCTGCTGTGTTAAACCTTCCTGCTATGACTACTGGCAATATAAAGCAGTGGCTTTAAAGTAAAGCAATAAAACCATACTTACAACTACAGATTTTAATGGGTGTGTATTTGTGATGTTAAGCTTTCCATTTGAGCACTATCCCCCTTATTCTATAAATGGCACACAAAGTTTTGCCCTGAAATGGCAAAAGGAAGCAAGGGGCTGCCTGCCACATCTCAATCACAGACAGGCCCCACTTACAGAATCGCAGTTAGCAAGGAGTCTAGATGCTGGAAATGTAGGCCAAGGTTTTACAGACCTTCATTTCTGGCACTTAGGGTCCTTGCAGAATTGTGGCCAGTGATGCCTAGTGACACTGAAGTCCAGCGCCACTCCTAAACATGCCCACTTCCAGGCTTTAGTGTCACCAGACGCCAGTCTTGGAGGGCACCTACAGCACCATGAGTTTTTAATCGTTTTTTAATGGCACGACTAAATATCATGCCTCTTAAAAATAATTAAAACACACTGGCTTTTACAAAACTGCAGTATTGGCAGTGGTGTAGCAAGGGTGAGCGGGGCCCAGAAGTAACATCAGAGAGAGGCAACACTGGCATAGGCAGGAAGGGAAGGGGGTGCATGCACACAGCAGGGGGAGTCAGGAAGGAGCGGGGCAGAGAGGAGGACGGGTGCCTACGCCCTTACAAAGACTGTACCTGGGGCAGACCGCTGCCCTGCATCCCCCCCTTACTACACCACTGGGTAGAGTTTCTACAACAGGCTGGGGAGGTAAATGCTCTGATGCTCATAGAATTCCTTTAAGCTTTGGAACATTTATGTATATATTTGAATATAAGTTGATCCGAATATAAGTCGAGACCCCCCATTTTTCTCCCCAGGGGCTTAATATTCAAGTACCGTGCCCTGCCAGGATCTGCACCCAGTGTCCTCTCCCTCACGCCCTCCCCTGCCAGGCTCTCACCCAGGCCCCTTCCCTCCCTGCCCTGCAAGGCTCTGAACCCAGCTCCTTTACCTACCAAGCTCTGCACCCAGCCCCCTTCCCTGCCTTCCCTGCAAAGCTCTGCACCCATCCCCCTTCCCTACCAGGCTCTCCACCTAGCCCCCTTCCCTCCCTGCCCTCCAAAGCTATACAGCAGCCCTCCTCACTCATCTCCCATCCCAGCCCGATTTTTTTTAAGCCCCCGCATACGTTTTCCATTATACCTGGTGGTCCAGCAGTGTATGGGAAGGACCACGCTCCTGCTCTGCACACCTCCTTCCGAGCTCAAGGCTCGCAGTACACAGGCACGCAGAAGCGAGCTTCTTGAACTCCCATGCAGCCCTGCGCTGCTCACTGAATGGCTCACACCAGGTCCCGCAAGAACTGGTGGCAGCCATTCAGCAAGCAGTACGGGGCCGCATGGAAGTTCGAGAAGCTCGCTCCTGCATGCTTGTGCACCATGAGCCTCGAGTCCAGAAGGAGGTGTGCAGGGCAGGAACGCGGTCTTACCCATACACCACTGGACCACCAGGTATAATGGAAAACGTACGTGGGGATGCAGGGAGAGAGGGGGGGTGTAAAAAAAAAAAAGGATTTGTATCGGCCAGTGTTTACAAATACTTCTTTCTAAGCTCTGTCAGAAACCCATTCTCATGGGGGGTTTCATATGAAATTAATAATAATAATAACTTTATTTTTATATACCGCCATGCCACAAACAGTTCAAAGTGGTTTACAGGGGAAGAGACTGTATACAAACAGCGACATTACAGAGAATTTTTGAAATTACGTTGGCATGTTAAGCTTAGTCAAGTTTATCTGAAAGTGTTTTGAAAGTGCATCAAGGTTGAAGTGGGGTCAGAGAAATTTGTCAAAGAGATAAGTTTTGATTGTCTTCCTAAAGAGTCTAATTTGCATAATCAGTGGTGTAATGTCACAAACCTTGGGACTAATAATTATGTCATCAAGGTAGGGCCAGAAGGATACCCCCACAATGATAAAGTACAATCAAATACAAGAGTCGTGAAGAAGAAATGTCACCAACCGGGATGTTTATAATCAAATAAGGTCTTTATTTAGTCTTTATTCATCTGAACTCAACATGGCCAGTAATCAAATACAAGAGTCATGAAGAAGAAATGTCACCAACCGGGATGTTTATAATCAAATAAGGTCTTTATTTAGTCTTTATTCATCTGAACTCAACATGGCCAGTGTTTTTCTGTACCAAACTACCTTTTTCAAGAGTCGGGCACTTATCTTTAAGACTCTCAAAGATTGTATAAAATCTCATGAGCAATATTATATTAAGCAGTTGCAGAAAGAATTCTATGAGCGTCGGAGCAGCATTGCAGCATTTAGCACTCCAGGCTGCGTTAGAAATTTCTGCTGTGGCTTAGTAAAAGGGGGGATTGCAGTGCTCCCCCCTGAATTCGTGGTCAGTGATTCGCGGTCCCAGTCATTCGCGATATTTTCTGACCGCGAATGACCGGGCAGGAGAGGGCAGATGGAGTGCCGATGAGTGAAGGAAATCTTTCACGGTATGCTCCGACTGCCTCTTCCTGTACTAAAGTCGGGCCTCACCAATCAGGAGCTGTGTGTCAAAGCAGCTCCTGATTAGTGAGGCCAGACTTTTGTACAGGAAGAGGCAGTCAGAGCATACCGCGAGTGATTTCCTTCACTCGCCGGCACTCCGGCTGCCCTCTCCTGTCTCCCCTGTGAAAAACCATATTTGTGGTTTTTCAACATTCGTGGGGGTTCCTAGAACGGAACCCCTGCAAATATTGGGAGAGTACTGTAATTGGTAAAGCCATTTCAGAAGCCATTTCAGAACCATGAGAATGTGGTATAAAGATGGACGATTTAGTGGCTTGGACGATCAGATCGGCAGGACGTGTAATTAGATGATTTTCGAAACGAAAAAAAAGTTGGACCTATCTTTCGAAAATGTGTCTTAAGCTCTTTTTAACTTTGGACAACTTGTGAGATGGACGTAAACGGACTTAACGTCCCTTTCGATTATGCCCCTCCATGTGGTTTACATTCAGGTACTCAAGCATTTGTTCCTATCTGTCTGGTAGGCTCACACTCTTTCTAATGTACCTGGGACAATGGGGGATTAAGTGACTTGCCCAGGGTCACAAGTAGCAGTTATAGCTATAATACCAAGAAATTTGCTCCATTAAGCAAAAGCAATAGCAAATTTTAAGAAAAATTGAGCTTTATGTAATCAGTGGCTTTAAGCATCACAGGATGGGCTTCAAACATTTTTTTTAAAACAATTTTCTGCTAAGCACAATCAAATTTATGGGAAAAAAAATTCAATTTGCACAGTTTATCTAACTACGTTTTTCTGGACAACCCTAACGGGTTATGTTTCAGCTACATAGCCTGTGTCAGGAGTCTGAAGATTATCTTATCAGTTATGGATTCAGTATTAAAGTGTCCAAAGTTTGTCTTGTTGTTCAAAGAGCAGCAAATCTAAAAAATCATATGCTGTAAATTAAGTGCTCTCACTTTTGCATTAGCAACAGATTCTCCTCAATAATTCCTCCACTCTGGTTTCCGCTCTGGACAACCCTCCCTTTTGCATCTCCCTCTCCCTACTTAACCTTATGTTGTAAACTTTCCCTTTCTCTAGAATCCCTCCTGTATTTTGGTTTGTCTGTATATTTGTTATGTTTAAATGTATTTATTAATTTTCAGTATGCCAGCAAACATTAACAGCAAAACCAATCAGAACACTTACAATTATGCACAATTAAGAACCCCACCCCTCCCCATTCCCCCCCAACACAAACAAAAACAAAAGGAGATTCCCAAGGACGGGAAATAAAAGCACAGTCAAATTATAAGTTCAATAGTCGACTTCTGGCTAGAGGAGTAAGACTCAACCAAAAACGTTCCCATATCAAACAGAATCTGCGGCCCAGACCAGAGTCCAAGTCTGAAAAATGCCGCCTGTCTCTATATTTGTTAATGTTGTCTGTGATTCTGTTATTGTATATATCTCCCCTTTCCTATTTATTTTACAGTTTAAACTGCTTAGATTTTCCTGGTTTATATTTGCGTTATATGTATCAAACAAAATGAAATTGAACCCGAGCCTGTTTTAAAAGTGCAACATTTTGACCATCATTTTGAAAAAACTAACAACTAGAGATGTGTATTCATTAGTGCACATTCCGTTGTTAACACCCCTTAAATATTATAGTTTAATGAGTGCTAACCTACATATTAACATACATACATTGATTTGTGCTGGTTAGAAAGTTTCATATGTGTTAATAGCAAGCATAGTTACAGTCACGGGTAACAACCAACAAAAACATTCCGGGACGGGGAGCATCCCATAACTGTTTGCATGGGGCAACAGAAGTGACATAACTAACTCTAAACAGAAATTAATGTTTTCTGACAGTAAGTGATGAATTATGAATTATGCAGTAGTCAACTAAAATCTCTTTCAATTTCTCTTCCTAGGAAGGTGGCACAGTGTGAAATGTAAGTACCGTTCAAACCTGATACACACATGTGTATTCTGATTTATATTCTATAGCAGGAATGGGCAACCTGGTGAGACCTCATTTAGAACATATAAAAAGGATGGAGTCGGTCCAGAGGAAGGCTACGAAAATGGTGCATGGTCTTCGTTAAAAGGCATATCGAGGCAGATAAAGATCTCAATCTGTATACTTTGGAGGACATGCAAGAGAGGGGAGATATGATAGAAATACCTATGTGGCGTAAATGCGCATGAGTTGAGTCTTTTCCATTTGAAAGGAAGCTCTGGAATGAGAGAGCATAGGATGAAGTTCAGAGGTGATATTCTCAGGAGTAATCTAAAGAAATACTTTTTTTTACAGAAAGGGTGGTAGATGCGTGGAACAGTCTCCCAGAAGAGGTGGTAGAGAGAGACTGTCTGAATTCAAGAAGGTGTGGGATAGGCATCTGGGATTTCATAGAGAGAGGAAGAGATAATGGTTACTGCAGATGGGCAGACTGGATGGGCCATTTGGCCTTTATCTGCCATCATGTTTCTATGTTTCTAACCTCCTCAGTCCTCCAAGGACTGCAACCCACTCAAATTTTCAGGATTTTTCCAATGTCTGTGCAAGCATTCCTTCCATTATATGCAAATAGATCAAAAGTTCTTGTAAAGGTAAAAATATGTAAAAGTGGTTTTTGAAAATCTCCCCCACCTACTGTGTATGTGGATATGTCAGTGGTCTCAAACTCAAACCCTTTGCGGGGCCCCATTTTGGATTTGTAGGTACTTGGAGGGCCTCAGAAAAAATAGTTAATGTCTTATTAAAGAAATGACAATTTTGCATGAGGTAAAACTCTTTATAATTTATAAATCTTTCCTTTTGGCTAAGTCTTAATAATATTGTAATTTATAGCTAAAGAGACATATGATCAAGAAACTGTTTTATTTTACTTTTGTGATTATGATAAACATACCGAGGGCCTCAAAATAGTAGCTGGCATGCCGCATATGGTCCCCGGGCCGCAGGTTTGAGACCACTGATAAGTAGATGTATTGTACAACAATGCTAAAAAGGGTAAGGTTTGGAGTTGGAAGAGCAAAGCACATGTGGGGATTACATTTTGAAGTCCTTGTATTTATTTATTTAATTCGATTTGTATCCTGTCCTTCCCCAAAGAGCTCAGAATGGGTTACAAGGACATACATAATAATTTTTAAAAATATACAATTGATATCATATGGGCAAAATTTCAAGTGTAAAATTACAAAGTCAGAAATAGTGAACAAGCAACAAGCTCAAAAAACAATAAATGGACCATAAAAAGGTCACAGGTAAAATTTTAGAACAGCATCAATTCTCCAGAGACCTTTTAAAAAAAACCTAACCCACCACTATAGTGGGTTGTAGGAGAGAATAGTTAATGTAGGTGAATTTAGGGGAAATTTGAAGACATTGTAGTAGTCTGAAAGAGAGGAGCCCAAAATAGTTTGTATTTCCATAATTTGTGCTTATTAAGCCATATAAATTTTTCCAATCCAACAATATGCTAAACTTTATCCAGCCAGAAACGCTGTGAGGGTAATATAGGGTCCTGACAACCAACAAAAGTCCAACAGGACAAAAATAACCCACAGGTACAAAATCACACAAGAAACAGTGGGAACGGACAATGAATACTCCACATAGGATCACTGTTGTTTAAGAGTCTTGTTTAGTCCAATAAAAGGACATATAAAAACTGTGGACCCAACATAGCACTCTGTTTTGGCAAATCAAAACACCTGCATCAGGGGTCATTAACATAAAAACATAGCAAAAGAACATAATATATTGTATCGTATTGTTTATTTTTTTTTATTACATAGCCTTGTATTGACAAAGGACTTGTTGTTTGTGGATTACAACATCACAGGTTTGTTTTTACTTACTTTTTTATTTTTTCACTTGACCGGTTGGACATATTTATGATTCTATGTCTTATCATCACTGGTTCTGTCTTTATTTTTTACTCTTTATTTTTTTCAGTTTCCTTGGTGTTTCACTAATATTATTACTCTCATTGTTTGGTATTGATTTTGTTATATTTAATGACTATGTTCTTATGTTTTTTTATTATGTTTTTATGTTAGTGACCCCTGATGCAGGCATTTTGATTTGCCGAAACACAATGCTGTGTCGGGTCCACAGTTTTTAAATGTCCTTTTATTGGAATAAACAAGACTCTTTTACAACAGTGATCCTATGTGGATTGTTCATTGTCCATTCCCACTGTTTCCTGGGTAATATAGGGTCTTTCCATTTTTGTGCTATACAGAGCTTTGCAACCAGCATGAGTTGTATAAAATCTAAGTTTAGAACCTTCATTTTCAATGTTTAATAATATGTAATCAATATAACGGTAAGTATTCTCTGACAGATTGTTTTGAGCATATTTGTCTTTTCGAATTGATGAGTTAGGGCTGTCAGCAATGAGAGTGTTATTTTGTAGAGATGACCTTATTGAAGATTTTCAGGACCAGATCGGCCATCTAAAAGCACTTCTGGAGCAGGAGAAAAGAGACCATCGCAAAACAAAGGATGTGGTGAGTTGTGCCTCGTCAACTAGGTCATTGTGGCAAAGAAGCTAGAGTTATTGGGGCCAATACCTGAGTCGCATCACCTGTTACCTATGTAAATGCCTCTGAGAGAAAGATCTTCAGTGGCAATATCCAGATACTGCTAAATATCTGTACAGATCACCTCTTCACCATCCAGATAGTGTCAGGTCAGTCAGCAGGGCAGAGATACAAGTTATCCGGATAGAGGTGATTTCCAAAGGGATAGTGCCATTATATTGCCTTCTCTGATTCACTTCCTCACATATGTTAAATGGGTGCCAACTTTTCCAAATGTGAGCTAGCCAGTTCCCCAGGGGACAATTACTCTCATAGAGATGTAAGGGTGAACCATCCCAAAGAGTGAGATTTACTACCCTAGAGTGAGATTGAAGGCCAACGAGTGAGATTTTTCAAACGATATATCTGAGGTATAAAACTAGAATGATTTAAGTGGAGTAATGCTTTGCAAATGAATCAAGGCAACATTAAATGATATTGGCTTTTCTTTGGAGTCTCTGAAAGAATATAAAGAGGGGAGCAATTTATGTATATTTTTCAAACTGTTTTCCAATCGGTAATTAAAAGTAAGTACATTGGTTTCACAGCATATGTACTCACTTTCTTTTTTTTTAACTTTCTTTAGTTTTTAATGCCAACAAAAATTGCAATACAATTTATATACAAATAATGATAATCAACCAAACACTTATAATCAATCAGTTCTATACAAAAGATAAAAATTCTCTCCCCATCCATCATTACCATTAGGAATAATACCAAAACAAAAGATATACCCCCCTCCTCCCGGTCCCACCCTCCCCCTCCCTGGATGTGTGGGTGAAAACAACAGAAAATAAAGATAAAGGACAACTATAGCAAATCTACAAAAGATGTCAATGGACCCCAAACTAATTTGAATATCTTATTATGCCCCAGCATGTCAGCATTCATTTTCTCATATTTATAAGTTAAACATAAGCTCGCCCACCAAAAAGGAAAACTAAGGTGATCCCAATTCTTCCAATTGCAAGTAATCATTTGCATGGCTATCCCGGTCATAATAAGGAAAAGTCGACATTTATAGCGGTCCATGGGGGGGCTTAATATGCAATAACGTTCCACATATAACTACCTCATACGTCAATGGAATTGATGCCTCCAGTATGGTATTAATCTGTCCCCATATTGACTTCCAAAAATTAAGTATCAAAGGAAAATAGAACAGCAGATGATTCACTGTCCCTACATCAAGATGATAGTGCCAGCATCTATTAGATTTAGAACTATCTAATTTTTGTAAACGAATAGGGGTCCAGAAACTTCTATATAACAAAAAAACCCATGTTTGTCTCATAGATGCTGATGCTGTACATCTCATCCTCCAAGTCCAAATTCGTGGCTATTGAGATGCAGAAATATGCTGCTTTATCTCAATGCTCCAAATGTCCCTAAGACTAGTTTTTGGCTTTTTTTCAGGAATTCAGATATTATTTTATGTCCTAGCAAATCTGTCTGGAAGCACAGGACCTGCATGCTATAATGATTTTTTTTTTTATTTCGTCAATCAGGGAACCCTTTCTGAATGGCTTGCTTCAACTGCAACCACTTATAAATTTGAGACATTAAAATACCAGTCATTGAAATTAAGCATTTTCCCATTTGATATAACATCTTCTAGTGTACGTATGCCTGCCTGCATCCAGTGCTTCCAGGTGATCTTAGACTCTTAGATTTTAGCATATGTACTTACTTTCAGTAAAGGAAAAAGAGACAGGGCAAGGGGAAAGAGTAGGCAAGAAAGTATTCTCAGATTTCTTCCTGCTGGTTGAACCCTTGGTTTCCTTCTTTAAGACTTCCTTCTCATAAAAGCAGAGATCAAGATCAGTGCACTGGTACTGAAGCTCTGATGGATGAGAAATATAGTAACATAGTAGATGAGGGCAAGAATCCAAAGTTCTACCTGGTACTGTGCTTGGGTTCCAACTACTGAAGTCTCCGTCAAAGCTCACTCCAGTTCATCAAAAGCCCAGTTTCTATAAAAGGCGCTTAGAGTTAGGCATCTAGATCGGTGTCCTTAGCCGATCTAGGTGCCTAACTTATGAGTCATTTTACTAAAGCTGACCGTGCAGGTCAGCGTTGTAATACTCCAACACCCATTGGAAATTAGCCGGTAGGCACCTACCACTTCGAGGTAGGCATCTACATTGAAGTGCCTACCAATAAGTAAGTGTGGTTAGGGGCAGAATTGGAACAGATTTTGGGTGTGGTTTGACCTAGGCACACTCATTTAGGCCAAGAAAACCCTGGCCTATGTGATTCTATAAATGGTGCCTAGCAAATGATTGTCAACCATGTTGAACGGTGCCTAGGAATTAGACGTTGTTTATAGAATCAGGCTCAAAGAGTGTGAGCATGGGAAAGCTTTGAAATGAATGTGATATACTCCTAATGAGTGAAACTTGGCATCTCTATTCTCACGTTCTCAGCTACCTCATCTGAAAACTTAAGTCCCTGGTGGCAGTGTCATAGTAAGGGTGAGAAGCGCCCAGGGCAGTGATGCCCCCCCCTATCTTCTTCTCCGCCCCCCCCCCACCACCACACATGCGCCCCCTTCCCCTCCCCGTATCTTTTTAACTTTCTTAGCATGAGCAGCATCTCCAATTTGTTGCCCGTGCCAGCCTTGGAACTCCCTCCGATGTGACTTCCTGGTCCTGCAACCAGGAATGGAAACAGTTGTAGGAAGCTGACCTTTCTGAAGTCAGCAAAGTCTCTTAGCAAACATCACAATAGCTCTTTAAGGGGTCCTTTTACTAAGCTGCGTCAAAAACTGGCTTTAGCACACCCTTACTTGGGGTTTCTTGCTTGCTAAGGCCATTTTTGCTGCAGCAGTAAATTGGCTGATTTTCTATTTTTTGTTTTAATGTCATGTGCGGGATTGCTGTGTGAGACTGTATCTCCTAAAAAAAGGGGTGGCAGTAAATACAGCATAATTTTTTTATAATGTTGCCGTCGAATATCCCCACGTAGGCAGCGGGAAGTGATTCAAGTGGGCAAGAGAGTTTCCTGCCCACTTGCAGTTAATCGCTTTGGAAATATTGGCTCCACTGCCCCTTCAAAGCAATTAAAGAAAATCCGTTGCCCATCACATATTGACTATAAAATGAATTTAAGAGCCCTTTTACCAGGCTACATTAGGTTTCTACTGCGGCCCAGGATGCCAAATGCTCCAACGCTGCTCTGACTCTCATATGAATTTTGTTAACATCAGAGCATTTAACGTTCTGGACCTTGGTAGAAAGCTCTGTGGCTTAATAAAAGAGGCCCTAGGCACTAACATGCACTTAACACAGCTTAAATAGCATACCACAGGATGTGCTCAGGTGTCCTGCAGTAACTGCCAAATTTTTGCACACTAATTCAAGCACTAAAATATGAGGGATCTTCAAAACATTTCTGCTCTTTTATTTTTTAAACACTATTTTTTACGTATCTCAAAAGCAAATAACCTGCAAGATGAACCGGCTTGCCTGACTGACTAGTCACATGACATTCTAAGACAGGCCCTCTTACCTCTTTATTTATGTATTCAACTTTCTATACCATTCTCCCAGGGGAGCTCAGAACAGTTTACATGAACTTATTCAGATACTCAAGCATTTTTCCCTGTCTGTCCTGGTGGGCTCACAATCTGTCTAATATACCTGGGGCAATGGAGGGATTAAGTGACTTGCCCAGGGTCACAAGGAGCAGCGTGGGTTTGAACCCACAACCTCAGGGTGCTGAGGCTGTAGCTTTAACCACTGCACCACGCTCTCATGAAATATGAAAGTGCGGTAACTTTTTGAAGAACACTCGTATATTTGGGGTTTGGGGGAGGATTCCAGGTACGCCAGTTATAGGGAAGACGTGGCATGCAGAATATTGGCAGAGAGGAAGTACAATGGACAGGGCAGGGAGGGGGGACATGGTGCAGAGCCTGGCAGCCTGGCAGAGGTCTGCGACAAGTCTGGGAGGGGGTGAGTGGGCGCTGGTCCAAATATAAACCGAGACCCACCATTTTGGGGCCAATTTTTTGGCCCAAAAATCTGTTTATATTTGAGTATATACGGTACATAGGCACTGTAGGCCACTGAATGTCACTATGGCCTACATAGGCTCGATTCACAACAAAGATAGGCATCAGAATTGTAAGATCGGAAAATCTGGCCTACATTTCTGGTGCCTTCCTTTCATGGAGGTGTGGTTCTCTATAGGGCACTATTACCAAATATGCATCTTCCACTATTAGTGCCAAATAATAGGTCAAGCATCAAATATCTTAACTAAATAGGCCTCAAAATCCTTTAAGGAGTTCTTTTTCAAATCATAGGCCTGCTCCGGAAATAGACCAGAGAGAAAAAACTCCCCTCTAATAAGGGAGAGAAAAAAAATCTCTGGCCAAAAAACCGAGCACAGTTAAATTGCTCAAGAATATTGGAGGAAATGTTTCCAAATGGGTTATTTGTATGCATACCTTGATAGTAACGAATCTTACTCCGAAGTCAAGCTTTCTACTGTTTACATTCATCATATTCTGACTTTATATTATTGCTGTACTTTTATTGTTTAATAATATTTTTAAGATGACCCAGGTATTAAAGGATAGCATTGCAACAGTGGAGCAGACGAATGCAGCAGAGACCAGGTACCATATAATTCCAGATGAGATGAGAGAAACAATGCAAGTGATTTGAATGCTGAGATTTCATCATGTGTGAAATGCCTCACATTACGGAGATTGTATGTCTGTGGATGTGGTCTTCATTTTCACCCCCTCATTGCCTATATAGCAATTTTTCTCAGTTCTTATCACTATCAACAGAGATGCTTAATACAGTTTTCATTTTTTTTTAGAAATCTCTATCTTAATGCAATATATAATGCTGTCACAAAGTAGATCTACGGCCTCTTTTACAAAGCCGCGCTAACGGCCCCCCGAAGCCCTTTGAGATTTAAAGGGCTTTGGAGCTGTTGCCCTGCGGCTTTGTAAAAGAGGCCGCCAGTTTAGCCGGATGAAAGAGAGATGGGACGGGCTTAGGATGTCTCCGAATTTCTCACTGGTTTTATTTCACGATTCCTCCAGGAAACTACGGGAAATTCATGCCATCGAACTTCATTCTGTACGAGAGCAGTCCAAAGCCACGCTAGAGAAACAGATAAAAGAAGTACAACATAAGTATGGTAATGTGCTAGTCTTTCCAAAAGAAACTGGAATTCAAGGGGGAGATTTGTTGAAGCCATTTGGGTGCATATCTCAGTGGTTTATGCATGTAGGTGGCTTATTATTTATTTAAAAAATTTCTATACCGTTTACAACTAAACGGTTTACATAATTTACATATACAATTTTAAAACAAAGACATGATAAAATAAACATACTAACAATCCTAGAAATCATGGCTACAAAATAATACCATAATTTTGCATAATAAAGAACATAAGTAGCTCATCAATTCTACCAGCAAAGAAAATTATGAGCTAGAGAAAGGCATTCACAAATAACTGCGTCTTAAGTAATTTTCTAAACATGCCTCTTTCGCAACAATTTCGTATCTGACCCACCAGAGAGTTCCATATCTTAACTCCTGCACAACAAAAAGCCATTTTACCAGTCTCAACAAGCCTTGGATTCAGTCGTCTTCAATAGAGCTAAATTCGACGAGCGCAATGATCTCTTTGGTGTAGAGCTAAGGGCTCCTTTTACTAAGCTGCGTTAGCGTTTTTTGGCGCGCGCAGAATATTAGTGCGCGCAAACCCCCGCGCTAAATGAAAAAACTCAGGGCAGCTCGATGAAGGCGTTAGCGTCTAGCGCGTGCGACAATTCAGCACACGCTAAAACCGCTAGCACACCTTAGTAAAAGGAGCCCTAAGTATATTATTGCTAAACAATTCTGGTATGTTTCCATACAAGAATTGATGACAAATCATTACTGCTTTATATTGTACTCTGAAGGCGACTGGTAGCCAATGCAATTTTGGAGATATGGCTCATATGTAGACAAACCCATTCTCAATCTTGCTGCTGCATTTTGTATGACCTGCAATGCTCTACATCTTCCTTTTGTTATTCCAAGGTACAGGGCATTGCAGTAATTGAGTCTCAATAAAACCATAGGGCTCCTTTTATCAAGGTGCGGTAGGCGGTTAATTCGCGAAATACCGCACGTTCAACCCCCTGCCGCGCTAGTCACTAATGCCTCCATTGACGAGGCGTTAGGTTTTTGGCTTGCCGCGGGGGTTAGCGTGTGATGAAATGTCCGACGCGCTAACCCCTGTAGCGCACCTTGATAAAAGGAGCCCATAGCCTGGACTACAGTACGAAAATCATATGGCGTTAACATTAGCTTTAATTGGTGTAACAGGTGCATTTGTACAAAACACACTTGTACGGTCTTGGTTACTTGTAACTTCATTGTTAGGCCAGAATCAAGCCTTACACCTAAAATGGTCATAGACTCATATACCGAGAGAACATCATCAATAACCTTCACTTCTGTAGGCCACTGATGATCCGGCTTTCCTACCAATATTATTTCGGTTTTATCTACTTAGACTTAGGCCTCCTTTTACGAAACTGCGCTAGCAGTTTCTAGCGCGGGGAGCCGTGCTGAATGGCCTGCACTGCTCCCGACGCTCCTAGGAGCTCAAAGAGCGTCGGGAGCAGCGCGGGCCATTCAGCGCGACTCTGCGCTAAAAACTGCTAGCGCAGTTTAATAGAAGAGGGGGTTAGACTTTATGGAGGCACTTATAAAATTGCCTGATATATGTGGGTAAAAAATAGGTGCGCCCACTTTTATATGATTCATATGTAGATATTCTGGGGCTGGAGAATAGATTGTTACTTTCTCTTATTGACACTTACAACCTACATTATCCAAAGTTCTGTTCAATGCAGCTTTCAATCAGTATCAAGATAAACAATACAATTTTACTCCTTCCTATACAAAGACGCACTAGCAGTTTTAGCGCTGGATGCGGCGACAGACTTCTGAAAGAGATAAATTTTTAAAACTTTTCTAAATTGCAAGAGGATTCTTTCTTCCTAATTGAGATGGGAAATGCACTCCATATTAAAGGGGCTTGATATATAAGTGATATTAGGTGCTTTAATATTTTACGTTTATGCTGGAAGTTGTGGCAACCATTTGTACTGCAGACACAAGGCAGACAGGAGCGACTGGGGATCACACCTGCCCCAATTAACCACTAGACTATTAGGATGGTAAAATAGGCCCAGGGCAGCAGTGGTGGTACAGTCTATGGGTTGGCCCTGGAGGGGAGCTTCTTATGTTCAGGAGGGAGCAGGAGGGAGGAAGGAAGTAGGAGATCCTGTGGTTCGGGGAGGGACCCAGCAGAGAGAAGGAATGGGAGCTGTTCCTGGTTGGGGTGCTGGGAGAGTTTTGGTTTTGGCTTTTCAAAACTGAGTGGCAAATTTCAGATGCAAATTAGGCTTTTATTGCCTTCTAAACCTCTGGCATATCTGACATTGATATCAGTAGAGAGCATGATGTTCAGCAAAAATTTATTAATAGTTGCATTGACCATTTATTTCAGTGCCAGCTGCTGCCCTCCCTTCCTTACAGGCAAGAGCCTAAGCTCTGGAATGTGTATATATATATAAGTGTTTACATCTAGATGTACAGTAAAACCTTGGTTTACGAGCATAATTCATTCCGAAACCATGCTTGTAATCCAAAACACTCGTATATCAAAGCGAATTTCCCCATAAGAAATAATAGAAACTCAGACGATTCGTTCTACAACCCAAAAACTTTAATACAAAATACTGTATGTACTTGTATTGCAAGACCTCGCTTGTTTAGAACAGTCACTACACTTGCAGTGTCAGAGAGAGAAGAGCCATCGGCTCAGTTCTGGTGTTGTGGCGTGTGTATACTGTATGTACTTGTATTGCAAGACACACTTGTGTATCAAGTTAAAATTTAATAAAATGTTTTGCTTGTCTTGCAAAACTCTTGCATACCAAGTTACTTGCAATCCAAAGTTTTACTGTACTGCATAATTGACTTGGGCATAGTTCTTAATGTCAAGTTCTTATGTATTTATTTTTTTTTATTTTGTCTAGACCATCTACGTGACGAATATGACTTTCTTAAAAGTGCATTTCAAGCCTACAAGGTGAGAGTTAATTGATTGCAACTAGTTTTCTGCAGACAGAAAACTCAGGGGAAAGATTCTCAAAACTTAAACATGCCTTTAACATGCTCGCTAAACTGGTTCCAGCTGTGGTCTTTTCCAGATTTCCTAGCAGTCTCCGACTCTGCCATGCAAATGTAGTACAATGAGGTCATTAATATAAAAATGAGCACTCTGAGTGATTCTCTTTCATCGCTGAGTGATTCTCTAACCTCGTTGTGCCACATTTGTGGCCAAAATTTGCCAACAGATCTGAGCAGCTGTAGCCTTACTTTCTGATCAGTGCCTGAGCACTGATTGGCTCAGGCACTGACAGGAAAGTAAGGTTTGACAGCTCAGACACCCCCATGAAATTAAAAAAAAAAAAAAAGAATAAAATTGAAGATTGGCAGAAGAGATGCCAACTCTCTCCTGCCGCGTTGCATAGTCCCCTGATACTGCAACCCCCCACCCCGCAGTGGGAGAGATGCCCACACTCTCCTGCCGCATTGCACAATCCTCTGACACTACTACCTCCCCACCCCCCCCACCCCCACCCCCACTTTGTAGCGGGAGAGATTGCCCACTCCCTCCTACCTCGCAAACCCTTGACACTACAATGCACCCCACCCCCACCCCATAGCAGGAGAGATGCCCACTCCTTCCTACCACACAATCCCCCAACACTACTATCCACCCAACCCCACCCCACAGTGGGAGAGATGCCCACTCCCTCCTGCCATCGTCCAACCCCCCAACTCCCCCTGTGCCCCCGATGACCTCTCCAACCCTCCCTTATTTATTCATGAAGTTCGGCTGGAAGGATGCCTACCCTTTCCAGCTGGCAGACCTGCCTCATACAAACTGGTGGGCTTCCCCTTCCTGGTGCATCCTGGGTTGCGCTATGGAGGCTCTGATTGGCCCAGGCACTTAAAACCCTTCCTAGGAGAGGCCTTATGCACATGGATCAATCAGAGCTTTAGGACTCTCCCTTGTGCATCCCAGGATGCACTGGGAAGGGGCAGGCTTGCCATTTTGTAAGAGGTAAGCCTGCCAACTGGAGCGGGTAGGCATCCCTCAGGTCGGACTTCATCAATAAGGTAGGGAGGGTTGGGGGGGAGAGTCATCAGGGGCATGGAGAGAGTTGTTGGAGGGTTAGGCGATGGCGGGAAGGAGTTGGCATCTCTCCCACTGCAGGGGGTGGGCATTAGTATCAGGAGATTGTACAACATGGCGGGAAGGAGTGGGCATCTCTCCCACTGCCAGGAGTGGGTGTCAGGAGGTTGTGCAAGCATAGTAGGAGAGAATGAGCATCTCTCCTGCCGATCTTCAATTTGTTTTTTGTCTTTTTTAATATGTGGGTGTATTCTGCGCATGTGCTAACTGCTGCTACCAGCGACTCATCTCATGTAAATTTAGTGAGCCTACATGAACATCCACGAACATCATTTGCATGTGGGGTCTTTAGAGAATGACTCGCCATTTTAAAATCGTTATAACTTCGGTAGCAGTCCATTGGATTTTACCATTAAGTTTTGAGAATCACCCCCCCCCCCCCCCAGTTGCTTTGATGGCAAAGTGGCCATTCGTCAGGCTTTATTAGCTAAGGAGAATAACAAGAACCCAAGAGCTTGACCTACAGTACCATATTCATACAAGACATTACAAAATATAGGCTGCTTTCGTATAGAGAACAAACCTATAGAGGTATACTGTGTCCTAGTAAAAGACATACATCAAGATTAAGAGCAGGGGCCCAAGGCCTGGATGTAGTCTGCAAAACTTTCCAACCTGTCAGAGTTTAACTTCCTATAACTGAGCCTAGCCCAGGGAGGAAGCTGTACAATTTTTTATGTGCAGCAGCGCCAAAGAAGCCGCCTTAAAAGTGACCACCGATCACATGTCATTTAGGCAACAGTGCCAGTTACAGAATCGCACCTGATTCATGCAAAGATAGGCAGCTGAAATATAGGCCCGGAAAACCTAGGCCAGGGGTCTGCAACCTTTAAGACATAAAGAGCCACTTGGACCCGTTTTCGAAAAGAAAAAAAAACTTGGAGCCGCAAAACCATTATAAAACAAATCTAACACTGCATATATTGTTTCTTATCTTAATGCTATATACAGGATCACTAAATTGAAAATAAAATCATTTTTCCTACCTTTGCTATTTGGTGATTTCATGAGTCTCTGGTTGCACTTTCTTCTTCTGACTGTGCATCCAATCTTTCTTCCTTTCTTTCAGCCTCCTGTATGTTTCCTCTCCTCCAGACCTCATTCTCTCCCCCAACTTTTTCTTTCTGTCTCCCTGTTCCCCCTTCTTTCTGTCTCCGTGCCCTCCCCCAAGCCACTCGGTTTGCTGCCACCGCAATCGGGGAACAGCCCCCAAGCCACCGCCGTCCCAAGCTTTCCCTGCAGAAGTGTTGCGCTGACCAGCATTCCGCTCCCTGACGTCAATTCTGACGTAGGAGAGGAAGTTCCGGGCCAACAAGGCATTTCTCCTCATTCCATCCAGCCTGAGCCCCATCTCTCCTTGATCCAGCATTTCCCTTCTGTGTCTGTCAGAATTACCATTCCACCTATTTTCCAGCATCACCCTTCTTTGTGTCCATCTCACCTATATCCCTATCTCACCACTTTTTCAGAATCTTCATTTGTCTCTATCCTTGTCTTTACCCCATGTTCACCATTTGCCCTTTCAATGTCTTTATCCCCCCCCCACACTTTTTCAGCATTACTTCTATGTCTCTATTTCACCTCCTCTTCATGTCCCCTCTGTATCTCTATCCTTATTCAGTAGGTCCTGCTTACCCTTTCTCTTCTTTGTGTCACTATCTCCATTTTCAGCTTTCCCCCCTTTTCCTTTGTTACTGCACCCTGTAGCTAGAATCTTTCCACCCTCCCTCCACTCCGGCCCAGCCCAGTATGAAAGATTTCCTTTTGTTTCCCTCCCCTCTCTCTTTCTCTCTCTCTTCTCCTCCCTCACCCACGAGTCCTGCATCTGGCCCTCTCCCTTCTACCTGCACCTGGCAACACCCCCCTGCTCCGCGGCTCTCTTCAGCAACTCGTCAGCAGCGGTGATCAAGACAAGCTACCGACATCGAGGCCTTCCCTCTACGAGTCCCGTCTTTGTGGAAAAAGAAGTTGAAACAAGCGGGACTCGCAGAGGGTAGGCCCCGACGTCAGAAGCTTGTGTCGATCGCTGCTGCTGAGTTGCTGAAGAGAGCCGCGGAGCAGGGGATGTGGCCGGAAGCAGGTAGAAGGGAGAGGGAGATAGGAAGGCTGTAGATCTCCGGAGCATGACACCGACCCCGGCCAGGATGATTTCTTTTTCAGGCACCTTACAAGTCCAGCGTCGCGGGGGAAATAGCCATGCTGAGCAGTGAGCTCAGCACTACACAGATGAAAGCCTTGCTTGCTGATTGGTCCGGCGGGGCGGGGCCGCCGGACCAATCAGCAAGCAAGGCTTTCATCTGTGTATGTGCTGAGCTCACTGCTCAGCATGGCTATTTCCCGCCGCGACGCCGGACTTAAGCTGCATGCCTGCGTGACACACTACCGGAGCCGCAGCAAAGGTGGAAAAGAGCCGCATGCGGCTCTGGAGCCGCAGGTTGCCGACCCCCGACCTAGGCATACATTTCAGTTGCCTATTTTTGCCGTGGGATCCTAGGACTGCAGCTGCCATAAGGTGATCGTGGCAGAGGAATTTCCCCCAATCAGCTCAGCTGGCAGGCCTCCCCAAAGTCCCAGTTTCGGGGAGTACTGTCGGCTCAGCTGATCGGGGATAAATTCCCCTGCTGCAATCAGCTTATGGTTTTAGGATCCCACGGCAAAAATAGGCAGCTGAAATGTAGGCCAGGGTGTTCCGGGCCTACATTTCAGTCATCTATCTTTGTATGAAATGCGAGTAGGTAGCCGCTTTAGCCCAAATAACGCCACTTCTGGTGTTGGCCACGCCTACTGTGGCGTTCCACGCCTAAAGCAGCTACCTAGTCGTGATTCCGGTGCCTTTTATTTAGATGTCAGTAGGCGATTTGACCTTGCTGTTGCTTGTCATTTCTAACAGTGTTTTCCAATTAACTTAGGCACCGATAGGGTGCCTACCAACACCTAAGTTTAGGCGCTGGTTTTAGAATTTCCCCCTAAGTGCCATGTGGCCCATAGATCTAAAATAGAACATGTGTCATGTAGCTTGCATTACCGTTAGTCCACGCTAAGCTTTAGTAAAAGGCTCCTTAGTAAACTCCAAGGAGGTTTTCCCCACTCCTTCAGCAAATTTTAACAGGCGTTTTGGTGATTTGAAATGGCTTATGCAGCTTCTCTTGAAAAAGTTTAGAAACCACTGATTTAGAGAAAAACTCAAAAACACTCTTACTTAGCTCTTAAAGAAAGCCATAAAGATTTTGCTTTGATTAGAAACCTTCTTGTCCACCATGGTCAGGAAATGACCTAATGACCACGAAAACTTAGAATACATTACATTCATACCCTGAAGAAAGCCACAGCATGATGGCTGAAACATTGGTTCTACCTACCCAGATGCGGCGAGACCTGGAAAACTGCAACAATCATATTCCCATCAACTTGCTAGATTTTCTCTCCTGTTCAAATCACCATCTCATTTCTTCCGTGTCCCTGTTAAACTGATTTACTGTTATAACATCCTAAGCCCAGACAATAAATGCCAAGTCTGAATTCAATTCAAATGCAAACTAGGACATCCTCCAAATCCTATTCTGTCACAAGCACTGCATTCTGAAATCATAAAGCCAAGCTCTCACTCTAGATCTGAGAAGGACTTATGAGAAACTACGTCTCAGAGAACCCCCCTCCCCCAACACTCCTATCTCAATCCAGCCCACAATGTAAAATACATCTCAGATAGCACCCTAAACACTCTACAAGCTCTACGATGTAAGAGACATCTCAGACAGCTCCCCCCAAACACACACACACATAAGACGCAACACAATACTCCTATCTCAATCTAGTTCACAATGTTAGATATATTTTAGATAGCGCTCACAAACACTCCACAATACTCCTATCTCAAATCCATTCTACAATCTACTGTAGATCTCAGTTTGAAATAGAATCTGCACTGCAGCACCTAGTGTTAATACTGAATTATCAAGCTCTATCTACTTAGTAATTCTCATTTACATAACTATTTTCAAAGTTTTGGCAGGATGCTGCATTATGAATCTTTATCCAACACTTGCAGGTCCAGATTTAGGCATAGGCAACGGCCTAGGGGGCCAAATGTTGGTGCCAATTACCCAAGTCAGAAATGAACCTTTTCCCACTGGCACCACATGGCAGTTTGGTCCATCACCAATTCTATAATTTCCAGAGGACTCCTCATTTGGTTCTTCAGGCTACAAGGGAGGATCTATGCCTTTACCCTCTGAATGAGCATCAAAATTTGAAATCTGGCCTTGAATAATGTATGTGACATTGAGAGGGGGGATTATCAAGGTAGGCTACCATTAAGACATGTTATTTTAACATTAATTTGTGCTATTTTATACAATGAACCCTAGTTATTAATACATATGAACATAAGAATTGCCGCTACTGGGTCAGACCAGTGGTCCATCGTGCCCAACAGTCCGCTCACGGGGCGGCCCTTAGGTAAAGACTAGTGCTCTAAATGAGTCCAGCCTCACCTGCGTATGTTCCAGTTTAGCAGGAACTTGTCCAACTTTGTCTTGAATCCCTGGAAGGTGTTTTCCCCTATAACAGACTCCGGAAGAGCGTTCCAGTTTTCTACCACTCTCTGGATGAAGAAGAACTTCCTTACGTTTGTACGGAATCTATCCCCTTTCAACTTTAGAGAGTGCCCTCTTGTTCTCCCTACCTTGGAGAGGGTGAACAACCTGTCTTTATCTACTAAGTCTATTCCTTTCAGTATCTTGAATTTTTCGATCATGTCCCCTCTCAGTCTCCTCTTTTCAAGGGAGAAGAGGCCCAGTTTCTCTAATCTCTCACTGTCGGCAACTCCTTCAGCCCCTTAACCATTTTAGTCACTCTTCTCTGGACCCTTTCAAGTAGTACCATGTCCTTCTTCATGTACGGCGACCAGTGCTGGGCACAGTACTTCAGGTGAGGGCGCACCATGGCTCGGTACAGCGGCATGATAACCTTCTCCGATCTATTCGTGATCCCCTTCTTTATCATTCCTAGCATTCTGTTTGCCCTTTTCGCCGCCAACGCACATTGTGTGGACGACTTCATCGACTTGTTGATCAGAACTCCCAAGTCTCTTTCCTGGGAGGTCTCTCCAAGTACCGCCCTGGACATCCTGTATTCCTGCATGAGATTTTTGTTACCGACATGCATCACTTTACACTTATCCACGTTGAACCTCATTTGCCATGTCGATGCCCATTTCTCGAGTTTGATTATGTCACATTGCAGATCTTCACAATCCCCCTGTGTCTTCACTACTCTGAATAACTTTGTATCATCCGCAAATTTAATCACCTCACTCGTTATACCAATGTCTAGATCGTTTATAAAAATGTTGAAGAGCATGGGTCCAAGCACTAAACCCTGCGGCACCCCACTGGTGACGCTCTTCCAGTCCGAGAATTGTCCATTTACCCCCACTCTCTGTTTCCTATGCTCCAGCCAGTTTTAAATCCACATGAGTATTTCACCCTCGATTCCATGGCTTGCAATTTTCCGAAGTAGTCGTTCATGTGGAACCTTGTCGAACGCGTTCTGAAAATCCAGATATACAATGTTGACCGGGTCACCCTTGTCTATCTCCCTGTTTACTCCCTCGAAGAAGTGCAGCAAGACTAAAACCAGAAGCAAGACAAAAACCAGCAAGACAAAAACCAGAAGAAAAACTTCCACAAACAAGTCAAGAACCAACAAACAGCAGAGGTCCATAATATTGTTGGTGTACAATTTTATTCATCACATCACAAACTCTTTTACGGTGGCTCGACACACACGTTTCAGCCTCTACGGCCTGCCTCAGGAGCCTTTGCAAACCAAAGCGTAATCGTTTGTGTGAAATAGATAATAATAGTTTGTCACAACACAAGGGTTAAGCCAAAGTCCAGCATTCCTTCCCTTGAGAGTACCTGGCTCCCGACGGAGCTTCTATCATTATCTATTTCACACAAACAATTACGCTTTGGTTTACAAAGGTTCCTGCGGCAGGCCGTAGAGGCCGAAAAACGTGCGTGTCGAGCCACCACATAAGACTTTGTGATTTGATGAACAAAATTGCACACCAACAATATTCTGGACCTCCATTGTTGTTTGGTTGTTAACTGCAAAATAATATGTCTTAATGGTAGCCCACGTTAAAAACTTACCCCTTGGTAGGTTATTTACCCTTTTTAATCCAATTGCAGGTCTGTGTTTTTAGAGTTGTCTTGTACTGTGGCTATTAAATATTAGGTTGCACCATGATTGCTTTACTTTGTCATAGGAAAACCTTGTAGAGGAATTAAGTGAGAAGCAATCATTTGGGGAGGCTGAGTGGAAGAAATTGCATGAGAAGGAGAAAGAGAAGGCACTGTTGGAGCAAAGTGAGTAAAAAAAAACCCCATTATGCTGCTTCTACTAGACAAGATCCGTCATCCTCTTTGTGTTTGCTCCAAATTAGAGAATGACACGGGGACAAATTTTTCCTCATCCCCACGGGAACTCATTTTCCTATCCCTGCCCCATTCCTGCAAGCTCCGTCCTCATCTGCACAAGCCTCAAACAGTTTAAAATCATAACTGTTTGAGGCTTTACAGTTAAGGCAGAGTTCACAGGAATGGGGCAAGGACAGGGACAGTGACAAAACTTACGGGGACGGGATGGGGAAATTGAATTCCTGCGGGGGTGGGGACAAATTCAAAAGAGCCTGGAATAGGCGCATGGGATCTCTCGGAGAGAGAAAGAGATAATGGTTGCTGCGGATGGGCAGACTAGATGGGCCATTTGGCCTTTATTTGCCATCATGTTTCTATGTTCCACACAGGTGTCTCTTATTAGAGTGCCTTCAGAATGGGCCCCAAAGTGATGGGCTGGGTCAGGAACTGGTTAAGTGGAAGGGAACAGAGGGTAGTGGTCAATGGAGATCACTCTAAAGATAAAGGGAAGTTACCTGTGGTCAGTGACATAGTAAGGGGGAGGGGAGAGGAAGCAGTCTGCCTTCAGTGCTGTCTTGCTAAGAGTGCTACACCCCTCCTCCACTCCGCTACCTCATCTTCTTGCCGCGTGCGTACACCCCTTGCCTTCTCCGTACTTTTTTTACTTCCCTGGTGCGAAGTTGCTACCCGCATTTATTCATTTATAGTTTTTATATACCACTTATAGCCTACGTGGTTTACATTCAGGTACTCAAGCATTTTTCCCTATTTGTCCCAGTGGGCTCACACCTGGGGCAAAGAGGGATTAAGTGACTTCCCCAGGGTCACAAGGAGCAGCATGGAATTTGATCCCACTACCTCAGAGTTCCGAAGCTGTAGCTCTAACCACTGCGCAACACATCAGCGCTCTCTCTGACGTCATTTCTGGAACCCACGCCTAGGAAGTGACGTCAATGGGCAAGCCTGGACATGCTGCTCACGTCAGAGAAGTTAAAAAGGGAAGGGGGCGCACACGCAGTAGGGGGTGTGTGGAAGATGGGCGTGTTACCCCGGGTGCCACTCACCCTTACTATGCCACTGCCTGTAATGTGCTTCAAGGTTCAGTTCTTGAGCCTGTTTTTAACATTTTTGTAAACAATATTGCTGAAGGGCAGTCAGGTAAGACTTGCCTCTTTGCGGATGATAACCAAAATTTACAATAGAGTAGACACCCTTCATGATGCGAATAACATGAGGAAGGACCAAGTGAAGCTTGAAGAATAGTCTGAAATTTGGCAGCTAAGATTTAATGCTAAGAAATGCAAGGTCATGTATTTGGATTACAAAAATCCAAGGGAACAGTACAGTTTAGGGGTGAATGAATGAAGAGCAGGACTTGGGTGTGATTGTATGTGATGATCTTAAAGTGGCCAAACAGGTTGAAAAGGCGACACGAAAGCTAGAAGGATGCTAGGTGCATAGGAAGTGGTATGGCCATTAGGAAAAAGGAGATATTGATGCCCCAATATAAGATGCTGGTGAGACCTCATTTACAGTTCTAGTGCCTGCACCCTCATTAAGATATAAACATGATGGAGTCGTACAAGAGAGACACGGCTGAAATGGTTGTTGGTCTTCATCATAAGGCGTATGGACTGTATATTTTGGAGGAAAGGCAGAAGAGGGGGAATATGATAAAGATGTTTAAATACCTAAGTGGCATAAATGCGCATGAGGCGAGTCTCTTCCAATTGAAAGAAAACTCTGGAGTGAGAGGGCATGGGATGAAGTTAAGAGGTGGTAGGCTTAGGAGTAATCTAAGGAAATACTTTGTTATGAAAAGGATGGTAGATGCATGGAATAGTCTTCCAGTAGAGGTGGTGGAGACTAGAGAATGACACGGGGAAAAAAATCTGTCCCCGTCACCGCCCCGTCCCCGACCCACCATCCTCTGCACCGCCCCGTCACCGCCGTTCCCTTCACCGCCCCGTCACTGCCATCCCTTTCACCGCCCCGTCACCGCCACTGCCATCCCATTCACTGCCCCGTCACTGTCCCCGCTGCATCCATATAAGCCTTAGTACTGTAATATTTAGCTTATTCCTTTCTTATAAATCAAAGTTCCTGCTGCTGAACTAGAGAAAGAAATGTTCAGCTGCCAGGGCTTTGTTTATAAATTTTTATCAACACAACTAATATACTACTTTATTCTAAAGCAAAAAATAAATAAATAGAATTTTTTTTTTCTACCTTTGTTGTCTGGTTTCTGCTTTCCACATCTTCTCATTCAATTCCTTCCATCCACTGTGTGTCTTCTCTCTGCGTCTTCCATTTGCTGTTACTGTGCCTCTCCCTTCACCCCCCCCCCCAATTGGTCTAGCACCCATCTTCTTCCCTCCGCTCCCCCTGAGTCTGGCATCTGTCTTCTTCCCACTCTGTCTTCCACATTTCCCTTCAGGGTCTGTTCCTCTCCATCCTCCTTCAATGTCTGTTCTATTCCTTTTCACCACCACCCTTCCCTCCCTCCTTTACCATCTGTTCCTTTCTACCACCCTTCAGCTCCTCTCGCGTGGCCTATCTATCTACATTCCTCCCTCTTATTTTCATGGCACGTTACAATGTAATTTGTGCAAGCCACTGGAGCCTGCGAGCTCGGTCCCTGTCCCATCCCCACAAACCATCTCGCTTCTGTGCTCCTATTTTCCCCATTTCTAATATCTCCCCTATGTATCTGCCATTCCCCCCCCCCTGTGTCCATATACCATCCCCATGGCATGTTCCCTTTATGTCTCTGTCCCTATGCCCATAATTTCCCCTCTTTCTGTTACCTTCCTGTGTCCAGATTTCCCCTATCTTCCTCTTCCATACCAGTGTGTCTCTTCTTTTCAACCCCATCTAGCTTTTTTCACTCTTTCTTCCCCCCCCCCCCTGCTTTTAGCATCTGGCTCACCTGCCTGTCCTTCCCTTTCTTTCCTGCTGTGGGTTTTTCTTTCCGTCTTCATCCCCTTGGCCCAGAATCCTTTTCCCTTTCACTCCCTCCTTTTCCAGTTTGAGCCGGGAACACGCGCGATCGTGTGGTCCCCGCAGCCCCCACCTGCCTGTCCAATCGATCCTAGTGTTTAGCCAGCTCTCTCCCTTCTCCTCACCTTAGTTTGCAGGCTTTCTTTTTCGGCGACCTGCACGCTTTCCCAAAGAGCCGCGCACACGCGGCTGCTCAGTGTTCAATCTTCTGCTCTGCTGCAACTTCCTGTTTCCTGTTGCATCAGAGCAGATGATTGAACACTGAGCAGCCGCGGGTGCGCGGCTCTTTGATAGCGTGCGGGTCACCAAAAAAGAAATCCTACAAACTAAGGTGAGGAGAAGGGAGAGAGCTGGCTAAACACTAGGATCGATTGGGCAGGCGGGTGGGGGCTGCGGGGACCTCGCGATCCTTGATGCCTCACTGCGGAGACAAGACCATTCACCACTCCACGGGGCGGTGAATGGCCTTGTCCCCGTCCCCGCAGTGACTGCTATTTTTCTTTCCACGTTTCGGCGGGTTACCCGCGGCTAAACGCGGCTAGCCGCGGGTAACTGCCACAGTGTCATTCTCTAGTAGAGACAAAGTGTGTCTGGAAGAAAGCATGGGTCAGGCACATGAGATCTTAGGGAGATGAGGAGATAGTGGATGCTGCAGATGAGCTGACTGGATGGTCCATTTGACCTTTATCTGCCATCATGTTTCTATGTATGTAAATTATAGTAGGAGTTTATTTTACTGTTAATTGGGCCTATGAGAGTACAAAAAAAAATCTGTTTATTGGTAGTTTTGTAATGCTAGTGTTTTTGCTGGTTATCACCGAAGAGGAAATTGCAAGTTTTATTTGCTCCTCCAAACTCACTACCTGCTTCTCTGATCCAATTCTCTCCCATCTACTCAGCACTCTCTCTCCTAGTGTCATCTCCTCAGTCTTTCACTTTCCACTGCAGCTGTTCTTGATATCTTCAAACATGCCGTAGTTACACCACTCCTCAAAGAATCTTCACCCCATCTCCCATCTCCCTTTCTTATCCAAGTTACTTAAATGTGCTTTTCACTGCCATTATTTTGACTTTCTTTCATCCCAAGCTCTTACCACACCCTCATATTCTTGACCCACTTCAATCAGACTTTTGCCCTCCGCATTCTACAGAAACTGCCCTTGCTAAAGTCTCCAATGACCTGTTCCTGCCCAGATCCTCATCCTTCTCGATCCATCTGCTGCTTTTGACACTGTTGACCATCACCTACTCCTTGATACACTGTCCTCGACTTCAAGGCTCGTTTCTTTCTTGGTTTTCTTCTTATCTTCCCTACTACACCTGTAGTGTATGTAGTGGTATATCCACCTCCACTGCTATCCCAATATCAGTCGGTGTACCTCAGGGGTCTATCTATGTTTCTTTTGAATACCTGGTATACTCTGCTTTTATTTCTGGACCTCTTCTTTTTTCCATCTCATATACTTTCATTCAGTACTCTGATCTCCTCCCATGGTTTTCAGTATCACCTCTATTCTGATGATTCCCAGATCTACTTCTCAAAACCAGAAATTTCTATAGCAATCCAGGCCAAAATCTCACCCTGGGTATTTGACATTGCTGCCTGGATGTCTCACCACTATTTAAAACTGAACATGGCCAAGACTGAGCTTCTTATCTTTCTACCTAAAGCCACCTCTCCTCTTCCCCTGTTTTCTGTTTCTGTGGATAACGCTCTCATCCTCCCTGTCTTATCAGCTCACAACTTCAGAGTCAGCGTTGACTCCTCTCTCTCTTTCTCTGCACAAATCCAACAGATAGCTACAAAAGATTGTGTTTCTTTCTCTGTAATATCACCAAAATATGACCTTTCCTTTCTGAGCACACTACAAAAGGAAATATTTATTCACAGAAAAATGGTGGATGCACGGAACTGCTTCACATGGTCGTTTGATCCAGGACTATATCGAGCTATAGTTGTGCACTATGAGACTTACCCAGTGGTACTGCTCTCCACCCCCACCCTGCCTGATTAACCACCACTAATAAGAGGAAAAGGTAGACTGGGTGCAATGTTTGCATTCCTCTACATTTGCATTCTGTATATCTGCAATGCTCACCTAGCACTTGCAACTGCTCTGTCTTGAACCTTATTTAATACCTGTACTCTTTATTAACCCAAGTCTCTAAGATGCTGGCAGCCTCAGGTAAAGTGACATACAGTATAAAGATTTCTTCTTCTCTTAGAACATACATTGACAAAGAATTTTGAAAAGGAGCAAGAGGAAATACTATCAAATGTTCGGAATGAAATCCTCTCAATGCAGGAAAACCACTTCTTTGAGAAACAGGTAAGGCAGAGATGTTAAACATAAATACAAGGACTAAGGTACACTCAAAGATGTTACTAAGTAGTAAACTTAGAACAAATTGGTACAACTATTTCTTCACTCAACGTATAATTAAACTTTGGAATTTGTAGCCAGAAAATGTGGTAGGAAACAGTTACCTTAGGAGGGTTTAATAAAGGTTTGGATAATTTCTTTAAAAGTCCATAAGCCATTAATAACATGGACTTGAGAAAATCCACTGCTTATCTCTGGTATAAACAACATAAAATCTGTTTCACTCTTTTGTAGGGCTGCACATTAATTAAAATTAATCACAATTAAAAAATTTATCACATAATTAATCGCATAAAGGATCCCTTCTCACATTTCCTCTTGGAAACTACTAAATATAGATAGCAGAAATATTCAGAACCAACATGTTTTCAATTACTAAGCTGAAAATAAAATCATTTTTTTTACCTTTGTTGTTTTTTTTATTTTATTTTTCTAATCATTTTGTTCCCTGTCTCTAGTTCTGCTTTCCTCTCTCTGTGCCTTCATTACCTGCCCAATATCTAACTTTCACCTCTAACTTTTGTCTATTTTTATGCTTCTTTCTCAAATCTATCTAATTTCCAGCTCTTCCCTTTTCCTCCATTCTGTGTTACCGACAGGTCAGCCTGATATTTTTTCTTTTTTTTTTCCAATGGCACAGATATTTTATGTGCTCCCGCCATCTCTCACTTTCTCCTGAACCCCCCTCCCCCAGTACCTTCTCAGAAACAGAGCAGGAGGGAAGCTCAGTTCGTCCTGCTCTTAGGCTCACAGCTCTAGAATGGTGGGGCTTACTATCCCTGGTGCATCATGTGATACACAGGGAGGGGCCTAAGGTCCTGATTGGCTCTGATGCCCAAGACCCTACCCCTTGGGAGGTACCTTAGGTGTCTGAGCCAATCAGGGCCTTATTCTCCTCCTTCTGTTTCCCTGGATACAAGAAGGAGGATAAGGCAATCTGGCTGGGCTTTAGGCATCTGAGGTTATCCAGGGCCTAAGGCCCTACCCGTGCATCACATGATGCACCAGGGAGGGAAAGCCCTGCCATTCTGGAGTGGTGAGTCTAAAACAGGGGTGGGCAACTCTGGTCCTTGAGGGCCGGAATTCAGTTGGGTTTTCAGGATTTCCCCAATGAATATGCACGAGATCTATTTGCATGCACTGCTTTCAATGCATATTCATTGGGGAAATCCTGAAAACCCAACTGGATTCCAGCCCACCCCTGGTCTAAGAGCAGGACGAAATGAGCTTCAGTCCTGCTCCAACATCTCTGAGAAGTACGGGGGAGGTGGTGGGGGACTGCGGGGGACCTCCAATGGCAGGAGGGAGTGGTCATCCCTCCTGCCTTTTGGGGGGTGGAAGGGGGAGGGTGGAGAATGTTTGCAGAGGGCACCTGGCATGGGAGAGGGCCTTCGGCGGCAGAAGGGAGTGGGCATCCCTCCTGCCACATCACTGCCATGTGGGGGTGAGTCGCTTTGGCAAAAGGGAGCAGACATACCTCCTGCCATTTTCACTGCCGTGGGGGGGTCACAGTGTCCTAACAGCAGTGACAGGAGGCTGCTTCCCCTGTCACTGCTGTTAGGGCTCTGCGCATGTGTCAATTGCTCACTGAGAGATTGATTGATTGTGTTTGCATACAAACTTGATAGCGCATTGATCACTGCTAGAGAACTGGCCAGAGAATCGGCCAACAGCGATTGAGTCGGTATCTTTAGTGCATCTAGGGCCAAGTGTCTAAAATATCAATGGGCCAAAATGAGCACTTAAAACAATTATGTTGTGCAATAGCAACTATGGTTTATGTATCTGAATCTTAAATATTTATCTTTGTCATTTTAGAAACTTAAATGTTTGGTTTTCCTGAAGCTGTCACAAAACCCAGTGTCCCTTGTCATATGGTTTTTGGGAGTGGACATCAAGAATTTGGGGGATTAAGGGAGTGACCTCCCTTTATCTCTGCAGTGAAGCGATGCTTAATAAGAGCACTTTTCTAAAATCTAGAAATCCCAGGTAGCAGGTCTATTAAGACATAGACTCCCTTTTACTAAGATGCGAGAGCGAGTGCCAAGCGGCAAATGCTCCGACTCCCATTCAATCCCTATGGGCGTCGGAGCATTTAACGCATCAGCCTGCACTATTGGGCTTAGTAAGAGGGGGATAACATTTATTTCACTTCAGAAATTGGAAATAAACATTTATTTTTTAGCACCACTCTAGTCCTTCCCAAAACATGCCCAGATCATGCTCCCCTACTCCCACCTTAACCAGCACCATTTGCATATTCCTCCATTTTAGAAATATGCATTTCAGCATTCTAAAATCAGAACCTGCATAGACATTTATGTGCTGTTTTTTGCATGCCTAAAACACAATTATTATTAACAGCTCTTTATTATTTGTTTCCACAGTGGTGACTTTACCTGTGTTCTAACTTTTGTAAAAACAAAAGCAAACCACAACTTTAGTAAAAATGCTCCTCCCTCTAGGAGGACAATTTCCAAAGCTATTGACCTACTTAAATTGCAGTTTACCAAGTTAGACTGACCTGTTTGAAAATAACTCAGTTTGGATATAAAAAATCCGTGAAAGTGGTTTTTAGCGCCAGCTGGCGTGCTGAATGCTGTGCGCTGCTCTGACACTCATAGGAACTCTATGAGCTTTGGAGCAGTGCACAGCATTCAGCACGCCATCCGGCGCTAAAAAACGCTTTCACAGTTCTGTAAAAGGGGGGATAATGTAGAGAGATGTTCAGGAGGGCATGTTTAGGCTGAGGGGTTAAAAATATATAGAAGCATTCATCATGGGATCATGTTTTGTCAGAATGGCTCTCTTTAAAAATCTGTTCATGAACTTTATCACTTTTTTCAATCACCTATATGAAAAGTTTACAGCTGACTTTTGAACCCGTGTACCCACAAAAGCACATTTTCAAAATAAAAGTCACATGCATAGATTTCTTTGCAAATTTCCTACCAGGTATTTGGATGCAGAATGATCCTCTGATTTTGCATCTGCACAGGGTACATATAATTAATTGTACCTGTGGCACAGTAAGGTAGGGTGAAGGGAGTGGTCTGTCCGGGCACCATGTTGGTGAAGACGCAGACACCCCTCCTCCTCTCTGCCCTTTCCACTTCTTCCCCCTTTCTTTCCCGCATACCTCTACCTGTTCACCGCCATGAGCAACAAATTCAACAAATTCCTCATGACCATGTCAGCTCTCCCACTGATGTCACTTCCCGGGGCCATGCATAGGAAATGACATCAGAGGGAGAGTAGCTGGGGTCGCGAGGAACACGTTGAAGTTGTTAGTTACAGCGGTGAACAACTAGAGGTACGGGGGAACATAAGAATTGCCGCTGCTGGGTCAGACCAGTGGTCCATCGTGCCCATCAGACAACTCCCTTGGCGGCCCCTAGGTCAAAGACCAGTGCCTTAACTGAGACCAGCCCTACCTGCTACGTTCCGGTTCAGCAGGAACTTGTCTAACTTTGTCTTGAATCCCTGGAGGGTGTTTTCCCTTATAACAGCTTCCAGAAGAACATAAGAACATAACATAAGAACATAAGCAGTGCCTCTGCTGGGTCAGACCACAGGTCCATCCCGCCCAGCAGTCCGCCCCCGCGGCGGCCCAACAGGTCATGACCTGCCTGAATCACCAGAAGGGGCCCCCTTGCCCCCTAGGTATCTCATCGAAGTCCTATCTTCCCATCAAAGTCCTAACCCTCCGGCCTTTCACCTACACGACCTGGTGAGCTGTCGTTACTTATGCAACACCCCAGCACCTCCCTCAGTACCCCACGATCCCCTTTTCCCTCAGGAATCCGTCCAATGCCTGTTTGAATCCCTGTACTGTACTCTGCCGGATCACTTCCTCCGGTAGCGCATTCCATGTGTCCACGACCCTTTGGGTGAAGAAAAACTTCCTTGCATTTGATTTGAACCTATCCCCCTTCAGTTTCTCCGAGTGCCCCCTCGTACCTGTCGTCCCTTTTAGTCTGAAGAACCTGTCCCTGTCCACCTTCTCTATGCCCCTAAGTATTTTGAAGGTCTCTATCATATCCCCCCTGAGCCTCCTCTTCTCCAGAGAGAAGAGCCCCAGTTTATCCAGCCTCTCGGCGTATGGGCAGTTTTCCAGCCCTCTTACCAGTTTCGTTGCCCTCCTTTGGACTTTCTCAAGAAATGCCATGTCCTTCTTGAGGTGCGGCGACCAATATTGAACGCAGTATTCCAGATGTGGGCGCACCATCGCTCGATACAGCGGCATGATGACTTCCCGCGTCCTGGATATTATGCCCCTCTTGATGATGCCCAGCATCCTGTTGGCTTTCTTCGAGGCTGCTGCACACTGTGCGGATGGTTTCATGGATGGATCCACTAGCACACCCAAGTCTCTCTCAAGTCCAGTGTCTCCCAGCAGTCCCCCTCCCATTTTGTACTCGAACAATGGGTTCTTTTTCCCTATGTGCATGACCTTGCATTTGTCTACGTTAAAGCGCATTTGCCATTTGTTTGCCCAGTCCTCCAGCTTATCAAGGTCCCTTTGCAGTTCCTCACACTCCTCCCTGGTCCTAACTCTGGCGCAGAGTTTGGTATCGTCTGCAAATTTTATAACCTCACACTTTGCCTCCGTTTCCAGGTCATTGATAAATATGTTGAAGAGTAGCGGTCCCAGCACCGATCCCTGTGGCACACCGCTCGTGACTCCCCTCCAGTCAGAATATTGGCCCTTTACTCCGACCCTCTGTAGTCTACCTGACAACCAGTGCTTGATCCATCTGTGTACATCCCCGCCCACCCCGTGGTTCCACAGCTTCCTAAGCAGCCTTTCATGTGGCACCTTGTCAAAGGCCTTTTGAAAGTCGAGGTAAATGATGTCTATGGGTTCCCCTTTGTCCATCTGACTGCTTATTCCCTCAAAGAAGTACAGAAGGTTTGTCAGGCACGACCTTCCCTTACAGAATCCGTGCTGGCTTGTCCGCAGTAGGCCATTTTTCTCGATGTGCTCGCAAATGCTGTCCTTGATCAATGCTTCCACCATCTTCCCTATAACTGAAGTCAGGCTCACCGGCCTGTAGTTCCCGGGGTCACCTCTCGATCCCTTCTTGAAGATAGGTGTGACATTCGCCAGTTTCCAGTCCTCTGGTACCTCTCCAGTTGTCAAGGATAGGTTGCAAACATGCTGGATTGCGCCCGCTATTTCCTGTCTTAGTTCCTTTAGAACCCTTGGGTGGATCCCGTCCGGTCCCGGTGAGTGTTCCAGTTTTCCACCACTCTCTGGGTGAAGAAGAACTTCCTTATGTTTGTATGGAATCAATCCCCTTGTAACTTTAGACAGTGCCCTCTTGTTCTCTCTACCTTGGAGAGGGTGAACAACCTGTCTTTATCTACTAAGTCTATTCCCTTCATTATCTTGAACGTTTCAATCATGTCCCCTATCAGTCTCCTCTTTTCAAGGGGGCACACGTGGCGGGGGAGATCAGAGAAGAAGCAGGGGGCGGAGATGAGGGCGGGGAAGGGGTGTCTTCGCCCCAGGCACCTCTCAACCTCACTACGCCACTGCCTGTGCATATATTTTGGTAATTGGTAATAACCGAGAAAGATGACAAATAACCGTTTCGTCCAGAACCAGAAGTCGTGAGGAAGAGATGTCGTCAATCACGATATGGTTCAACAGATCAGGTCTTTATTAGTTGTACAGTACCTATGCAGTAGATGCGACAGGGCCACTGTTTCAGCAACACGTGCCTTTCTCAAGATTCTAGGAATACATATAAAAGACTTAAAAACATTAGAACATGTGAAAAACATGAACATATATGTAAACTTGAAGCATTTGTAAAAATAATTTGAAAATCAATGTAATCATAAAATATAGGCTGAAAAACAAACTTATGAGCTAGCTATATATAAACTATGTAAAAAGCATAATTATCAGGAGGACTTGTATATTCAGTTTGAAAGAGAGGCCCAAAGTGCCTGTGATCAGAAAACAGACTTGTGTGAACATTGTGACACAGCAAAATCTTAATTTTCTTCTATCATTTGCAGGAGCTTTGGCAAGAATATATAAAAGCAATCGAGGATATAAAGCAGAAAACCAGTCATATTGAGGTAATTATAGACACTAGACTAGAAGTCATCTTAGATGCTCAGAGATTGACCCCAGTTTTTGGATCAGTCCTCAATTGAATTTCATATTTTTCCTAAGCTGAGCATTGAAGCCAGTTAGTGCTGCAAAATGTCCAGACTAATTGTTTGTGCTCCATCCCAAGAAGAACTGGCCAGTCAGTAGATAGCGGCACGAGTTTTCCATATCCATGAGAGAAGCATTATGCAGGGAGAAGGAGCAGGAAAAGAAAGAAAGAACAGAGGATAGAGAGAGATAGAGAGAAGGAAAGGAAAGAGGAGGAGAACTATTGAGATGAGAGAAATTAAAGATAAAATTCAGAAAAGAAATAGATGAGAGGCATGTGGAAACAGAAGAAGAAAAGAAGGGGAAAATAGGGTTAAAGGAGAGAAAATGGAGAAGCACAAGGATTAAGTGTAAAAGTGAGGAGATGTGGGAAAGGGGTTGGCAGTAGGGATGGTGTAAAAGGGCTGTTAATTTTTTAAATATGATTTTTATTGTTGTGAACCACTTCAATTGTTTGATTTTAGACGTGAGCAATGGAGTCGATACTCAAAGTAATTTTAGCAACCAGGAGATGCACCTGCCTTCATGCTTGCTGAAATATAGCAGCATTTCTCTGGGCATCTCTAATCAGGGCACAAGTGAGGTATTCCTGGGGAAGAGTTGGGAGTTATGCAGATGCCAGCAATATTCAGTGCTTGTGCCTGTATAGCGAAGCAAGCAGATAAGACTGCACAAAAGAAGTCTTCCCATGGCATGAAAGAATCCTCCTCACAGTCCTTCCCTTTCCAGACATCCCTAGCCCATCCCAGATTCTTCCCAAGTCTCATTAGGCTCCCCTGGGCCTTCATTGACTTGGCTGGTGATCTAGTGCAGTGTTTTTCAACCGCTGTTCCGCGGCACACTAGTGTGCCGCGAGATGTTGCCTGGTGTGCCGTACGGTCAGGGCCGCCATCAGGGCAGTACCACCAGTCTAGGGAGAGGGGCGGTCCGCCCCACGTGGACAGGAGAGAGCTGGACGGGGGACCCGCGGAGTTCAATACATCTCGAGCCGCGAGGCTCGTCTTCTGTTCCTGCCTGCCCTGCAGCTAACATATAGCCGATCGCAAGCGTTCCCCAATATCAGCGCTGACGTCGGAGGGAGGGCTTAAGCAAAGCCTGCCCTCCGACGTCAGCACTGACGTCGGAGAATACTTCCGTTCGGCTATTTGTGCGCGGCAGGGCAGGCAGGAAGCAGAAGACAAGCCTCGCGGCTTGAGCTTCGTTTTGCTGAGAAAGTTGCAAAGATGGGCTGGGAGGCAAACACGGAACACAAAAGGGGGGAGGGAGTGCGTTTTGGACACAAGGCATGAACTTGGGAGAGAGGAAGGGAGGGAAAGAGATGCTGAGGTGGGGGAGGGAATGCGTTTTTGGACACAGAAGAAATGGACTTGGGAGAGAGGAAGGGAGGGAAAGAGATGCTGAGGTGGGGGAGGGAATGGGTTTTTGGACACAAGGCATGGACTTGGGAGAGAGGAAGGGAGGGAAAGAGATGCTGAGGTGGGGGAGGGAATGCGTTTTTGGACACAGAAGAAATGGACTTGGGAGAGAGGAAGGGAGGGAAAGAGATGCTGAGGTGGGGGGGGGAATGGGTTTTTGGACACAGAAGGCATGGACTTGGGAGAGAGGAAGGGAGGGAAAGAGATGCTGAGGTGGGGGAGGGAATGCGTTTTTGGACACAGAAGAAATGGACTTGGGAGAGAGGAAGGGAGGGAAAGAGATGCTGAGGTGGGGGAGGGAATGCGTTTTTGGACACAAGGCATGGACTTGGGAGAGAGGAAGGGAGGGAAAGAGATGCTGAGGTGGGGGAGGGAATGCATTTTTGGACACAGAAGAAATGGACTTGGGAGAGAGGAAGGGAGGGAAAGAGATGCTGAGGTGGGGGAGGGAATGGGTTTTTGGACACAGAAGGCATGGACTTGGGAGAGAGGAAGGGAGGGAAAGAGATGCTGAGGTGGGGGAGGGAATGCGTTTTTGGACACAGAAGAAATGGACTTGGGAGAGAGGAAGGGAGGGAAAGAGATGCTGAGGTGGGGGAGGGAATGCGTTTTTGGACACAGAAGAAATGGACTTGGGAGAGAGGAAGGGAGGGAAAGAGATGCTGAGGTGGGGGAGGGAATGAGTGTTTGGACACAGAAGGCATGGACTTTGGAGAGAGGAAGGGAGGGAAAGAGATGGTTGTGTACACGGGGAATAGAAGAAAGGAGAATTTTTGGTCATAGGGAGGGAGTGAGGTACAGATAGTGGCATACCAGGGTGGGGGGGGGGGCGGTCTGCCCCACCCCGGGTTTACGTCCCAAAGGGGTGCACAGCTGGCCACCCTCCAGTGTTGTCCCTAGGCCGGCAAACTGCGGCTCTTTAGCCACTTGAGTGCCACCGCCGCCATCGGGAACAGGCCGGCGCCAAGTTCTCCCTGCTTTTCCCTGTGGGGCCGGCCAACTCTCGCCACTCGCGTCAATTCTGACGTCGGAGAGGACGTTCTGGGCCAGCCAATCGCTGCCTGGCTGGCCTAGAACGTCCTCTCCGACGTTAGAATTGACGACGGGTGGCGAGAGTTGGTCGGCCCTGCGGGGAAGAGAAGCAGGGAGAACTCGGTGCCGGCCTGTTCCCGATGGCGGCAGTGGCAGCCTATTCCCCAGTGGCGGTGGCAGCATTATAAAATACTTTCTTTGTGTTTATTTGATTCCTATATATTTATATATAGTCAATATAGGCACAGTTAAATTTTTTAACTTTTTCTAATGGTGGTGTGCCTCGTGATTTTTTTCATGAAACAAGTGTGCCTTTGCCCAAAAAAGGTTGAAAAACACTGGTCTAGTGGCTAAGTGAAGCAGACATGAACTCACTCACTCCAGCCCTTGGCAGACACAGCCTCTAGCTGAGCCTAGCGGTAGTAATACAGGACTACCACTAGAGGGCACAGCTGCCTGTGAAAGGAGCAAGTGGAGTTTGCTCCTGTTCTGACCACAAAAGAAGTTAAGACAGGACCAGGGAAACCTACTGGGAGTTTGGGGGAGTCTTGGGGGGGTAGTTTTGAATGTCTGGAGGAAGGGCTTCTGTTTGGTTCTTGACATGTTAGGTAGAACAGGAGGGGATATCAGATTCAGGGGGATCTGATATCCCATTATACAGGTCTCAGCTGATATTCATCTGGGAATTGCATTAAGTATCTTATGCCAATCCCACATTACAGCTGGCAGTCATCTCATGTCTAGACTGCCCTGGATATTCAATGCTGATGCCCAAACAAGGCCTGGAACTGAATAACTGGGGCTAATTTAGCCAGTGATGATCAGCGCTTAAAAAAACACTGCCAGCTGAATATTGAGCAGAATATATAAAAGTTTTTCAATAAATAAAAGAAGGGAACAAATGGAGGAGAATAGAAAATATTTAAAAATGAGAGAGAGAGAGCTGGTAAAAATGAGAGAAGGATGAAGAGTGAGAGGCATCAAGTGGATGTCATGCAGGAATAGAAGGAGATGGAGGAGTAGAATTATTTTGGAGATATTTTAGAATTTGCTAAAAATCTGATTTTATGGAAATTCTTATTAATTGGAGTCTAGGGTTTTGAACAAGACAGACTTTAGAAAAATACAAAAGACTTAATTAGATATGAGGGGAACAAATAGTGAGGAAGAAAGGCGAAAGAAATAAAACTATAGTAACTTCTATAGGCTAAACAGAAACAAGAAGAAGAACTGAAGGAAAGAAGAAAAAGGAAGAAGGAACTGGAAAAGACAGATGTCATAACAGAGAAAATGCCAGACTTGGAACAGATATTGAGGGAAAAGAATGAGGAGCTCAGTCAGAAACCAAAGTCAGAGACACTAAAGGTTAGAAATCTATTTTCTGAAGAATAGAATATTAATTTACTAGAGTGTAAAGGGAATGGGCTTGATATATTGCCTTTTCTGAGTGGTTACAATCAAAGCGGTATACATATTTTAGACAAGTACTTATTTCATATCTGGGGCAATAAAGTGTTAAATGACTTGCCCAGAGTCACGATGAGATCCAGTGGGAATTGAACTCACAATCAGAGAATGGCACGAGGACGGGTACCTGCAGTTAACCGTGAAGTGGGAATAGTGACAGAGCCCATGGGGCGGGGACAGGGACAAACTCTGTTCCCATTTCATTCGATAAAAACTTGAGATTAGTATCAATAGGTAAATAAAAACTTAGCAAATCTTAGACAATTGACAACTGAATTCAGGGCTCCTTTTACAAAGGTGCGCTAGCGGTTTTAGCGTCCTCTAGCCGCTACCACCTCCTTTTAAGCAGGCAGTGGTTTTTCAGCTAGTGCACGCTATAGAGAGCGCTAATCTTGTGCGTGCACTAAAAATGCTAGCGCACCTTCTAAAAGGAGCCCTCAATTATATATAAAAAATACAGATGCTGCTTTTGGATTTAAATGAACTACTGTTAAATGACATCATTTGTGTCTTGTCTGCCTTTCATGTGGCAACAAGAGTCTTGCTGCAACGTCCTTCCATCATGTGCCCACCTGCTCAAGCATCTTACTGTTACTGTAACAGATTCATCCATTGTTACTGGCATCAAGGAACATTTCCAACATTTTCCTGTTCATCTACTACACCACAGGTGTCAAACTCAAGGCCCGTGGGGCAAATCCGGCCCGCCTGGTCATTTTATGCGAGCCCATGGTCCAATACCCCCAGTTTTACCTTGTGGCCGGCTCCTTCCTCCTCCTCACAGCCTCAATGTGCACGAAGCCGCGTGCAGCGGCTCCTCACGCGTCTCACACCTCATCCAGAAGCATTCCCTCTGACGTTGCGACGTCAGAGAGAAGGCTTCCGGTTCAAGTGCAGGATGCACGAGGAGCCGCTTTACGCGGCTCCGTGCACACTACAACTGTGACAACGAGGGAGCCGGCCACAAGATGACACTGAGGGGCATCGGACCGCGGGCCACATAAAACGGCCAGGTTGGAGCCAGCCAGAAGATTAGGCACCCGCCGGAGGGAGGCACAGCATGGAGGGAGGGAGTCAACAAAGGTAGGGGAATGGTTTTATTTTCAAGTTTGAATTGTGTCAGTTTTGAGCATTTTAATCTCCTGTCTATCTTTTGCACTGCTCAGGAAGAAATAAATTTGTTTCTTTTTCTCTGGGGGGTTGTACTGCATGCAGCATCTTGAATGTTAGGGTGTTTTTTTAATATATTAGTACAGTACTTTTAGTTTTTGGTCCTGTATTTGCATAGGGGTTATCTGTGTTCTAGTAGGAATGAATGTTGAGAAGCATACAGTGTTGTTTTGAGTAGTTTAATTTTGTGATTAACCATTACCATTATGTGTTAATAAGATTAAATTGTGTATGTATATATGAAAAATGAATGGAAAAATGGTGTTATAACTAGTATTATTATGGGGCGGGGTCTGGGGAGGAAATTGGCCGAGGTCTGGCCCACAACTTAGCCTGTGTTTTGGATTTCGACCCCTTAATGTGATTGAGTTTGACACCTCTGTACTACACAGTTGAGGTTTTCTTCTATACCAGGGGTGTCAAAGTCCTCGAGGGCCACAATCCAGTCAGGTTTTCAGGATTTCCCCAATGAATATGCATGAGATCTATTAGCATACAATGAAAGCAGTGCATGCTAATAGATCTCATGAATATTCATTGGAGAAATCCTGAAAACCCGACTGGATTGCGGCCCTCAAGGAGGGACTTTGACACCCCTGCTCTATACCTATGTCTGAAAGACAATCCAATTACCTTCCCAGATGATGTAAAAACATAGGTAACTAAATCGTTGGGAAGGTTGTACCAAAACCAGATCACAATGGAAGGTTCTATTTGTGATTTATAACAGTTGTACAGAATATTGATCCTTTTAATACTTTAATAGATGGTTAATTCAAAGATTTGAATATAAAATCATTAGTGTTCGAGGCTTTTGCAAATGAGGGCAGAGTCCACAGGGATGGGGCAGGGATAGGGACAGAGCTTGCAGGGATGGGGGGTGGTTAAGACAGAGCCTGCGGGGATGAGGACAAACTTTGTCCCCGTGTCATTCTCTACTTACAACCTCAGGGTACCGAGGCAGCAGCGCTATCCACTAGGCTACGCCTCCACTCCATATTAATGTAGAATATCCTGAGACACAATTTCCTGCATATAAAAATGTTCTAAACATGAAACATTTAGCATAAAATTATCTTTTTTAATTGATGTTCCTGCTGCATAAATCTGTCCGCTGCAAGGAAGATCCCATAGTGTGAATTTTGGCCCAAATATTTTGAGGCGCAATGTACTTAAGGGGTCTTTTACTAAAGGTTAGCACAAGTTATTTGACACAGAATCCATTTTATTTCTATGGGCCCTGCTGCAGACAACATGAGCTAATCTTTAATAAGAGACCCACTTAGTTCGTTATGTTTATATTTATTTTATTTCTTATTATACTGCCCTTCTGACGGGCAAAAAGAGAACAGTTTATAATCTAAATGTGGCAGTAAGAAAGGAAGTATAATTTTGAGACCGCATAGTTGAAAGCTAAGAGGGAACTGGAAAATGCATGTTTTTAGATCAAACTGCTAAGATTTCCAGGTGAGGACTTTCAGAATTTTTAGAAATTTGTAGATAGGGTTGCCAACTGGCTGTCTTTCCGTTGCTAGGCTGGCTGCCAGCAGACCCTTTAAAACTGGCTTTAAAAAACATTTTTCTATGATGTTCCCACTCTTTCCCACTCTCCCTACCCACAATCTGGCATCTCTCCCACTGCTCCTCACTGACAATCTGGTATTCCCCCAAGTCTCACCCACTTCCCATATACTTTAAATCGCATCTTCACTTCCAAAGGTTGTTGACAGCCAGCATTGAATCACATATGCTGGGGGGTAGCGGGGGTGAAAAGAGGAGAGAAAAGGGGAGATTCTAATTATGGAGGGAAGCAGAAGTTGAGAGTCAGAGAGATATGTTGATTATAGAGAACGGGGAAGAAAGGATAGAGAGAAGGATGCTGACTGTGGAGAGAAAGCAAGATCCTGACTATGGGATGAATGAGAAGGACTGATGCTGACTAAGGAAAGAAGAAGGAGACAGAGGTAGAAGATGCTATGAGGGAAAGAGAAAAAGGGAATAGATGGGAGAGATGCTTATCTTATCATTCCCTCTGTAATTCCCCCACCTGAGCATTGTGTTTACATGTCTACTTCATTCTTTGAAGGCGGAGCTGGATGAGAAAAAAGAGAACTTGCTGAACTCAAAAGAAGCCTTAAAGCAAGCCAAGCAAGAGCTTGAGAAAATGGTGAGTACTAGTGGGAAGTGCCCTGGTCCACCATATACAGTGATTAAGGATTTTACTTTGTTATGCACATTAAAGGCTTCTTATAAAGGACTCCCTAAAAATATACCTGGTGTAAGCAGGCGTGTATTTGTGGAATAGGCATGTTATGGGAAGGCGTTTGAGTGGAGCATGAGTGAAGTTGTGATTTAGGCTTGGATTTTATATACTAATATTTAGGCCTGCTCCTAAGGTGCATAAGTGTCAGCATTCACACTCTAGATGCTGCTTCAGTAGGATTTGTACTAGTATTTTAGAAAGACATAGACACTTATGTGTATTTGTTAAATAGGCTAGAAATAGACATTTTCCTGCCCTATTAACCTAGGTAGCCTATTATAAAATTATCCTCTGATTGTCCAACTGTGTGAAAATACCCATACAACAATAGCAACAAGTTTTAAAACCAAAAGGATTAAGAGCTAGAATATCTTGAAGAGGACTTGGTCCTACTATTGAGAACCTCCATTTTGTTATAATATTAGTAGCATGGTCAGTTACGTCAATATATCTCCAATTTCCTCTGGTGAGCAAACAACATTTGCAGGTACAAGTTTAGCACAAAGGTTGTCCTTAGTTTCCAAAGTGAACGAAAGCTTTCTTCATCACTAAGTTTGTGTGATCTGCCATGGTTAGGTGTGTGTCCAGTGTTATACCCAGTACAGTGGTGCCTCGCATAACGGACGCCTCGCACAGCGAACGCTGCGCACAACGAACTTCTTGTCTTGATTCGTACAACGGACTTCGTTTCACACAACGAAGTCGCCCGAGGGGCCCGGGGGGGGCGGAACTACTCTCGCCGCTTCCTAATGTGAGCCGGGAACAGCAGCACCCTCCTGTCTGAATGCAGTGTTCCATCATCTCCCTCCACCTCACCTTAGATGCCGAGTTTTCCGGCTTTCTTTTTCGGCCAGCCACACACTTTCAAAGAGCAGCACATGCGCAGATGCTCTGTTGTTCAATCTTCTCCTCTGACGCAACCGGAAACAGGAAGTTGCAGGAGAGGAGAACATTGATCAACTCCAGCAGCTGCGCGTGCACAGCTTTTTGAAAGCGTGCGGCTGGGTGAAAAAGAAAGCTGGCAAACTCTGCATATAAGGTGAGGTGGAGGGAGGGAAATGGCGGAACGCTGCGATCGGGCGGGTAGGGCTGCAGAACGAATTATTTTGTTTTACATGTATTCTTATGGGAAAACGCGTTTCACACAACGAACTTTTCGCATAACAAACTTGCTCCTGGAACGAATTAAGTTCGTTGTGTGAGGCACCACTGTATTTTTATGGTTTTGGAGATTTGGTAATCATGACCGTTTAATTGTAATGATGTTCTGGTAATTTTGTCCTTGGGGCTTGCCAAGAAGACTTTTGTCTTTTCTGTGTTTAGTTTCAGTTTCAAGTCGTTGTCCATTTTTCTATTTCGGTCATTATGTAATTAAGGTTATCTATTGTTTTGTTTGTTATGTCATTTAAGGGGATTAGGATGGATATATCATCTGCATATATATATATATATATATATAATGGTTTAAGCTTAACTTTTTTAATAGATGGCCTAAGGATGAGATGTAGATGTTGAATAGTGTGGATGATAGTGGGGAGCCATGGGGAATCCCTGAGGGGTTTTTCCATGGTTTAGAGTAATTCCCTTCGCTGGCTACTCGGTATGATTTATTGGTTAGGAATTCCTGGAACCATTTCTTTACCATTCCCGAGAACCCCATTGCATCTAGGCATAGTAGCATAATTTCATGGTCTACTAGATCGAACGCACTGGTAAGGTCAAGTTGCAAAATCAATGCACTTTTACCCTTGCTGAAAAGATGGAAGCTATAACTGTTTCCATGCTGTATCCTTTTCTGAATCCTGATTGGTGTTCACTAAGGATGTTGAATTTGTCTAGGTAGTTCACTAGTTCCAAGTTGACCAAATCTTGCCAATATAAGAGATTCTATGACAAACTATTCGGATTCCAGGCAGGTAAAATGGATTCATGGTTATGTACCATCATTCCTCAGGCTCATTCATACATGTCCTTCAGGAAGCTGCTGAAAACCAATTTGTTTGATAAATTTGTCTTGAATCTTGACTGGTAAATTGTATATTGATTTTAAATTGTTTATTTTAGTTTGATTTTAATGAATTTTAAGTCAATTGTATTTTACTTATTGATTGTATAATTTTTCTCTATATGTGAACCGTCTAGAACTATGTGGTGTGGCGGTATACAAAAATAAAATTATTATTATTATTACTATACCCACCTGTCTACTACCCCAATAGCCCTTATGGCTGCAGGTGTCACATATATGGCACTACAGTAGGTTTAGTGTAAGTTTTGGTGGGCTCACACTTTCTACCATAAATGTAATGGGCAGCGTGGGATAAGGGCTTGGATCTATGGTTTACTACACTGCCCACCAGGTTACTCCAGATACCTGCTTGCTATTTTACTAGGATTTCCTATATTATCTGTGCCTGTCATAGAGGCAGGTATGTACTGTTTCTTTTACATCTTTGGGGGGTGGAAGGGGGTCAGTGACCACTGGAGGAGTAAGGGGGAGGTCATGCTTCCATGCATCCAGTGATCATCTGGTCAAATAAGGTACCTTTTTGGCCCTTAGATGCTTTTAAAACAGGTCTAACTCCGAACATCTAAATGAAACTCTGGACTTCTTCAAAAAGGTTTCATTAACCCTGCAAGATGTCCAAGTCCTAATCCCACCCAAAACAAGCCTCTAATACGCCCCCTTAAGATTTAGACATACTGAAGGAAAATTGACTTGCAAGACATCAAGAAAAGTAAGCTTTGAAAATCGGCACTTGGACATTTTGACAATTAAAATGCCCAAGTGCCGGTATATGCTGTTCTTTTTTTGACATCTTTGTGTTTTAGAAATGAGCCCCATACTTTATAAAATAAACATTTGTTTGCCTATCTGCAGTTCATGCATTATGTGGCGCCATTAGATATGACTCGACTTCCTATAGATACTCATGAATTGCTTTCTACTACTCTCACCTTCAGTTCACAGCTTAATGTTCTGTTATTCTTCCATCAGCATCTTAAATATCATTTACTCTACATCAGTTTTGAAAATTTGGATCCTTTGGGTCAATGGATCTCAAGGCACAGATCACAGAGGAATCTCTGACTTCCGGTATCAAAGGCAAAAATCACTAACACACTATGTACTAGTGGTCTCAAACTCAAACCCTTTGAAGGGCCACATTTTGGATTTGGAGGTACTTGGAGGGCCTAAAAAAAAAAAAAAGTTAATGTCTTATTAAAGAAATAACAATTTTGCATGGGGTAAAACTTTATAGTTTATAAATCTTTCCTTTTGGCTAAGTCTCAATAATAATATTGTAATTTATAGCTAAAGAGACATATGATCAAGAAACTGTTTTATTTTACTTTTGTGATTATGATAAACATACCGAGGGCCTCAAAATAGTACCTCGCGGGCCGCATGTGGCCCCCCGGGCCGCGACTTTGAGACCACTGTTATGTACCATTCTGTGGCTGGTTTTAAAAAGGTTTGGACAAGTTCCTGGAGGAAAAGTCCATAAACTGCTGTTAAGACAGACATGGGGGAAGCCACTTTGTGCCCTAGATCGGTGGCATGGAATGCTGCTACTATTTTGATTTTTTGCCAGGTATTTATGACTTGGATTGGCCTCCGTGAAGACAGGATACTGGGCTAGATGGACCATTAGTCTGAGCCAGTAAGGCTATTCTTATGTTCCTATTCTGGGAGATGCAGTACAAAATCATTCTGCGTTTGTATATTTCCCCTCGAAGGGCCCATCTATTAAAACTTTGTCCAGCTACTACATCCTGGAAATGTGGCACTTTGGATGCCTTACTGGGACATATGTTTTGGAAATGTGAAAAGATGCTGCTGTTTTAATGGCGTTTGTGTCTAATATCTGGTCAATTATAGTGCAAGTGATGCTGAGTTAATTGTTTGGAGATATACCAACTCCATGGCCTTTGAGGAAAGGAATCAGATCTTTTTTTGAAATGGACAATCTTGATAGTGTTGAAAGCTCTTTTGACCTTTTGGCTCGCTACAGAAGTATCAATAGAACATCTGTGATGGATCCTTATAATTTCTGTGTTCACCATGGAGCACCATAAAATCTCAGATTTGTCTTCACCTGCTGGCAGCAAGTTCTCTTTGGGAGCCCTTTTGGGATACACTTACACCAGCTGTGAGAAGTAGAATCTTAAATTGTTGACTTTTGACAGAATACACATGGTAGAACCTGTAGAGTAATGTTGCCACTTCCAGGATTTATTGGGGTGGAGGGGACATGGTGTTGGGGATTCAGGGATACTGAATTTAAAGAAAAGATGTCTTTGCTGTCATGTTTGTAGATTGTATGTTTTATTGGCAGAACTAAGAGAAGCAAAAGAGGTGACCTTGGTGCTCAATCTTTTTATTCATTCAAGACATATGTGTTTCGGCTGTATGGCCTGCCTCAGGGGTCTTATTCTTAATGAGAAGCACTTTATTTTCAAATCTTCTCTTATAGTGAAACAATCTAAATGTAAATAAAAGAATGGAAGTTTGAAAGAATGATGTTTAAAAGCTAATCAGCTGTGCATAAGAGCAATGCCATATCTCCACTAAACAGAAAGTGTTCTACCCTGAGGAGGTAGAATCTCACATTTGTGTGTATTATTTATTGGCTGAACTGTCATATTGGAAGTGTTAAGGATGCTCAATAAACATTATATCAAAATACACATATTTGCATGTAGTCTATGCATGAACATTTAAACATGCTTCCAAGTAGATATAAATAACAAGACTAAGAATGTTATAATGCCCCTGCATCGCTCCATGGTGCGACCTCATCTGAAGATATAGTGGCGCTAGAAAAGGTTCAAAGAAGAGCAACCACGATGATAAAGGGGATGGAACTCCTCTCATATGAGGAAAGGCTCTTCAGCTTGGAAAAGAGATGGCAGAGGGGAGATATGATTGAAGTCTACAAAATCCTTAGTGGAGTAGAATGGGTACAAGTGAATCGATTTTTCACTCTGTCCAAAATTACAATTCTAGGGGACACTCAATGAAGTTACAGGGAAATACTTTTAAAACCATTAGGAGGAAATATTTCTTTCACTCAGAGAATAGTTAAGCTCTGGAATGCATTGCCAGAGGTTGTGGTAAGAATGGACAGCATAGCTGGTTTTAAGAAGGGCTTGGACAATTTCCTGGAGGAAAAGTCCATAGTCTGTTATTGAGACAGATATGGGGGAAGCCACTGCTTGCCCTGAATCGGTAGCATGGAATGTTGCTATGCTTTGGGGTTTTGCCAGGTACAAGTGACCTGGATTGGTCATCCTGAGGCTATTGGGCTAGATGGACCATTGGTCTGACCCAGTAAGGCTATTCTTATGTTCTTAATATTCTCAGCTTAATTTTGTACATGTTTAACAGCTTTTGTATCCTCTCAATCTAGGTGACATGTTATAAAATTACATCATTGGTGTTCATCACATGACAGGAAGGAAAATAATTTGTTTTGTTATTTATTTTTTCAGAAAAGCCAAGCCCAGGGAACACAAGAAGCATTCCATCAAAAAATCAGTGGAATAAGTGAAAACTTTGACCAAATTATTCATTCCTTGATGAAAGAAAATGAAGACCTCAGGTATGAGAGAAATCTTCCAGAGGATACAAAGTGAAATGAAGACTCGGTCTTTGTATTCCAGAACAGGAATGGGTTCCTGTGAGATTTTATTTTTCTACAATTTAAAGTTTACGATCACTTCAGATCATCCATGATTCAAGAAAAGAGGAAAATATAATCATAGCAAATGATATCAAATGAGAAGCAAATACATACACCCTTTTACGGAGCCGCGTTAGGCTTTTTTTCCCACCAGCTGCAGCGATATTAACTCCGACGCTCATAGGAATTCCGGTGATAAAAAAAGGCCTAATACGGTTTCATAACAGGGAATAATAGCTAGCAGAAAAAGGATGTAGATCCAAGATCAAAAAATAATTGCAAAGAAAAGAACACGAGACAATGTTAGCACCCTATGTCCATCCCAATCCACGTTACTAACAGTACATCCCATTACTTAGAGAAATTTATGCCATAACCCTGAGTTGCTCTTATGCAGAAATAAACTCCAAAAACTGTTCAGGGTCAAAGAAATTATAAATTACTCCTTCATGGATTATCACATAGACACAGGGGGAATTTCAACACAAAGTTCGCTTCCAGTGCTACCACTCATGACTGAACAGGTCAAAAATGCCTGGCACCTCTTCTGCATATCTTGAATAAGATCAGAAAAAATGCATATATTTGAGCTCATAAACTGCTGATTAATATTATAAAAATATAAGTGCAAGATATTGTTAAGGTCCAATTCCAGGGCAAAAGTAACTATTAAAGTGAGCCTTTGTGTTATTTCTAGTGAAAATTCAAGAAAGCCAGTCAACTCCATTTCTGGAACATTTCTTCCTAAGCACTCCAATAGTTCTTTCAGAAATATACTGTGCCCCATAGGCAGCGGAATGCTGCTTTGCTTGGGGAGGGGGGGGCCAGGAACTCTGCCCTAGCGCACGACTTCTTAGCAGCTTCCGAGTCCCCCACCCACCTCCTTCCGGTGCATGGTTTTAAATCTTCAGCAGCGTCCACAAGTAGGCCTACCCCCGGATGTAGAAAGAAGGGTTCTGGGTTAGGCCTGCTGTTTGACGCTGCGTGGTGGCTGCCTGAAGATTTAAAGCATAACACTGGGAGAAGGGTGGGAAGGAGGGCTAAAACCGTTGACTGAAAACTTTTGGGGAGGCCATAGCATCTGTGGTCTTCGCCATTCCGACGCCTATGCTGTGCTCTTAAAACTGGAGGAAGAGCTTCCTCTGAAATCCTAAGAACTTCCCTATATCTTCCATATCTGGCGAAGGACGTAAGAAGACTTGAGGCGGTCCAGAGGAGGGTGTCGAAAATGAGAGGAGGCTTGCGCCAGAAGACGTATGAGGAGAGACTGGAAGCCCTGAATATGTATACCCTAGAGGAAAGGAGAGACAGGGGAGATATGATTCAGACGTTCAAATACTTGAAGGGTATTAACGTAGAACAAAATCTTTTCCAGAGAAAGGAAAATGGTAAAACCAAAGAACATAATTTGAGGTTGAGGGGTGGTAGATTCAGGGACAATGTTAGGAAATTCTACTTTACGGAGAGGGTAGTGGATGCCTGGAATGTGCTCCCGAGAGAGGTGGTGGAGAGTAAAACTGTGACTGAGTTCAAAGAAGCGTGGGATGAACACAGAGGATTTAGAATCAGAAAATAATATTAAATATTGAACTAAGGCCAGTACTGGGCAGACTTGCACGGTCTGTGTCTGTATATGGCCGTTTGGTGGAGGATGGGCTGGGGAGGGCTTCAATGGTTGGGAGGGTGTAGATGGGCTGGAGTAAGTCTTAACAGATATTTCGGCAGTTGGAACCCAAGCACAGTACCGGGTAAAGCTTTGGATTCTTGCCCAGAAATAGCTAAGAAGAAAAAATTAAAACATTTAAATTGAATCAGGTTGGGCAGACTGGATGGACCATTCGGGTCTTTATCTGCCGTCATCTACTATGTTACTATGTTACTATAGTACCAAGTCCACTGAAGCTATAATTGGGGACTTGGGAAAATTCAGGAAATGTAAGTTAGTAAATGAGGGTGTTAGATTGTAAGCCGTCTGGGAGACAAAGAAAGTACCTGAATATAATATGTAAACTCCTTTGATTGTACCATAGAAAGGTAGTATATCAATAATCAATAAATAAATAATCAATAAATTTAGTTTCTAGGAAATTAGAAATTAAGGGGGGGATTCATCAAGGTGCAGTACAGATTTGCCCTTTACCTCACCTTGATGACCGGTAGGATTTAGCAAACTGCAGTATCTCAGTACCGCAGATTGCTGAATCCCATCTTATAGGAATAACGCTTCTTGTAAGTCACCTCACAAGCAGTGTTATTCCTGTGGCCCAGGAGCATCAGGCCATGCAATGATGTGACATGATGTTCCCATGCTGCAATTGTGAGTTTCCCCCATGACCCAAACACCCCATTTATGCTCCCTGGACCTCCCAACTCCTCTAGTGGCTATCTTGAAAATGTATTGTTTATCTAGGTGAGGTTACTTTGGTAGGGTTCAGGAGTCCAGTAGGTTGAAGGAGGTCCTCTGGGGGAGTGTCAGATGGGGTGCAAGGAGGTTGACCAGATGTGATGCCCAATTGCTTCTGGTCTCTCTGGTGCTGACATCAAAATGGTGTCCCTAGCGGCAGTCTCATGTGATTACTGCTAGGGGTCATATTTCCTTATATGGAAATATGACTCCTAGCAGTAGTCATGCAACACTGCCACTAAGGGTGCCATTTTGACATCAACACCGGAGCATTGCTTCTGGCTGACCACACCTATCCAGAGGACCTTCCTAGACTGCTAATGAATTATTAATGTAGCTACTAGGGGAGTGAGGGGGGGCGTACATGGGGTGGTTTGGTCCAGTGGAGGGAGACTCACTGTTCCTGGATAGTCAAATAACCCCAGCAAAGAGCTGGGGTTATTTTACTGTGGTTTTTGGGCCCTAATGCAACTTGAGGTTAGGGGATTTGCATAATAATAGATGCAAAACATGCATTTGCATAGTTTACATCTCATGATTTAGCAGCGTGCAATGACTTAAATATCACTATGCTATTTTTAGTGCTATTTAAGTCACGGTATAAATTAGCTAAGTATAAACTAGTATAGATACTGTATATTGATTAAACAGTGATAGAGAGCCAGGAATAAATAAAACTGAAAATGAGAATTACCTTTAACAGAAAGTCTCACTAATGTCATATAGTTGATCAAAGCAGTTATAGAAAGTGCCATATCTAATGCTAGGTGAATGTTTTTTCTCAACTGAAACAGTAGAAAATGATAGAAAAACTGTGAAGGTGCCCATGTGATTATTTATACTAAGGCCTTTTTTGCTATGGGGTTTTATTGTATCTGTTTCTCCCACACGATAGGCGCAAACTCATTGTAAAGAGCGAAGAACTATTAAGTGAAAAAATAAAAGAAAAGATTGGTTCAACATCAAGATCAACCTCGGACTAGATGGTAACCCAATGGGAAGCTGATGGTAAAGTTCTAGCCAGCTCTAGTTTCTGCATTATGTCTTTTTTATATCAATGAAATGTAAGACTAGATGAAGTTTCTTTTAATAAAGTTACCATTTGGTCTTACACCACTATATTTTCCCCCATTTATTTTCTGATGTTACTCTTTTAATGTTCTCCTGCTTTTTTCTTTGGAATTGTGGAAGGTTGTTAATTATCTTGAAGCTATTATTTATCAGTACTGAATGTGTGTTTAGATGGGACAAGGACTGCAAGGGGGGTTGCCGCTGCTGCAGGGGGGGTTGTTTGTGGCAAGAGAGAGTGGAATTTTCTCCCGCTACAGGGGGGGTTGTTTGCAGTGGGAGAGAATCGGCATCTCTCCTGCTGCAGTGGGGGGTGTTTGCGGCAGGAGAGAATCGGCATTTCTCCCACTGCGTTGGGGGGGGATGTTGCTGCCGCTGCAGGGGAGAATGGGCATCTCTCCCGCTGCATCATAACATGGCTTTCTACCATGCCTGTACTGGCACCCCTGGACCAGTCGCTTATTTTTGTTGCCAAAAGCCAACGCCGCTTTTAGAAAATGGCTTGGCATATTTTAAGAATCCACCGGAGGGCTCATTTCGGTGTTGAAGAGCCCATTTGCATGTCATTTTCGGAGACTGCTAGAAAGCTCGCTATAGACAGAGATAATCCTTTTGATAATCCGCCGCTAAAATGTGTGCAGGCTAAACCGTCGGGAAACAGTTTAGGGACAGCATTACAGTTTTGAGAATCTGGGCCTGAATCTGCACATTTTCCACTCCTATTTATTGGGCTTTATTAACCATCTTTATGAAGAGATTCACTCAAGATGGTGTGTAGCACGTACAGGGTAACAAAAAACTTACAATTATGTTAACAGCATAACAATAGCAAAATGATCAAGATAAACAGAAATACAGTCAATGAGGTAAACCTGGAGATGGTAAACTGAATCCTAGTAATAGGACTAACATGAACGAGTATCAGAAATATAAACATTTAACAGCACTGCAAAAACATATAACAGAAATATGATCGGCTCATCTTTTCCTGGCTCCCATATATGGCTCCAGGAAAAGGAGGATGGATTGAGACATCTGGGTTCTATTTCCATTGAAAGCAATGGAAGTAAGGAGGATAAATTGATTTTGTGAGGCTTCATAACACAGATGCTTTATTTAAACATGAAATTAAACTTTTGGGAGTCTAGTTGGATTCAGGTTTGACTATGGAAACTTGTGTTAAAGTATGGTTTAAAGTGAATTTATTACAGTACATAGATTAAAATATTTTCTAGACAGACATCACTTACAACTTATTATTCAAGCACTTATACTCACATCTTTGGATTACCGTAATATTTGTTTACCGCAGGGGTATCAAAGTCCCTCCTCGAGGGCTGTAATCCAGTCAGGTTTTCAAGATTTCCCCAATGAATATGCATGAGATCTATTTGCATGCACTGCTTTCATTTTATGCTAATAGATTTCATGCATATTCATTGAGGAAATCCTGAAAATCTGAATGGATTGTGGCCCTTGAGGAGGGACTTTGACACTCCTGGTTTACAGGGTCTCCCGGTTAAACAATTGAAATGACTGCAAACTTTACAAATGTTTCTGCTAAATGGATTTGAGGCGGGGGGGGGGGGGTAAATTCGATCATGACACCCCATTTTTATTTGAGTTGAATTTGCTACCAATAGAAGCAAGGTTTGAATTTAAGAGTCTAGCTTTCTTTTCTTTTTTTCCTCAATCTGTTTTAGCTTTCATTTTTTAAAAATTTTGTAAGTATTATACCCAAGGTATCTGAAAGACATGGTAACTTTCCAACAATCACGCTGTTTACGCTCTTCAAAGGAGCTGCTGTTGGCTCCATTCCCCTGCACACATTGCAGATTGGTCAATACTAAAATTAAAATATTATACAGACAACCCGCAGAGCTTTGGAATACAGTAGCTTGCCATGTGAAATAAGGGACTTATCTAATTATCAGGCTCACATTCAAAAAACATACCCCCTCTTCTATTAAACTGCGCTAGCAGTTTTTACTGCAGAGAGCGGCGCTGAATGGCCCGTGCAGCTCCCGACGCTCATATGAACTCTATGAGCATCAGGAGCAGCACGGGCCATTCAGTGCGGCTCACCGTGCTAAAAACTGCTAGCGCAGTTTAATAGAAGAGGGGGTTAGATGTCCAAAAAGCATCCGAAATCAGCACTGGACATCCTAATTGCCAGGACATCCAAGTGCCGATAATCAAAAGCATCTTTCTGTACTTCTAGAGAAGTGTTACAGCCTCTGTATGGGTTCATAGACAGCAACACGGAAGACAAAGGCACGCGCCGACAACTGAGCGCAAGACGGAGGCGTGCGCCGAAGAAAAAGACTGTTTTTAGGGGCTGCGACGGGGGGTTTTGTTGGGGAGCCCCCCTCCCCCACTTTACTTAATACAGATCGTGACGGCATTGTGGGGGGTTTGGGGGGTTGTAACCCCCCACATTTTAGTGAAAACGTAACTTTTTCCCTAAAAACAGGGAAAAAGTTAAGTTTTCAGTAAAATGTGGGGTTTACAACCCCCCAAGCCCCCCCACAATGCGGCGCGATCTGTATAAAGTAAAGTGGGGGAGTTCCCCCCCACACCCCCGTCGTAGCCCCTAAAAACAGTCTTTTTCTTCGGCGCGAGCCTCCGCGCTGCGCTCAGTTGTCTGCTCACGCCTTTGTCCCGGCGCGCTTTTGACCTGACACCCTCTGTATGTCCAGAGCACAAGATGAGCTTGATGGAGGCTTGTTATGGGCAGGGTTTGGGCGGTCTCTAAGGCAGGTTAGGCGTGGACGTCTTGCAGCAATAGTCAAACATTTTGCAAGACATCCTTGATGGAACTTATATGTTTGGAACTAGACCTGTTTTAGAAGGGTTTAAGTGCCACAAAGGTGCCCAAACTGACCAGATGATCACTGCATGCATCAAGGTAAGACACCCCCACACTCCACCAGTGCTCACTGATACCCCTTCCACCACACAAAATTGAGAACAAAAAGGTACATACCTGTCTCTAAAACAGCAGCATCTGGTATAGGAAAGCCTAGTAGAGCTGCACACAGGTGTCTTAAGTAGCCTGGTAGGTGGGCTATTGAACCATAGAGAGGAGGACCCAGGTCCATAAGCCACTCTAACCATGACATTTATGGTAGAACATGTAAGCCCACCCGAACCCTACTATACTGTCATATAGGCGCCACCTGCAGCCAAAAGTGCTATTGAGGTTGAAGGAACACGTATCAAGTCCTTAGGCCTTGTTTTCAAGCTGTAAAAGCCAGACCCTGTTTGTCTTTCCCTCTTTGAAAATACTTTGAAAGGACATGTATGTTTGAACAGAGATGTTGTGAAGTGAATTCAATTGTTTTGTTAAGCCGTACTTACAGACAGATTTAGATTAGGGGCTCTGCTGGTTAAGGCTTTTTCTGACCCTTTGGACTCCAGCCAGAGATAGAGGAAAATGCTGATGTCTTTAAAGTTTCATGTGACCTGTGTCCATATATGGTTTGTGTTTACGTCACATGCTGACACATGCTGACAACACTGATTCATGTAGAATAATATAAAAGGAATGTGAAGCTGATATTAAAGTGGACATGTTTTGGAAGATGATTTCTGGTCTTTAAGATATGTCCCCAGGTACCTGACTTCCAAATGACAGAGACAGAGAAAGTATGGGGCAGGAATTGGGACCTAAATCCTTTTCAGTTGGGGGCACGTCCGCGATGGGCAGATGATATCACCAGTATTTTGTGAGTATTTCTGAATTTTTTCTGTTCTTTAATACTCACTAGGTAGTGGTGACCTGTACCCACCCCTTATTTTAAGTTCAAGCTTTGGGTTCTATTATGGAGTTTTTTGGGGGAAAATTCTCGGGGTACTTTCGGTAAGCGCCCCTCGTGAATATAAGCAGCTGCCATTCTTTCGGGAAAAATGAAATTATTTATAGAACCCCCCTGCCCACTCTGTCATTTGTAAGGTTAAAACTTTTATAGAGTATAAGATTTTATTGTCTCTTATTACTGTACCTCGCTTATAAGGTAAGATAAGCGAATATTTTTGCATTGTTATATTGGTTTTGTAATGAGTCATAAAGGCACTTAGGATTCTCCTAGACAAATGAGACTTGTACGGCTGTGTGTGTATGACATTTTTCCTTCAGCTCACATTAACAATCTTTAATACTGAGGTAGGACATGCTGTTATGTGGAATGAATTGAAAGCGCTGTTTGAATCAGTCTAAGATCTTTCCCTTGTAGTTTGTACACAAGCACTATTTCTTGTCTTCCTTTTGATCCTGACTAATTTTGTACGTTTCTTCTACGGCTGCTTCCTTTGTGTTCTGTGCTGGATCATAAAAAAAAGAAACAAGAAAAAAAAATAAATTCCGTTTTAGAGGCTTTCTTTCTTGTGCAGAGCAAAGCTAATCTGTTCTTTGCTTTCATTATCAGGGTCTGTGCATGAATGTTTTTGCCCCTTCCCCCAGACTTCTCAGTTTGGGCTTACACTGACCACCTATAGTGTTTCTTTGAAGTTACTCATTCTTGGTTTTATCAAGCAGTATGGTGTGATTCCACTGCTTGTCACTTATCTTTTCTCCGGCATTATCAAAACCACCATCTCTTCTTATAATACGCCCATCGCTCTTGTTGTCAAAGCTGATGGCATTCCCCGTTTCGTCCTAGATTTTAGGGCTGTTTTCTTATGTTTCTTCCTCTCCCCCATTCCACCGGCAGCCAATGTTTTTTTTTTTTCTGTCATTGTCCTAAAGAATGTTTTATTTTAGTCCCTGTTGGTGAGGCTTTTCAGCTCTTTTTTGCCTTCACCTTTAAGCAACAGTATACCTAGTGTGGAATGCCCTAGGGCTATGTTGATGTCATTGTCCTTCGGGCTATTCTACAGTCATGCACTGCCCCTCATGGTCCTATCCTTATTTTGTACATCTTTTTGTGTTCCATAATTCAGGAGACCTGTCAGGCTGATAGTTTGCACCTTTTATAATGGTTGTCTGTAAATCTGAAGTGAAATACCTGGGTTTTGTCCTGTCTCATGGTCAGAGGAAAATCTGCACTTTCTGCATTGCTGCTGTTCTGGGTCTGCCCCGCCCAGCTACCAAGAAAGACATGCTTACTTTTCTTGCTATGATTGGTCACTGCCGCCAATGGATCTCTGCTTGTTCCTTCTATGACCAGATTCTGAGACAGACCCTGGTTTCTGAAATGACTGCTCTTATCAGATGGACTCATAAAATGTGCTTTGGTTTCTAGCTCAAGTCTGGGTTTTCCTGCTTATGCCCACATGTTTTATCTCTTTGTTTGGGACTATTGTAACACCATGAAGGGAGAACATGGCGGTAAGTTACGCTCTGTTGCCTTTTTTTTATAGTCACTCCTGTTCAAGTTCCCTGGCTGCATGTGCTATGGTGGTAGAGATGGTTACTCCTCTGACCCTTGGTCACCCCATTACCCTTCACACTTTTCACGATGTACAAGCCCTTCTTTTAAATGGGCTTCTGGGTCTCATGGGTGAACAGGATTCTCTTCCCTTCTAGTCCTTTGTTACCCCCCCCCCCCCTCTGAACTTGATGCCTGACGTTTGGCAGGTGCCCAAAGCCGCCCTTTTGGACGGACTTTGGTGCAAAGAGGGGAAACCTTGGATACCAGCTGCTAGCTCTCCCTTATTCATTGCCCAATATCATGGTATTGGTTATCGTAGTGCTCGCTCGACATTTTAACTTCTTGCTAGTGATATTTTCATTCTTGACCTTTTGCTCCTTGATACAGAGATATATAGTTCGATAATTACAGCTGGCACGGTTGTGAATTGAAAATAAATTGGAAAATACAATTCCTTTCTATTGTTTTAGCTGAAATTAGGATGTTGCTAATTTAAAATGTTTTTTTCCGGATTTATACATAGCCATCCCAGATCAGTTTTGGCACAGATATTTCTAATGTTTTCCACGGGTCCTCTTTATCACTGCAGAGATAGAGACGCTCCAAAGAGACATTAGCTTTATGCCTTTTTCCAAATATGAGATGGTTATGATATACATTATTTGTAGTTTTGTTTTTTTTTATATCAATGTGTTTATTTGCAGAGTTAAATTCAGCCCTGCACACTTGACAGATGGAGTAATAGCTCCACGCTTAAAACTTTATGTTTTGTCTGTGTCATGAATACTTGTTTTAGTTTAGTGGGTACCCCAGGATATATAATATTGGCCACTTCTAGAGCTCTTTTTCCACTTCTTACTAGCCTAACTGCGCAATGTTCTTTTACTTATAGCTTTTATATTCTGAATATAGTTTAGTTAAGAGTTATATGTTTAAGAAAAAGTTTTACTTTATACAACGTTTATTTTGTGGTGTTCCCTACATATGATCCATTCAATATACATTTCTGAATACATTCAGTACATCAGTATGGTCTCTCTGAAGTGCATAATAAGTTATATGCAGCACGATAAAAACATATCCTTTTAGATTGTTCAATTAAGAACCTTAAGTAACTGAGTATTGACTCTCTTTTGCCATAGCTATATCAAGTAAACGAATTGGTATTGTTACATGTTGCCACATTCAGTACAGGCAACATGGTTTCTCTTGTTTTCTATCTCTTATTTGGATCACATTGGAGTACAGCTGCTGAATGATATTTGGAATGCTTTTCAAGCATCTCTTTTCAAGTATCTCTTTATGTATGCACAGACATCTGGCTGCTCTCCCTTTGAGATTCTCACGGGATGACCTTTCCCCGCCCCATGGGTGGACAAACCCTCAATAGTTGAGTAGTGATTTTCCCTTGATACAGGAGGAATACGTCCAAAAGCTAATTGAAATATTAGGGCTTGTTCAAAGAAACGTGTCTTGCACTTCTCCTTTCTCTCCACAGATTCCTACCCATTTTTTCCAGCCTGGTGATTGTCCAGAAGCTTTCCAAGGATCGGAAGCAGACGGATTTCCCCTTTGGCCTTCCCACTACTGTGATCGCTGTGACCAGGCCCGCTGCACTCACTGAGCAGTTTCCTGTTTGGATCCATGCAAGTCGCTTGAAGAGGGTTAACCTAAAACCCCAGAAGCAAGTCTTCCCTGCGCAGATTTCACCTCCTCCAGTGGAACAACATGATGATCTCATTGCAGCATTCTACCAACTTTATCATTCTCTTACTGGCAACGCTGCTGCTAGTTTTTCTCCCTGTATGGATCATTTCTAACTGGGTCTACAGGGATGATGTGTTCTGGGCCCATGACACTTTCTGCCCATACCCATCTGTAAATGACACTCCTGCTGTAAACAGCACCCCCGACACCTCTTTGCGAACACGACGTCAAGCTGGACTACTCCCTCGCAAAGGCTGTCCTTCAATTGGAATCCAGAAAAGACCAACAGTATGCTACCCTTTGGTATAATTCCAGCAGTGTGCAAGTTGCCACCTTCTCCTTTGACATTGTGGACTGTTCATCAATTGATATCCCAAGGCTGTGCCATTGGTCCTCAGAGATTCCTAAAACTAAAGACATATATATATATATATATATATATATGTTACTGACTCACGTTGGGGGGATAAGTGTGCATTCTGGGGAGTGGTAGGGTGGAATATTGATACTGACTGGGTTTATAAACTAGAAAATACTCTGAAAAACAGTGGATCAAAATGGTAAATCACTGCTTACTTGTATGACCCTTCATAAGGTTGGACACTGTTATAGGAAAAGTGTTCCTGCACAAATTATTAAGCTTTCTCTTACTATTGACAACCCTAGACCTACTGATGAAGGTATGTACATTATGGACATGTGATTTAAGGGTGGGTCTAGCTATCCGACCCATCAGTTTTCTTACGGGATCTATCTACCTCCACTCATCCTCTCCCGCCATTTTGTGGGGGCCCCAAAAAATACTAACCCACTGGCCCCTACATTCAATAAACTTACTGACATGATGGCTATTGCCAATCCCACTTTTGAAGATATTGTGGCTGTTGAGGTAGGGTTTTCAGAACGTAACCTTTGGTTAGAATGGATGAAATTCACTGCTGATCAACATAATAAGAGTAATTGTTACATATGTGCTCAAGCTAGACCCCATCTAGGAACCGTACCTCTGGACCTCCCTCCTGGTATCCAACCATGCTTTTTTGGGTTATTTACCAATATCTCCTCTAATTTTACCTATCCCCTTTGTGCACTGTAGTGTTCTAAATACCCTTTGTTGCCAGGACAACAAAAGCTTGATATTGCCGTTACCATCTATAAGGGCAATTACACATGTCATGTTTCTAATCTGACACAGGGTAGTTTTGTAGGTAATTTACCCCCAGGTTATTGTTCTGTCTTGGCTCATAGGTATGCCCCATTGTTGCTGCATCAGATTTGATATGTACTGGCTTTATGGAGACTTTTGGCTCCGTGTTAAGCTACCCAGCCAGTGGATAGGCCAGTGCACTTTAGTTAAGGTTACTATGCTTCTGCATATTCTTTCTGAAAGGCATCCTTCCTATTCACATGGTTTTTCCTTTTATTTGTCTTGATATAAATCTGATCACATGTATACATAGATGCTATAGGGGTCCCAAGAGGGGTCCCAGATGAATTTAAGGCCGAGCTCAGGTTAAGGCTGGGTTTGAGCTCCTTATTCCCTTTATTACTATTAATAAGAATGTTGATCGGATTAGTTAAAATTATTATAATCAGCAACGCTTTGTGAACTATTCTAGGGACGCCTTGCAAGGTATTACTGATCAATTAGGCTCCACTTCTCAGATGGTTCTTAAAATCATATGGCCCTAGATATGATTCTAGCTGAGAATTCTGTTAAATTCTCCTCAGTACTTTAAGCTGTTGTACTTTTCTTTCTGACAATATAGGTCCTCCTATGGACATTCAGAAATTAGCAGACCTCTTTGCTGAGCTCAAATGTAACTCTGATTTATCTAATTCTTGGGATCAGCACTTTAGTTGAATGCAGGGTTGGGTAAAAGACCTTTTTATTGTTATAATCTCTTATTATTTGCACTCTTGTCTTGACTGCTCATGTACTGTGTTATTCGTATTACAGCTCCTAAAAAACCCCTCCTTGAGAGACATATCTAGAGTATCACTCCCTTCCAGCTCATGCTGTGTATTTATGACGTCATTTTCATGATGTAAGAGGGGATTGAAGGGACACGTATCAAGTCCTTAGGCCTTGTTTTCAAGCTGTAAAAGCCAGACCCTGTTTGTCTTTCCCTCTTTGAAAATACTACAAGGACATGTATGTTTGAACAGAGATGTTGTGAAGTGAATTCAATTGTTTTGTTAAGCCGTATTTACAGACAGATTTAGATTAGGGGCTCTGCTGGTTAAGGCTTTTTCTGACCCTTTGGACTCCAGCCAGAGATAGAGGAAAATGCTGATGTCTTTAAAGTTTCATGTGACCTGTGTCCATATATGGTTTGTGTTTACGTCACATGCTGACACATGCTGACAACACTGATTCATGTAGAATAATATAAAAGGAATGTGAAGCTGATATTAAAGTGGACATGTTTTGGAAGATGATTTCTGGTCTTTAAGATATGTCCCCAGGTACCTGTCTTCCAAATGACAGAGACAGAGAAAGTATGGGGCAGGAATTGGGACCTAAATCCTTTTCAGGGGTGGTACACAGGAGGGTACAGTAGGTTTTGGGGGGGCTTATCCTAAATTATAAGGAGGTTATGGTGAGATATACAGATGGCACCCTTTTTGTGAAGTTCACAGCAGTGCCATCTGTCCCATTGCTCTGTCAGCATGTCTATGTGGCCAATCCATTACTATGTTGGCCCAACCTATATCCAAATGGTCAGGATTAGGACATTTTCAACCTGGATGTTTTTCTGATTGAAAATGGGGTGTAAGGTTAGACATTCTGATGGCCTAGACATCCTGGTGGCCAAGAAGTCTAAGTAGACAATTTAAAAAAAAAAATTATATTGGGACATCCAGCAGTTTGCCATTTGAAAATGGCCATTTTTGTATCTCAAATTTGGGCATTCAGCTGGAAACCTCCAAGTTGGACTTAGACTTTTTTTTTTAATGCCCCCCACATGTTTTCTAGGAGTGCTTTAAAAACATGGCTATTTCAGAAATATCTTTGAAATGTAATCTGTATTGGATTTTATATTGGGGGAACCAGGGTTTCGAGTTTTGTAATGTGCTGTAAATTGTGATTTTTTTAATGTTTTTTATTTTGTATGTGAATATGCTTATGCTTGTTGCAACCTGCTTTGAACATAGCAGTTAAGTAGGATATAAATGTTGATATAAAATTAATTCAAATTAAAAGGTCCATGAAGCCCAGCATCCTGTTCCAACAGTGACCAATTCAGATCACAAGTGCCTGACAATATGCCAAAAGAGTAAAACAGATTTTATGCTGCTTATCCTTGAAAAAAAGTGGTGAATTTTCCCATCTTAATTATGACTAATGGACTTTTAGATTTTTTAAAACCTTTTCTTTTAATCCCTGCTAAGCTAACTGCTTTTACCACATTCTCTGGTGATAAATTCCAGAGTTTAATTACACATCGAGTAATGAAATATTTCCTCCAATTTGTTCTAATTGACTACTTGATACTTCATTGTGCATCCATCTAGACCACAGGTGTCAAAGTCGGTCCTCGAGGGCCAGAATCCAGTCGGGTTTTCAGGATTTCCCCAATGAATCTGCATGAGATCTATTTGCATGCACTGCTTTCAATGCATATTCATTGGGGAAATCCAGAAAACCCGACTGGATTCCGGCCCTCGAGGAGGGACTTTGACACCCCTGATCTAGACCTTATATTTTTGGAAAGTGTAAACAAATGTTCTACTTCTACCATTTCCACTCCACTCAGTATTTTATAGACTTTTTCCATATATCCCATCAGCTGTCTCTTCTACAAGCTGAAGAGCCCAAGTTTCCTTTCAACATAGGGAAATTGTCCTATCCCCTTTATCACTTTTGTCATCCTTCTCTGTACCTTTTCTAGTTCTACTATATATTTTCTGAGATGCAATGACCAAACTTGCATACAATATGCTAGGTGCAGCCATACCATGGAGCAATACAAAGACATTATAATATTCTCAGATTTCTTCTTCATTCCTTTCCTAATAATCCTAACATTCTGTTTGCTTTCTTAGCCACCACTGCACATTGAGCAGAGTGTTTCAACATATCATCAACAATGACACAGAGATCCTTTCCTTGGGCAATGACACCTAATGTGGAACCTTGCATCACAAAGCTGTGTTTTGGGTTCTTTCCTACATGCATCACTTTGTACTTGCTCACATTAAATGTCATCTGCTAATCTTGTAAGCCATATTGGGGCAAAGCAATGGTCCATCTAGCCCAGTATCAAGTTTCCAACAGTGGGCCAATCTAGGTCACAAGTACCTGGCAGGAACCCAAATAGTAGCAACATTCTATGCTACCGAACCCAGGGCAGGCAATGGTTTTCCCCATGTCATGGACTTTTCCTCCAAGAACTTGCCCCAAACCTTTTAAAATCCAGATATACTAACTGTTGTTATTACATCCTCTGTCAATGAATTCTAATATATCTAAGGTAACCCACTACTTACCTCGCCTTCCAGAAGAAATTAAAGACATATCTATTCTGCCTATAGCCATCTCCCTACCCATCATCTCTTCCCTTAAACAACCACAAGATCTGACACAAAATTGTAACTTCAAGAATTTGCTCTAAGTCTTTTATAAGCCACATAGATTCACTATAGAGAATTGCAGGATATAAGACACTGTATTGTATTGCTCCGGAGCTTAATTATTCATTGAGTGAAAAAATATTTTCTCCTATTTGTTTTAAAGGTATTTCTATGTAACTTCATTAAGTACCCTGTAATTTTTGAAAAAGTATAAAATTGATTCTTTATCCATTCTATACCACTCAGGATTTTGTATTCCTCAATCATATCCACCCACCCCACCCCCCAGCCATCCCTTTTCTAAGCTGAAGAGCCCTAATCCGTTTAGCCTTTCTATGAGAGTTCCATCCAGGGTAGTAAGCTTGGGTTTGCTTGGGCCCACCCAGAAACTGTGCACACCTGACAACCAGCATGGGGTAAAACTCCATGGCCATGCATCTCCCTCTCTCCCTCCCTTCACTAGCTAGCTTCTTCAAAGGTCCAGCAGCTGCAATAACGATTTCTATTTGCTGCCTGCAGCTGACCTGGAAGCCTTCTTTCTGCTGTGTTCTGCCCCTCTCTGACAAAACTACCTGTCTCTCTCCTTGGCCTTGTGTCTTTCTTCTTTTCTTTCTGTCTCCCTCCCTCCTACTATTTGTCTGTCTTTCCTGTACAGTAGCCATATCAGCATTCCCTCCCCCTCCATTTCCCTGTGCAACAGCATTTCCCCCCCCCCCATTTCCCTGTGCAGCATTCCTTCCCCTGTGCATTTTCCTGTGCAGCAGTTTGTATTTAGACTTAGCTTAAATTAAGAGGGACCTGCTTAAAGGCTAACGGCTCCCTTAGTTATTTTTAGAAATTTTTTTTTTTAGTTCAAACCCGTTGTCGCGGCTCGTGCCTCCATGTATGAACAGCGCTTTATTTGGCAGCGGGAGTAGCTGAGAGGGAGCATTAGAGGTGGATCGCCAACCGCCAGCGCTCAGCCGCACCGTGGGAGAGGCAGGAATGGAAGGCCGCCGCAGCCTCGCGCCTCCCCTCAGGCAGTCCCGGTTGTTTCCTTGGATTCAATGTCAGCATTAGGGTTTCTCCGGCCGCCAGCGCTCAGCCGCACCATGAGAGCCGGGTGAGGAAGGCCGCCGCAGCCTCGCAGCTTCCCCCCAGCTGTGTAGTTAAGTGTTCCCGATCCCCTTCTAAAAACTTCATTTTTTAGTTCAAAGCCGCCGCAGCTCCTCTCTCGATCCCCGCCTGTTACGGTTCGAGAGAGGAGCCGTGGCAGCGGCTTGAGCATAAGCCCGATGCGCGAAGAACCCTGGTGTGTTCCCTAACCGGCATAGGCGTTTGAGGGGGGAAGGTTGTGGTCAGATCTTGTAGGCTACAGCGGATGGGTAGTGTGATGGGCGAGCGCCTTCCTTCCCCCCCCCCAAACAACCAACTTCCACTGTGCCGAGCCCTTTTCGGCGTCTGCCCTCTGCTGAATTCCAGGCCTGCTCTCCTTCCCATAAGTGTCGATCCCTCACTCCGCGCCATCTAGCGCATGCACACTCGCCACAGCGCGACAGATCAGGGAACACGCGGCGTGAGTTTGCATGCACGTTTAGCATTTTATTATTATTGATGATTTTTTTTTTTTTTTAATCTTTATTGATTTTCCAAACTAATACAAAGTGCTAGGAAATATTTTGACATTACTAAACAACATAAGCACTTAAAATTCAATCGATAACCATACAGAAGAAAAATATCCCTCCCCATCCAGCAAATTAATCAAAGAATAACCAAACAGATATCTTCCCCCCCCTCTCCTGGATGTGTATAACAAGAAACAAGAAAAAAAATTTTTAAACAAACACAACTATGTTGAAGTAACAAAGGATGTCAACGGGCCCCATACCAATTTAAATAATTTGCTATGCCCCAATATATATATCTGCATTCATCTGTTCGTATTTGTAACCAAAACATAAAACTGGCCCACCAAAACGAAAAATTGAGGTGGTCGCAATTTTTTCCAGTTGCAGGTTATCATTTGCATAGCTATTCCTGTCATAATTAGGAAAAGCCTGCATTTGTAGCGATTCATGGGAGGTTTGATATGCAGCAATGTTCCATATATAATTGCCTCATACGTCAAAAGGATTGTTGATTCCAGTATGAGGTTAATCTGTCCCCATATTACTTTTCATATGTATAGCAAGAATTCAATAACAACAGAATATTTGCTTCCATTACGGTACAAAATAAGCCGTTTACCATTTGAGTGAGCCTATACCAAACTTATAACATGGCTGCAGTTTGGAATTAGTGCCATTAAATACAGATGACCAGACGCACATAACGGAGCGTCTGACGTCACAGACAGCAACAATACGGGACTCAACGCCACAAAAAAGACCTGGCAGCAGAAATCACAGAGGAATACTTATATGATGGATAACCATTCTATTTCCTTATTTAATCCTGCTGGAGCTAGTGATTTTAGACTAAATATCCATTTTTGTTCTTTAATAGCTAACACTTTCTGAATGTTACCTCCCTCCCACCCTACTGTAACAGAGTCAATAATTCTCCACTTAATGTCAGACCTTGTATGGCCCATTAATTGCCAATGTTTTACCAATGGAGCGGTATCACGTTCAGTACGAACACAGGATTTATGCTCGTTTAGGCAGAACTTAATAGATCACATTGTCCGCCTAATGCTATACATATGAAAAGTTAAGGAGTTGATACAGTATTTTATTGCAGTTTTCCCTCGACCCTGAAGAAAAGTTTCATCTGAAACATGCATGTCGGGAGAGGTGAATGAAAGATAATTCACTATAAAGTTAAGTGGCGTCCTTCAGTTTTTATATTGAATAATATGAAAAGTAAGGATAAAAAAATACATTAAATTAAATTGAAAATTAAATTAAAAAAGAAAATAGTATGAATACACAATAAAAGTTGGACCGACGAAGAGATTAGCAACCAGTAGCATTTTGTGCCCGGCTGCGGTCTGAAGGTCCATACAACTAAGTATAAGGTGATTTCATCTGTCTTCAACCTTGTTGAGAGCTATATGTCAAGATAAGGTGTGATACAATCCTATTACATTTGAGCCATATTTTGAGTATCAGAATATATAAGGACAATAGTATCCTTTTTTCCACCTGGAACACATTAAAATTCATTAATAACTTAATATCTATTCCAATAAAACAATCCACTTGTCAATCCTTATGGTTGAACTCCAAGATTCAAATTGGCGAGTCTAAAATCCTCTGGAAACATTGGCTGCAGGCAGGCATACGTACATTAGATGATGTGATCTCAAATGGGAAAATGCTAAATTTATTACAACTGCAACAGTCATTCAGCATGTCAAAGTCTCAAGGATTTAAGTGGTTGCAGTTGAAGCAGGCCATTCAGAAAGTGTTCCCTGAGTGGCGGAATTTAAAAAATCAATATAGCTTGCCCGGCCTATGTTTCCAGACAGATTTCCTAGGGCACCAGGCCGCTAAGTGGTACAAATTAATATCTGAATACAGTATTTGAATAAGAAGCCTAAAACTAGTCTAAAAGACATTTGGAGCATTGAGATAAAGCAGCGGATATCGGCTACTCAATGACCACGGATTTGGACTTGGAGGATGAGATGTACAATGTCAGCATCTATGAGACAAACTTGTTTTTTTTGTTGTATAGAATTTTTTGGACCCTAGTTTGTTTGCAAAAGTTAGATAGTTCAAAGTCTAATAGATGCTGGCACTGTCATCTTGAAATTGGGACACTGGATCATTTGTTGTTCTATTGTCCCTTGATACTCAACTTTTGGAAATCAATATGGGGACAAATTAATTTGATACTGGAATCTTCAATTCCATTGTCCTATGACATGGTAATCTGTGGGACATTATTAATGGCTAAACCTACATTAGAAAAGTATAAAAGCAGACTCTTTATCATTATGACTGGGATAGCCATGCAGATGATTACTAAAAACTAGAAAAATTGGAATAGACTTCATTTTCCCTTTTGGTGGGAATCTTTATGTTTATGTTATAAAAATGAACTTAGAAATATTGTGTCACAATAAACTATTTAAATTAATTGAATTATGCCTTTATTTCCTATTTGATTTACACATCCAGGGAGAGGGGTGAGGGGGGTAATATATTTTGTAGTATTCATTGATTAAATGTAAGTGCTGTTTTATGAATTTACTAATATATATAATTTAATGCACTTTATTTCTGTTCTTAATTTAGAGTGGGAGGGAGGAGGGGGGAATATTCTTTGTTTGATTTGTAAGTGCTGTTTCTGAAGATCATTGTATGTATATTTCATTGCACTGTTCTTGAATTGAAAATTAATAAAGATTAATAAAAAAAAAAGGTTTGGATAGTTTCCTAAAAGGGAAGTCTATAGGCCATTATTGAGATGGCTTGGGGGACATCCACTGCTTATCCTTAGGATAAGCAGCATAGAATGTTTTGCTACTTAGGATCTAGCTAGGTGCTTGGGACCTTGGTTGGCCAATGTTGGAAACTGGATACTGGGCTTGATGGACCTTCGGTTTGTCCCAGTATGACAATTCTTATGTTCTCATGATGCTAGAGAGTGGAGAAAAAGGAACAGGGAGATATCAGACTATTGGGATGGAGGCAGGAGAGAAAGAAGAAACAGATACTGACCTAGAAGAATGGAGAGGGAAGATGCTGGGAATAGTAGAACCATGTGGGAGAGGCTGGTGGGGGGTAGAGGTAGGAAAGAGAGGAGGAAAGTGATTACAAGGGGTAGAAGTAGATTAAAACTGAAAGATAAGGGAAGGCAGGGAAAGGAGTGAGATGGGGAATAAGAGAGCTAATAGGTGAGAATAGGAAATAGAATTTGATAGGTAACTGAAAAGTATAAAGAAGAAGGGTGAGAAAGAGGTCAAAATTCAAGTGAACAGACAAAAAAAAAAAAAAGAGAGGCAAGACCAGTATATCACAGGCAGGTGCAGTGGGGAAATGGAACAAGACAGAAAAGAGGAAAAGACAAATGGACAGCAGCCACTTGAAGTAGAATTGCTGTAGCTTGTAAGGATCTCCAATCATCACCAGCTGAGGACTGTAGAACTCTCTTTTACCAGGTTTTGCAGTTGGTGGCAGCATCCTTGAGCCACCAACAACTAAGCATGGGTGGGGTGTTAGCATCAGTGGCTCATGGACTTTTATGCTGTCTGCCAAGTTTGGTAAAAGGGGCTTCTGGCAGCTTAGGGAGAGAGGGGAGAAGGGTGGAGGCTAAGAAAAAATGTTGTGCTCATCCGCTTTGAGCTCAGGCCCATTCAAAATTGTCTGTCTAGCTACACTACTGGTTCCATCCCCTTTATCATTTTGGTCACTTCTTTGAACCTTTTCTAATTCTGCTATACCTTTTTCTGAGATACGGCAACGCAATACTCAAGGTGTGTTTGCACCATGGAGCAATACAAAAGCATTATAATATTCTTCGACTTATACCATCCCTTTCCTAATAATTCCTAGCATTCTGTTTGCTTTTATTCGACACCGCCACACTGAGCAAAAGATTTTTGCATATTGACTGCAATGTCACCTAAATCTTTTTCTTGAGTGCTGACTCCTTAGATAGATCCTAGCATCTGGTAATTATAATTTAGATTATTCTTCCCAATGTGTATCACTTTGCATTTGTCCACATTAAATTTCTTCTGCTATTTGGATGCCCAGTCTTCCAATTTCCAACAGCTTTCCTGCAATTTTTCACAGTCCATATATAACCTGTAACCCGTTCTGAGCTCTTTGGTGGGATAGAAAACGAATTAAATAACTATGTTGTAACAACATTACATAGTTTTGTGTCATCTGCAAATTAATCACCTCACTTGCTGTTCCAATTTCCAGACCATTTATAAATATGTTATAAAGCACCAGTCCCAGGATCAGATCCCTGGGGAATCCCACTATTCATCATCCTCTGTTGAGAAAAATGGCCATTTAACCCTTGCACTTTCTATCTTTTAGCCAATTCTTAATCTACAATAGAACACTGCTTCTTATCCCAAGATTTTTTAATTTCCTTAGGAGTCATTCATGAGGTACTTTGTCAAATGAATTTGAAAATCCAGATATACAATATCAATTGGCTCACCTTTATCCACATGTTTATTCACCTCTTCAAAGAAATGTAGCAGATTGATGAAGCAAGATTAAATCCATGTTGGCTTTTTCTCCTTAATCAAATGTCTATGTTCAGTAATTTTGTTTCTTTTAATAGTCTCTATCAATTTGCCTTACACCATCAGGCTCATCAGTTATTAATTTCCCAGGTCACCTCTGGAACCCTTTTTAAAAATCGGTGTTATATTTACCACCTTCCAATCTTCCAATACCATACTTGATTTTAAAGATAAATTACATATTACTAACAGTACCTCTTCAAGTTAATTTTTTTGGTTCTATAAGTACAGGATCTTCCTGCTGGTTCTGCTAATCACAGCAAGCGATATCACCAATGAGCTGAGCCGGCAGGACTCCCCGAAGCTGCAATTTCGAAGAGTCCTGCCAGCTCAGCAGATCGGAGCTGATGGAAAGCTGTTGACTATTTTGGGGATTCTCCAGCAAAGATAAGCGCCAGAAAGGTTTTGCAGGCCCACATTTCTGGCGCTTATCTAATGGTGCTCTTCAATTAACTTACCCTTTCTTCTACAAAGTTGTGCTATCGACTGCCGCGCAGCAACAGCCCCGAAGCCCTTTAAATCTCTATGGGCTTTAGGGCCGTTACCGTGTAGCTTTGTACAAGAGGGGGTTAGGCATCAGTAGGTACCTACCAGCATCTAAGTTTAAGCTGTGGTTTTAGAATCTCCCTCATAGTCTTTCTGCTTTGGAATTTGTCTTCCCTGTGTGCTCCTTTTATCCTTCAGTCTTTAGTGGTCCAACTGATTCTTTTACTGACTTATAGCTTCTAATATACCTAAAAAAAAAATTAGTGTATGTTTTTGCTTCTAATATAATCTTTTCATAGTCTTCTTGCCTTCGACTTGCCATTCTTTATACTATAGTTTCCAAAAATCTTCAGTTGAATCCTTCTGCCATTTTCTGAAGGATGTTCTGTTAACTCTAATAGCTTCGTTCACCTCACTTTATAACCATGCAGGTTTGTCATTTGATCTTTCTTCCACCTTTTATAATGCATGGAATATACATATATATTGGGAGATATTAAAAATGATTTAACTGTCTGGAAACAGCCACTGGCCTGTTATATTGCTTGTTCTCAGCTATACGGTCATTATCAGTGGCATTTAACTGGTTATTAGAGAATGACATGGGGACAAATTTTTCACTGTCCCTGCAGAAACTCATTTTCCCATCCTGGCGAGTTCTCTTCCTATCCCTGCCCCATTCCTGCAAGCTCTGTCTTTATCTGCACAAGCCTCCAACATTTTAAAATAATAAGTGTTTGAGGCATGTGCGATTAAGATAGAGCTTACAGGAATGGGTCAGGGACAGCAACAAAACTCGCAGGGATGGGTAAATTGAGTTCCTGCGGGGATGGGGAAAAATTTGTCCCCGTGTCATTCTCTACTGGTTATCTTTGCTGAAAATGACCGGTTAGCACCAAATTCAAAAGAAGCTAACTCATGGGCATTCCAAGTTAAGTGCCAATATTCAGCCCCTCACTGCATCCTCTATAATAAAACCCTTACCCACGCAGTTGACACGGCGTGATCCCTGCCGTCGTGATTTCTGCTTCCATGCCATGTTCTATTTACAGCTTGTGGCGCGTGCAGCAGTGAGAGCAACGGCAGGAGGATGTCCGAGGTGCTGCAAGGTGTCTGGCTGCTACTGCTGCACAGGGAAGTAGAGGAGGAGAGGGAAAAAGGGCTGCTTTGGGGGGAGGGGTATGCTGGGGGGCAGGCTGCAATCTTGGTTTGCTCGGAGGGCCAGAGAGAGATAGGCAGGGGGCCAGGAAGAGACAGAAAGACAGACAGAAAGAAGTGGAGGGGGAGAGGGAAAAGGGGCTGCTTTGGAGGGATGGGTGTGCTTGGAGTCAGGCAGCAATCTTGGTTTGCTCGGGGGGCGAGAAAGAGATAGGCAGAAGGCCAGGGAGAGACAGAAAGACAGACAGAAAGAAGTGGAGGGGGAGAGGGAAAAGGGGCTGCTTTGGAGGGAGGGGTATGCTTGGGGGCAGGCAGCAATCTTGGTTTGCTCGGGGGGCCAGAGAGAGATAGGCAGGAGGCCAGGGAGAGAGACGGACGGAAAGAATGACAAACAGACAAGGGGCCAGAGAGACAGACAGACAGCGGCCAAGGAGCGAGAGAGAAAGAAAGACAAACAGCGGCAAAGGAGACAGAGAGACAGAAAGAAAGACAGACAAACAGACACATCTATTCTAGCACCCGTTAATGTAACGGGCTTAAAGACTAGTAAATAAATAAACAGCTTAAACTGGACCGCATAAATAGCAATCCAATCTTTAAGTGGTTTGGCTTATGCAGTGAGAAGCTGAATATTGACATATCTGGCTATAGGTTAGCCAGCTCAAAAAAAATGCTGAAGCCCAGACAGGAGTTGGTATTGAATATTTGTGAATACTACCGGCTAGCGTATAGTGTGCCCTAAATCAATTTAATACATGAGGCGTGCCTTTTGGCTTCTCCACAAATTTATATACACTGCAGATCAATTCGCAGGGACAATTCAAACAGCATAAAGGTGATGAAGTAAAATTGCCCTTTGTCCCCTTTAACAAAAAATTATTTTAGAGTTTCTAACATGCTAAATATAAAACTCCTTTGATTCTACTGAAGTATCTTTTCTCACTCATTGTCTTACTTGCTTTTTAGCATAACAAATGGCTGGGGGATATCATGGAAGTATGCTTCTTGATTCAAAGCCACATGATGTAAAGTGTCTCTCAAAGAAGAGTTCCAAATGCACACCAGAGAAGCAGCATTTGGTGAAACCTCCAGCATAACTTCTGAAGAGAAAGAGGCCAGCCCCTGATGCTATGGGGACACAAACAAATTATAATCAATAGCAGAGTGCCTTCTACTAATCTGCTTTACAGGCTCAACCACAATTTACATAGCATGAAAAGATACTGTAGTAGATAATAATCAGATTGTGGCACAGATATATGCTGAAGATTAGCAATAGAAACCTCTTCCACACTACCTGTGTGAAACCATAGGACATAGCTTTGGAAATTTGTCAACTGTAGGATGTCATACAAAATCTATATAAAGATTAAAATCACCTAAGATCAATCCATTACAGTAGGATAATCTCATAGAAGTAATAGCTTCAAACATAGCCCATTGTATAAGCCTGAGCGGACTTTGGCCTAGATGCACAAAAGTCAGTCAGTATTACCAACTGGATCGTTGTTGGCCGATTCCCCAGCAGCGATCGATGCACAAACAAGTTTGCATGCAAATGATTTTCACTGAGGTTACCAGCAGGTCTACAAGCAATCGGGTTTTACGACTGGTAAAACCTGATGTTAAATAGCCAAGTGATGTTTGTGAATCAATCGCTTGGCTATTTTGCATGGGATTTTACTAATTTGCATGGGTTGGATCGGATCGCTAAATGGGCGATCAAGGGGAAAAACACATGATGGGCAGTTTTGTGCATTGGAGAAGAGAATCCAATTGTTCACTAAACCGGCCAAACCGGTTTAGCGATGATTGGGACCCAATCAGTAAGTTTTGTGCATTCCCCAGTTTGAGGGTTAAACCTGTGCAAATCCATCTGACACACTTCAAAGATGCAACAAAGTCTTTATTAATTTCAAACTTGAACCAGTTACTTCACAAGCTCAGGGGAAGCACAATAGTCTCTCAGTTCAAATGCAACCCAGATCTGGTCGTGGCTACTGGCTACCACACCCCACACACTAAGTGCAACAGTATATTCAATATACAAAGGTGGCTTACCTTAGCTAAGTAGAGAGTATCCATCTTTCCTTTACACTCACTTGAATCAATTCACTTCCCAGATCTTTGCCTCAGCCTACAGCTAAGAATTATCTCTTCTAAGGGAGCACTTTTCTCTGGAAGTCTCTGGCTGTGTGACCGCTTCAACTCACTCCACTCTGGGGATATGAACTCCTAACTTGAGTCCTTCCTCCATGACTCAGCAGGATTATTTCACCTCCCCTAAGGGGTTTTCTCGTGGACTAGTGTCACCTGCTGTCCAGTGGTGTAATTGTTGTTCCAGTAAGCTAGCGCCCCCTGCTGTATACTAGTGTAATTGTAGCATCAGTGAGGGAGTACCCCTCACTCTTTCACAACCATACAGACCCAATAAGTCCTAGTGGATGACAAACAACACAGATCAGGAAAACTGCTAAGCAAAAACACAGTTTATTATGCTGAGACTCACCGTGTACACAAATACAAACCAGTGGAGGAGCCGATAAGCATGGATAATTTGCTTATTCTGTGCTGACAATATGTTGCATGTTCATTTTTGTATGAATGTCCTGAAAACTTGCCTGGTTGTGGCATCATTAGGTCAGGTTTTTCGAAGCCTTGTTAATGTTTAACATTGTTCAATCCACTGGAAAGAAAAGTTTTTTCCGGAGAGTGAAACTGGGTTGTGGCATCTGCTTCCCTTGGTTTTTCTGGTCAAGTTTTCTGCTCACTTCAAGGTTCACTCTTGTCAGGATGGTGAGAACATCATGTCCTCTGGAAAATATAGAAATGTCAGGGTTACATTATTATTCAAAAACTTGATGTAGTCCTGATCATGCAATTCAGAACTGAAAAGTATTCTCATATAATTTTCTTTGGCTTCTTTTATCTACTATTGCACATAAGTCAAAATATATAAAGATCATTATTCAGTAAGGATGCGAGCAACAATGTTATCTGGTTATCTTGAGCCAGATAGCTGAATTATCCAGACAAATTACCAGAAAAGCTTGGTTGCAATGAAAGGTTTCAAATCTGGCTAACGTTTACTGGACAGTGTTGCACACCTAAAGTCAAACTATTCACTGAGTATACCTCAGGTGTGGTCTCTTTTTTGGCAATTAAATTTTTTTGGCCTTTGATGGTGGTATAGTTCACCCAAAATTGGTGCACCCTTCATGAGGCTGTCAGGAATCCCTCAAGCTTCCTTTAAAGAAAACTACCTAGACTGGTACAGTCAAAATGCACCGAACATTGGTGCGCTGACAATCCAGTGGCAACAGTTGTGCGCAGAACAAATGTGTGCCGCTGCTTCCGCTGCTTTGAGGCCTTCCCATTTGTACTGTGAGTGGGAGTGTGGGTGGGGACCCCAGGACCCCCCCACCCCCAGTAAACATACAAGACCTCGCGCTCCTGTTAGGGGGGAGAACCCCCCAGTATACTAAAAACTCCCGTTGTCCTTCCCGTTTTCACTCTTCGGGAATTTTCAGTGTAGTGGAGGGTTCCCCCCACCCCCCAACGGGAGCACGAGGACTTGCAAGTTTAGTGGGGGGGTTCCCCCCACAGCATAAATGCCGCCTGAAAGGCGGTGTGCATTTGTCCTGCGCGCAAATGTCACCGTGGGATTGTCGGCGCGTCAATGTCCAGCGCGCTTTTGACAGGTCACCATCTAGACTGCTGAGTCAGAAGGGTGGTATCCAGCTAGAAAGAATAAAGAACAAGATAGGGAGCCCAAAGTAGAAAGAGAAGGTTTTCAGGGGTATCTCAAGGAACCAGGCACTGCAGACCAGAAAGCTCACAGAGATAGGAAAAGGGATTTCCTTGTAACGGTAAAATCTAATTCTGAGGCTTGGCTGGAGCCAGGCTTTTGTCAATATATTATCATCTTCAAGAGGACCCTCCTGTGAAGTAGTGACTATTTGAGATCTAAAACGAATAGTACTTATTTTGTTTAATTAATGTTGGATTGGAAGTTGATATTTGCTAACTACTGAGTTCTATGCCTGAAGAGAAAGAGAGACAGAGGCTTGTACATGTTTGATTTAAATGTCATGAAAGACTGTTACTTCAAGTTTTTTTTCAAGTTTATTTACACTTTGATATACCAACTATCAAACAAATATCTGGACGGTTTATAATTCCTAAAATTAGAGTTAAAAAAAATGCAATAATAGAAATTAAAAAAATAAGTAAATAAATAGGGGAACATATAAACCAGACAAAGATATGGACAGAGTAGGTACGATAGGCAGGGGCGTACCAAGGGGGGGCTGTCCACCCCGGGTGCAGCCTTAGGGGGGGTGCACAGCCAGCCCGGTCCCTATTGTGCTCCCTCCTTACTTAAGGTGACCGACGAGTGAACCCTTCCGACCCTCCCAGCAAGAGCAGCAAACCTCCCTCCAGTAGTGTCAGCAGCCGCAGCGCTAAACAGGCTGTTTCGTGGCTTTCTCCTCCTCCTGCCGCATCACTGATGACATCATCAGTGACGCTTCACCGGCAGGAGAAAGCCGCGAAGCAGCCGACGCTACTGGAGGGAGGTTTGCTGCTCTCGCTGGGAGAATCAGAAAGGTTCACTGGGTGGGGGAAGATAGGAGGGTCAGCGGGGGTTCGGCTGTGAGGGGGGAGAAGCAGTCTGCCCCGATGCTCCAAGGCCTGGCGCCATTACCTTCTTCGGGCAGCAGCAGCTTTTACAATTTGCTGCTGTTGCCGGCTTCAGGCCTTCCTCTCTGCCAGGTCCTGCCTACTTCCTGTTTTCATGAAGACAGGACCCGAAAGAGAGGAATGCCTGAAGCCGGCAACAGCAGTGAATTGTAAATGCTGCTGCTGCCCGATGAAGTTCAGGACACCAGGCCTTGGGTGACAGAAGGAGAAAAGGGAGCAGTGGGGGAGAGAATTGGGAAGAGTGTTGCTGTATCCAACTGGAGGGAATGAAAGGAGACACCAGGGCATGGAGGGAAGGAGGAAGGTATGCCAGACCAAGGGAAAAGGAAGGGGGAAAGGAAGGAGGAGATGTCAGAGCATGGAGGGGGAGGGAGAGATGGAAGAAAAGGAAAGGAGAGAGAATCAGGGAAGGGATGATGCCAGACCATGAGGTGGGAAGGAAAGAAAGGAGAAGAGAGAGATGCCAGAGCATAGGGGAGGAGATGGTGACAGAGAGAGAAAAACGGAGAGGTGACAGAGTTGAAATCAATCATGTACAAAGGAGAGATGGGGCATGGGATAGATAGTTTATGGAAGGAGCATAGAAAGAGGGAAGATGCCATATGGAAGAGAGAGAGAGAGAGGATGGACACTGGATGGAAAGAGCACAGAGGGCAGTGAATGGAAGGGGCGAGATAGAGGATGAACAGTAGATAGAAGGGGTAGAGAGAGGGAAACAGACACTGAAAGGAAGTGTGGGGGACAGGAGGGACAGCTGCTGAATGGAAGTGTAAGGGAAAGGGGGAGCAGATGCTGGAAGGAAGTGGGGAAGAGAAAAAAAAAAGGTACATGCAGGATTGAGGGAAGAGGATAGAGTTAGTTACTGGAAGGGGTGAGGGAAAAAGGTGGCAAGCTATAGGTAGACATAGTGAAAGAGGGAAATTGAGGACTGAATAGTAAAAAAGAATTTAGACAGAGGCAGAAAATAAATTGAGAAGGAAGACCAGGGAAGAACAGGAGGAAGGGAGCGGAGAGAGAGATGCCAGAGCAGGGGGGAAGGAGAGGAGACAGATACCAGACCAAGGGGGTGAAAGGAGAGATGGAAGGGGGAGGCATACAGTTTCTGAAAGGGGCATAGAAGGAGAGAAGATGCCATATAGGGGCAGAGAGATGGCAGACAGTGGATGGAAGGAAGAGAGTAACAAGAAGATGAGGAAAGCAGAAACCAGAGAAGACAAAGGTAGAACAAAAATTTTCTATTTATTTATTGCTTTAGGAGACATCTGTCACTGTTTCTGTGGTGTTGCATTGTATGCAGAGTCCAGCTTCTTGCTGGTTCAATTTAACCTTTGTCTATGTATTTCTATTTTATCCCCCCTTTTACAAAACTGTGGAGCGATTTTCAACGCCAGCCATGGTGGTCAGAGCTGTTACCACCGTGGCTAAAATCCACACTACAGTTTTGTAAAAGGGGGAGGAGTTAGTTTGTGATGACATTCCATACTAGGCGAAGGTGTTTTCTGTGTTCTGTGTGTTCGAAAGACATGGTTTTCTGTTAGGATTGATCTGTACTAGTCTGGCTTGTTTAGTTTTACAATGGGTGCATTGCTGTTGTACTGCTCACTGCAGTATGTAAGATGCTGCCTTTTCCTAGGTACTCATGGGTGACGTGTGGCTTGTTACTAAAAATCATGTTTTTCGTACAGATGGAGGGGGGTGCCAAAAATGCCCCAGGTGTCACACATGCTAGGTACGCCACTGACGATAGGCACTGACGGAGGGGAAGGTTTAAAATTACATCGAAGTCAAAAAAATAAAATAAAAGGGAGGTAGGAAGGGGAGGGGAGAGAACAAAAAGGAGAGGGGAGGGAGGTCGCTTCATAAAATCGATTGTTTTGAGCAATACAAACAAATAATTAAAAAAATAGAAGCAAAAAGGATCTTATCTAGAATTTTGGTATGCAGCTTTCCCATACTAGGTAAGGCTCAGTTTCCTAAGCCCCACTCACACTATCACATGGCCAGCATGCTGAATCCTAACCCATAACTGCTTTGGCATCATGTATTTAAAGATTATAAGAACTTACTACAGTAAGTCATAATTAGAGACCTTTCTAAATACCTACTATAACAAATGTTTCAGATATTACCAGTGACATAGTGCAGTATCTTCATAATTTGGACTAAAGAAGATGAGAAGCTTAAACATTCCTACAACTCCTTCAATACATCTTATCCCATGAACAAAACTCATAAATGGCTGTTCTATGGAACACACCAACTTTTTAGATATTACTTAGGCAATATTCAAGTCACCGTGTTGAATGGTTTTAAAGCCATTAACAACTGTGTGGTAAATTAGACCTGGAAATCATTGTCTTAGTAAAATGTTATTCGTTTATGTCACCCTAATTTGCAACATATTTTGTAAATCGCTTTGAAGTAAGATTTTGCGATCAAATCAAAATTTTATTAAACTTGAATATTCAATGTTGGGCCAAGTTTGCACATCAGCTCTGAATATCTGGGTCATCGGTGGACTCCGTGTTATGCAGGTGCTGGTACCCACATACCAAATCAGGCAAAGAAAGGACTGCTTGGTGTGCAGTCTTTTCTGCCCAGTTAGTTATGTGGGCAGTGGCAACAAATATAACCTGTGCTAGGGTTACCAGAGGTCTGGGTTTCCCCGGACATATCTTCTTTTTGAGTGTTCTGTTGGAAGTCCGGGCGGCTTTTTTATTTTACTTTTGTCCAGGGAAACAGGACATCTAGTAACCCTACAGCAGTAGTCCGTTCCTCAGATAAGCTGCTCTTAGCTTTACCCTTCTCCTCCACTGCCAGTGCCAATTCCAGACTTCATTCCTTTCATCTAGCTGCTCCCCTATGCCTGGAATAGATTACCTGAGTTTGTCCGTCAAGACCCTTCCCTTACCTTGTTTAAAAGTAGACTGAAAACCCACCTTTTTGATATAGCCTTCAATCCTTAACCCTACTCCTCTGCCCTCCAACCCAGCCAGATGATTAGCCGTCCCTCTTAACTGTATCCATGACATCCTGTTTGTCTGGCTTGGATGTTTAGATTGTAAGCTTTTTCTAGCAGGGACCATTTTCTTCTTTGTGATTATACAGCGCTGCATACATCTGGTAGCGCTATAGAAATAATTAAGAGCCAATGGCAGCCCAAAGAGACCTTCTGGGTGGCTTGCACACCTATACAGAGTCCCGTCCCCCCGTCCCCCCTCCCCCCGGCCAGAACTCTAGGGGAAGAAATGGAAGCGGCAAATAGAGATGTAAGACCAGGGAAAGGAAGGAGGAGAGAGGGATTACAGACTAGGGAAAGGGAAGGGAAAGACAGAGAGATGCCAGACCACAAAGAGGGGAGGAGGGAAAGGAAGAAGGAAGAGAGAAGCCAGACTATGGGAAGGAGAGGATAAAAATCCCAGACCACAGGAGGGGGAAAGGGGGAAGACAGAGTTCAGACCATAGAAGATGGAAAGAGAGGGGGGAAATGGTACACAAGGATGGAAGGGGAGAGAGGAGGAGGACATGGTGCACAGGGTTGGAGGGGGAAGGGGAGATAGGGGTGATCATGGTACCCAGGGATGGGAGAGATAGGGAAGATAAGAGAGGTTAAAGGAATGCTGTTTATGGATATATGGGAAAACGAGAGAAGAAATAGGGAGGAGATTGCATACATGGTTAGTGGAGAAGGGCATAGAGAGGGAGGAAATTGTGCGCATGGATAGATGGGAAGGCATGGAAAAGTAGATAGATTTGAGGAGGAAGCAGAAAAATGCAAGAATGTTGAATGTTACAAGTTAATGCCAAAGATGGATATAGAATATCCAAAAACAAAAACTGACCTAATAGAACTAAAAAGCCTTTGAAGAGTGATCAAAAAATATTTTTATACAAATACTCAGAGATATGAAACTCTGAAGGAAGGCTTGAAAACCTCCCTTGGGTAAAGAGTTTACTTTCCAGTCATTGTTTTCCATTGTTTTTCCTTTCTGGAAAGGCTAAAGATTGGTGTATATTTCAAAGATTCAAAGTCCAGTGGTTACTTCCTTTTTTTAAATGCCATGCAAATGTCATGGCCGCCGACACACATTGGGTGGAAGGTTTCATCGTATTGTCTAAAATGACAGCCAGATCCTTTTCTTGGGGATATTCTGTGGTGGCAGTACCTGGTTATGTAGCTCATTTTCGAAGCAGATGAGCATCTCAAAATTGCCAAGAAAGTCCATCTGCTGAAAATATCCAAATTACGATATTTGAAACCTGAATTTGGATTGTTTCCACTGCAGTTTGTCCAAATAGTAAGAGGGCATACAGGAGACATGTTTGGGAAGGATTGGGGTGGGCCCAAAATTAAGACATCTTTCAACGTTTTTGTCTAGATCTGTTTCAATCACATCCAGGGTACAGAAAGGTAGCCTGGTTAAGCAGCTGACTATTAGAGGGATGAAGGTATGACCCCTCCATCATCTCCCAGTGGTTACTGACCTTCTCCAATCCCCATAAGAAGTGAAAATGGCAATGGATATTAGGATGTGTAACAGATTCATGTATTATGGCCATTCATAAAAGTGCAGCAAGCAAGTTTAAAGAATAGCCTAGTGGTCAGTGCTGTGGATTTTGAACAATAGGACCCTGGTGTATCTCCCAAATTAACTCTTATTTCTGTACAAATACATGACCTTCCTGGAACACAGAACTACAACGCCTTTAAACGTGATGGCTATTGTAATGGTGTACCTTTCAGGTTTACATCTGTTCCTGAAGGACTCACAATAATATATAAAGGAATTAAGAAAGATTATAGACCTGGGTCCCACTGTGTCCAGTCTACTACTGCATTGACCACTAGGCTGCATTGACCTCTAGGCTGACTGAGCTCTGCAGAGACTTCTGTGTGGCCATTTTTGTACAAAGGATGCCAAGCAGACATTTTTGTGTTTGTTTTTTGTAATTTATATTTTAGATGTTTTATTTTGGAAATTGGCTATTCATTTTGGACATTAACGGTACAGGAACATCACATATTTTTGAACAGGAAATCCTGACATTTTTCCTGTTCGAAAATGGCTGTGATATGGATGGGGTTTTTTTTGGACATTATGAGCAAGACTGACTTAGAGGTACATTTTTTAAAGAATGTCCAAGTGTCACAGGACCCTGCAGCTACCCACAGAATAAGAGGCTCATATTTATGCATCTGTCTAAATGTAGTGCATATAATCCAATCCAAAAAAATAAGTGAAAAGGAATGCTAAATTAGAGATACAAGCCAAAAATTGAGAATCTTCATAGGCATAGCAAACCATTTCAGAAACAGTCAGAATGACATCTCAGGATAGGTGGACATGTCTTAAAGCAGGGATCTCAAAGTCTCTCCTTGAGGGCCGCAATCCAGTTGGGTTTTCAAGATTTCCCCAATGAATATGCATTGAAAGCAGTGTATGCACATAGATCTCATGCATATTCATTGAGGAAATCCTGAAAACCCGACTGGATTGCAGCCCTCAAGGAGGGACTTTGAGACCCCTGTCTTAAAGGAAGATCACTTCCTAACACATTTATAACAAAATGTACATAAAAACTTCAGGAACACGCAGAAATGGAAAACATTTGAAATGAGAATGATCAAATACTATAAAGGAAATTCTATAATCCCTGTGAGCCAAAGAGGTCCACTGCCCGAGCCCCCACCTATGCTGCCTGGGCAGTGAAGAAGTCAGCAGCATTCTTCAGCTGCCAATGCTAGTGTTCCAGCACATGCTCAATTGCTATGCCAGTGTTGGTGCTTCTCAGGCAGCATGGGCAGGTACTTGGGCAGTGCACCTCTTTGGCTGACAGGGTTTGGACATCCTCACCAGCCATTCAACTGGTGCCACAATTCTGGAGGCACCTGAGCCCAAAGTGAAGGGTCTAAGGTAGGGTTACCAGATTTTCCATCTGGTAAAAGAGGATGCGTGGCCCCGCCCTGTTGTGCTCCCCAGCCCCACCACATTCCACCCTCCAAACCCAGTCCCACATAAACCTCATCTCTTCGGTCCAGATGCACTCCAACCCTGGCCCTGATCTCACTAGCTTTTCAAAACCCAGACAACGTGCCAGGTTTTGAAAAGCCATCCAGAGAAATCCGGACGTCTGGTAACCCTAGTCTATGGCCTCCTCATGACTACACCACTGATGACAATCAGAACATATAAGTGAAACACTGAAACATTCCAATGACAGTCTTAAGGGGAAACCTATGAGTATAGGGGAGGGGTTTGGGGGGCAAGGTGGGAAACAGGGAGAGAGGATGGATGATTGATCAGAAGGTGTCAAAGAGAAATAATTTTATAACTTATAATGTGATAGGAAGTGCAGAATTTTGTTTAGTTCTTTTTGTTGGTGTTGAGTATTTTATCATTGTAATTTCAAAGATCTTCTGTTCCTAGGTTGTTTTAAAATGTTCTCCTTGTATTCTGACCATGAGGTCATTGTTGCAGTGCTCTAGTCCTGAAAAACATTCACTTATAGATGTGCCACCTCGATTTGCAGTTGGGTTCCTGTCTATTGCAACTGGTTCATCTCCTCAACATAGCACTCTTCTTCACATTTTATTCACACACACACTACATTATATACACACACACACACACTACATTTGAGGAAGAGTATGAGTAGGACCTCCTTATGTTAACTGTGGAGTCCTGTGAAACACACTGGCATAAATTGCACCTCAGTAAGCTGCAAGGACTTAAGCCATTCTCTTCTCTTTGAATTTTCATTGACAGCTTGCTTTTCACTCATTTCTCCTTCAGATGTAGGGGGCGTCAGAAGGCCAGCACTGTTGGAGCTGGGAATATCTCTTCCAGTAATTCATTCCACTTGACACAACCATTGAAATGCTTTTATATCTCATTTATATATTCAGATATTGTCATCTTTTGCTCATACTGTCCTGGCTTGAGGAAGAAGGTTTTAGCCTTTGAAAACATCATCACGTTGATGTTTGCTCACAGAGACCCTCCAGCTGTGACCCAGAGCTCAAGGCCTTCCAAAACCCAGACCTCTGGTAACCCTACACATTAAGCCTGGTCACTTAAGTTCTGAATATCAGGCCTTAAGTGGTCAAACCCCCAGAATGGTCCCAATATTGCTGACTTTTTTTCAGTGCTAATCAGGCATTTTCAGCAGTGATAACCTGTTAAAATGCCTCTGAAAATGGCCAGGTAGCTGCCAAAACATGAGTTAAGCAGTTGGCTGCTGTTCCAGGCTGGTTAATTCTTGGCAGCTTTATAAGGTCTTTTTTGGCATTTCTCTTCATTCTGTTAGTTCAGTAGATATCTGACCTTAGAAGATTTTGCAATGCTTTTTGGGTAGATAGAAGAGGGATTCGGTGGTGGGGAGGGAGCATAATATTTTGATTCTTCATTTGCATAAGATTAAGGTACTAGTTTGGGTCCCAGTGATGTTATTGATTTAGGCCTGGATTCTCTAACCAGTGCCGATGTTTTGGGCGCCAATAGGTACCCAAGCTCAGTAAAAAATCCAATTTAAACAATATTTTAAACTAAGTTTCAAGGCCTGGTGCCTAAAAAAATCAGTGCTAGGATCAAGCCTCCATAGGCACTTTAGGCCAGCTAATGCCACTGTGGGCGTGGGTAATGCCGGAAGTGGTGCTAGGTGGCCTAAAGTGCCTAAATAGGTGCGGTTCACATCAAAGGTAGGGGCTGGAAATGTAGGCCTAGAAAAACCTGGCCTACATTTCTAGCATCTACCTTTGCTGGAGGCGCGATTCTGTACCCAGCACCACTGCATGATTGATGTGTGATCAGCGGAAACTTTTAAGGCAGCCGTTGACAATGGCGCAGGTTACAGAATCCGGGCCTTAATGTACTAATGTGCTATTTTTCCTGGTTGCTTTTTCATCAGTACTGTTTGTACATTTGCGTCTTGTTAAAATTTAATATAAGACCTCAAAAAATTAAAAAATAATTTTGGCAGTCTGTTACAGAAGTGGACTAACATGTAATCACATTACTTTATCCAATAAATTACTTACCAAAACAAAAAAAATCAAACTAATTGGTCCATAATCCCAACTTCCTCATTACTTGCACTTTTGTATTAAAATGACAAAACAAAATGTTTACAGTGTGAATCTATATCATAATATTAATATACTGTATTCTTTCTGTATACAGCTGCTACATTGTAATACAATTAAAAAAAAATTATATTAAAAAAATTGAGTGGGAGAAAATTTGCTGACCATCAATCCACACTTCCCATCTGCTAAACTTTTAAGGGCCACAAATAATTCAAATTCAAGTAGGAGGTTATATCTGGAACCTTGTACTATACCTAAACACTCACCTAGGGCAGCATTCTGTCAAAAGGTTGCATAGGGACTGTATATACCAAGTCCCTTGGTTTGGGCTCCTGTAAGAAACATAGTCTGCTACGGTGGCCATGCCAAGCAGGAAGTCTGCTTCCTCTGGAATGCATTCATCTTTGGAGTTTGAATCCACCTCAGAAAGTAATGAGGAGCTCTGGCAATCTGTTTCCACATTTACTGCTTTATGATAATTTGTCCCTTGGCATGCCTGGATAATGAATATTTTGGGTTTTCCAGCTAGTGAAGGGCAATTCCTACCACTGAAAGAAGCAGTGAGTCTTTGGATAGGTACCTCTTGCCCATCAGTACCATATATGATGCCTTTAGCACCATGTGAGAGGATGCAGCACACAAAACAATCACTAGCTTGATGGCTCTCAGTACTATACTTAAGTATTGTCTTCAAGATTTCCTCTGCAGTTAGATCTTTGTGCACTTCTGGCTTGAAGTGAAGCTTTGTGAAGACACTGCATAGAGCCTCTGTTTAAAGCATGAGAAAAAGCAGTCAGAGTACAACCACATTCCCAGCAAGACAGATGAACAACTTAGATTTGACTTGTCAAATATGTATATTAGTAGCATTTTGGTCACACAGATCATTGGATTCATACAGTTTTAGGCAGCGGAATGGGGGAGGCCATGGGGGTCATGGCCTCCCTAAAAATTGGCAGTCGGTTATGGATCTACTCCTGCTGGCCGCTGTAATTTTAAAACTTCAGGCAGCCACCGCGCAGCGTCGCTCACTACAGAATGAAGACTTCCGGGGCAAGCCTGCTCATTGATGTTACGCAGTGGCTGCCAGAAGATTTAAAATTACAGTGACTGGGGAAGGTAGGTAGGGGAGTAGGGAGCTAGAGAGAGATCGTGCCGCAGGATCCTGCTGGGGCTAGGAGGGAGCGTTTAGGGGCCCCCCAAATGAAAAAGCATTCCGCTGCCTATGAAACAGAACACAATAATTACTATATCACTATCATTAAATACACTGTATAGATCTATATTCAAGCAGAATAATAATGCTTATTTATACCCCAAAGTAGATGACACTAAGATGTTTGTTTTAGCCCTCCTTTATCACTTCCATCCCAATGTGTTCTGGATGTCACAAGAAAAAAAAAACCCAGGACTAGGCTCCCATCCCATAAGACACAGAAATTACAATTTGCCCTGTTCCAGGATGGAAATTTTGGAACAATCTTGGACTTTTGACTATCCCATTCTGGTGCATTATGGGACCTGCAGAACTGATTTCAAAGGAGAAGATTGGGCACTACAAATCCCACACTGCTTTGAGCTGTAAGTTCAAAACTAGGACTGGCCAAAAAATCTCCAGCCTGGGACTTGGTAACTTAGTACGTCTGAAGACATAGAAGCAAGCTGGCAATGCTGTAAAAGGTTTCAAATAGCATACATACATCAGACTCAAAGGTGAAGGGGAGAAATATGTAGAAGATGATAAAGAAAAGGCTAAATTGCTTAACAAAATATTTCTGTTCTGTATTCACAGAAGACAAATGCGAATAGGGATGGAATAGTGGTAGACCTTGATCGATTAAATTAAAAGCAGGCAAAGCGATGGGACTGGATGGTGTACATCTGAGGGTGCTGAAGGAACTTAGGGAAGTTCTGGTAGCTCCACAGACTGACCTTTTCAATGCTTCTCTAGAGTCGGGAGTGGTACTGGAGAAGGGCGGATGTGGTCCCTCTCCAAAAAAATGGAAGTAAGGAAGAAGTAGGGAATTACAGCCCGATAAGTCTGATTTCTGTGGTAAGCAAATTAATGGAAACACTTTTAAAACAGAGAATGGTGAAGTTTCTGGAATATGGTGGATTATAGGATTGGAGGCAATATGGATTCACTAGATGTAGGTTTTGTCAGACAAATCTGATCAATTTCTTTGACTGGGTGACCAGAGAATTGGATAGAGGGAGTGCGCTAGATGTGGTATATTAGATTTTAGCAAAGCCTTTTGATAGTGTTCCACACAGACATCTAATAAATAAACTGAGTGCCCTTGGAATGGGTCCCTAAAGAGACAGGCTGGGTCAGGAACTGGTTGAGTGGAAGACAACAGAGGGTAGTACTTAATGGAGATTGCTCTCAGGAAAGGGATGTCACTGGTTCTGTGGCTCAAGGTTCTGCTCTTAGGCCTGTTCTTTTTAACATTTTTATAAGCAATATTGCTGAAGGGCTGTTGGGTAAGATTTGCCTCTTTATGAATGATATCAAAATCTGCAATACAGTAGACACCCCGGATGGTATGAATGATATGAAGAAAGAGCTAGCAAAGCTTGAAGAATGTTTTGAAATTTGGCAGCTAAAATATAATGCTAAGAAATGCAAGATTATGCATTTGGATTGCAAAACCCTGAGGGACGATACAGTTTAGGGGTGAAGAACTTATGTGCATGACAGAAGAGCGGGACTTGCGTGTGATTGTATGTGATGATCTTAAGGTGGCCAAACAGATTGAAAAGGTGATGGCGAAAGCAAGAAGGATGCTAGTGACTAGAATGACCAGTAGGAAAAAGGAGATATTGTTGCCCCTGTATAAAACTCTGGTGAGACCTCATTTAGAATATTGTGTGCAATTCTGGTGATCACGCCTTCAAAAAGATATAATAAGGATGGACTTAGTCCAGAGGACAGCTACAAAAATGCTGCTGCATGATCGTCATCATAAGGCATTTGGGGAAAGACTTAAAGATCTCAATATGTATACTTTGGAGGAAAGGTGGGAGAGGGATAGAGATATGATAGAGATGTTGAAATCCAAAATTTCAAAAAATGTCACTCACCAGTGGACTCTATCTCCAAGATCCCACATTAAATTCAAAAACGGGTGGAGAAAAAGCCGATTTGGAAACTTTTGCCCTTAATGCCGTTAAAGAGAAAGAAGTTTGTTTGATGCCGGCAGAAAGTGTTGAGAAGCTGCAATCTTTCTGATGCCAGAGTTAAGTACCATTTATGTGCTTTTCCATCGTTTTTTGCCTATATTGAAAAATAGGCTTTATTAAAAAATGCTTTATAAAAAATTTAAAACATTTAAAAATATAGATGGGGGCACTATCGAGACAGATAAGAGATGGCAGCATAACTGCAGGGCTCCGGCTGCACTTTCACAAAATCAATATATTCGCCTTCTCAAATCTCACTTATCAACGGAGTGAATTTCATCGATTCATCTTTTAACAACTTGGCAACTTCAAAAGTTGGAAAAAGGCACAAGCCTAACCCACTGTCTCCAAAAAAACCAGCGGACGAAACCAAAGAAGACAACAGCCCTCAGGCCATCATAGCCGAACTTAAGGCCCTTCGATCCGTGCTCACAGATGTGAGGATCGATATGACGGAGATCAAGTCTGAAATAGCCGATATGAGAGAAGACGTTACTCAATTTCAACACAGGCTACAGGCGGTCGAGGAAAAACAATCTGCTCATCAGTCGACTTTTAAAGATCTGCAGCTCCAAATCAAGAAAATACCAATTTTGGAACGGGAGCTTGAAGAGGCGAACTTACATTCCCACCGAAATAATTTAAGAATTCTAGGAATACCTGAAGGTACTGAATCTACTGATGTGGTTAAGTTTTTGGAGACATTCATTCCAAAAATCTTGGATTACCAGTTTGATAAACCGTTAGAAATAGACAGAGCGCACAGAGTTCCTTCACATAGGTTTTGTACTGTGCACAGTAGTGGGGTTTGTTTTTCTTTAGATCCCTACATTACTTATGGACGTGAGTTTTTTGCAAGTGATAAGAGCAACGTTAGCTTAAAATCAATGATTGCTACGTGATAAGATATTTCTTGAAGCTTTTTCTCCACCTGTTTTTGAATTTAATGTGGAATCTTAGAGATAGAGTCCACTTTGGTGAATTACATTTTTTGAAATTTTGGATTTTTTTGTCACTGCTAATTTGACTTGAGAAATGTTGAAATACCTACATGGCATAAATGTGCATGAGTAGAGTCTCTTTCATTTGAAAGGAAGCTCTGGCATAGGATGAAGTTAAGAGGAGATAGACTCCGGAGTAATCCAAGGAAATACTTTTTTACAGAAAGGGTGGTAGATGTGTGGAACAGTCTCCCAGAAGAGGTAGTGGGGGTTTGGCGGTTCGGCTGCATGGCGGGGCAGCGGCAGTTGCTCAAAGGTTCTGCTGCATGAGGGATGGGAGGGAGGGAAGGATGGAAGCTAGGCAAAGGGTTCTGCTGTACAAGGGATGGGAGGGAGGGAAGGATGGAAGCTGGGCAAAGGGTTCTGCTGCACAAGGGATGGGAGGGAGGGAAGGATGGAAGCTGGGCAAAGGGTTCTGCTGTACAAGGGATGGGAGGGAGGGAAGGATGGAAGCTGGGCAAAGGGTTCTGCTGTACAAGGGATGGGAGGGAGGGAAGGATGGAAGCTGGGCAAGGGTTCTGCTGCACAGGGGGATGGAGGGATAGAAAGATGCTGCAGAGGGAAGGCACAAGGGGATGGGTGAGGGGAGGATAGATATTGCACATGTGGGGGAAAGGAAAGCGGAAGAATTGGGGTGAAGGAGAGGAAGGGAGAGATGAAAAAAATAAGTCCTACCCGAAAATAAGACTTAGTGCTTTTATTGGGCCCCAAATGAATATAAGACACTGTCTTATTTTTGGGGCAACACAGTAATAGCATGCAATTACTGCGCTGTTGAAAAAATGTGGATAGATAGAAAGAATGTGCACAGCATCACAGTAACATGCTGCAGTTTTTTTGCATGGGATGAAAGTCTTTTTCTAATGCCCTTACAGGAAAGAAGAAAGAAAATAAGACTTCCACCCTTTAAGGAGACTGTTAGATCCAGGGACCCTTGGTTTGGGCAATCATTCCAGAAAGCCTGATATGCTGCAGCATCCCTATGGGCCAGTAGTACATATAGTACCTGGTCCCATTTTGTAACGCTACTATTTTATAAAATGGGGGTTGCTGACCCATAGCAGTTTGTCAGAACACAGGAAACATACTGCAAGAGGGCAAGAGCCAGCAGAGATAGGAGCAAATGGGTAATGCTCCTGCCTGCTAAATAAAATATGTATTGGGGATAGGAGGGAGTTTCAGAGCCCACTTGGGCTACTAGAGACTGTCTTGAGGGGCAGGAGTAAAGGGGGATGAGTTAAGGACCTAACTAGGCTACCAGGATCTTTTTTTATTTAAGGAGGAGTGGGACATTCATTTAGGCCCACTGTGATCACCAGGGACCTTTTTCAACCAGGGTCATCTGAGGTAAAGTCAGGGCCAATTTAAGGAGTAAGCTAGTGAACTTTAATTCAGGGCACCCAAGCTTAAGGCACCGAAAGTCTGCCTCACCAGCCTACCAATCTAGCGGTGGGCACTTGTTTACTTTGCTGCCCTACTCCATCAAAGTTGCTACTAGCCACCTGTGCCAGAATAGTTTTGAAACAGTAGATAAGGCACTTCCTATTTCTTGTGAGACTGTGTGCAGAAAAATTGGGAGAAGAGACAATTTGAAGAACCTAGAAGGGTTGGAATACAGTTAAATAGGACAAAGAACTACAGAGAGGGTGAGGCATGAAGGGGATGGGTCTTTGAAGGAGATGAGAGAAGGTGCAAATGGGAATGATAAGAGTAAAGAAGTGATTCTCATCAACCCGTTCCACTCCATATCTCTTTCATATCTCCACTGAGTCGTCTCTTCTCCAAGGTGAAGAGCCCTAGCCACTTTAGCCTCACCACATAAGGAAGTTGTCTCATCCCCTTTATCATTTTTGTCACCCTTCTCTGTGCCTTTTCTAATTCCACTATATCTTTTTTAAGATGCAGCAACCAAGATTGCACACAGTATTTGAGGTGCAGCCGCACCATGGAGTAATACAAAGGAATTATAACATTTTCATCTTTGCTTTCAATTTCTTTCCTGATAATTCCTGACATTCTGCTTGCTTTCTTGGCTGCTGCACACTGAGCTGAGGGTTTCAACGTATCATCAACAATGACACCTAGATCCTTTTCCTGGGCAGTGACTCCTAATGTGGAACCCTGCTTGATGTAGCTATAATTCACGTTCCTCTTTCTCATGTGCTTTACTTTGCACTTGCTCTCATTAAATGCCATCTACCATTTTGATGCCTAGTCTGGCAAGGTCCTCTTGTATGGCGATCTTACAATATTTTTTCCATGATAAGTTCTTACTACATCAGGTAATACTACTTGAGTAGGAAAATCCAGAGTTAACCACTGAGTGATTATATAGTGCTATGGGCCTGTGTTTTTAGGCTTGAAAGAATCCCAAAGCCTTATGGGAGAGGATACTCAGAGGCATATGGGAGCATCATAAGGACCACTAAGCAGTCCTGGAAAATAATAAGAGCTTGATTATTGCAACTGGTCAGAGCGAAAAGACTTTGTAACCTAGCTCAGTGACAAGCTATCTGCAGTATATGTGGCAGCAGCAAACAAATCATAAAATAGGTTAATGATAGAATGTGGAGGGCTGTAACCTGGTTGAACAGGTAAAGGGCCACTGCACTAAAGGGCAAAGAACAGAGAATGTTTTTTCTGTAAAAAGACAGAGACAGAACAAAGAATTCCTAAGCACATCAGGGGCCAGATTCAAAAGCTGTTGTACTGATCTCTGACATTGCTTCCTTAGCATTTCATTTGGATTTGTTAAGTATTTATATATAATTTAAAAACTCAACATTAGAAATATACTTATTAATGTGGTACTATTATTTTATTTAATCGATTTTTTATCCCATCCTCCCCAAAGAGCACAGGACGGGTTACAGGTTAACATACAATTTGCCATAGTTACAGTACACGTTTTTTTTTCTGGTACATGTTTTTATCCTAGTTCGATACATACTAGGAATCTAATACCAATATCCATAAAATACAGTTTACAGGTTAAATTTGTCATAGTGACAGTGCAAGATTTTACAATACAAGTCTTTATCCCAACGCAACACACACCAAGGATCCTGTATCAATATACATTTCTTTGTAATCTATCGGTCATGGGTGGGGGAGTTAAGTGAACAGGTTTGGTCTAAGATTCTTCTGGAACTAGTAAGGTCACTAACTACACTATGTATGACCCCTTTGCTGAATATGCATTCAATTATATCTGAATAGTAACTAATGTATAGCTCCAAAAAAATACTAGGGGGCTCATAATCAAAAAAGAAAGACGTCCAAAAATCAGCCTAAATCGGCACTTGGACGATCTAAAAGACAAGTTGTCCAAGTGCTGATAATCTAAACGGGTTTTAGATGTACCTAAAAACGACTTAGGCCTTTTCAGTGCTGCTGTATGACCAGAGCTAAAAGGGGTGTTTTAGGAGGCGTGGTGATGGAGGGATTTGGGTGGGACATGGGCTAATCTAAACTTAGTCGCACTGCAAGTATAACTGAAAGTTTAACAAGGCTGCCTGGACGGAAGTTGAACGTTGTGACTTAGGCCATGTAAAACCAGGTCTAAGTGGCAAAAAGGTATCCAAAGTGACCAGATATGCACTGCAGACACAAAGTACAGACTCCCACACACTGCCCCAGTGATCACTGACCCCCCCCCCCCCAAACCCATAAAAATCGGAATAAAAACATGCATACCTGCCTCCAGAACATCAGCACCTGGAAAGCAAAGCCTAGTAGAGCAGCACAGAGATGGTTTAAGTAGTGTGTGGGGTGGGCTAGTGAACCATAGAGAGGAGGACCTAGGCCCATAAGCCACTCTAACCACTGCATTTATGGTGGAACATGTGCGCCCCCCCAAATCCTCCCCAAACCCTATTGTACTGCCATACAGGTGCCACCTGCAGTCATGAGGACTATTGGAGTTGTAGACAGGTGGGTCTAGTAGGTTTTGGGGGTGTTTTCGGGGAGCTCACCATGACCTATAAGGGAGTTGTGGTGAGATGTGTATATGGCACCCTTTTTGCGACGTTTGCAGCAGTGCCCTGTAAGGTGCCCCACTACTGTGTTGCCACGTCTGAGTGTCTAGTCCATTACTTTGCTGACCTCTCCCATGTCCAAAAGATCTTGTTCTAGCCATTTCCAACTTGGACAAATTTTTGGATGAGAATGGGGTATAAAAATAGACGACTTAGCGGTCTGGGCGATCAAACGGCTGGACATACAGTTAAGACGATTCTCAAAAAAAAAATAATTTGGACGTATTTTTCAAGAATGGACTTTAGGTACTGCCAACTTTGGGTGACTAGCGACTTAGGCCCAAAACAGACTTTGGGCTAGATTCACTAAGCAAACCGATCATGTACCAATCGGTTTGCGACCCCTTTGAGACCTTATTGTTCCCCAACCTGATTCACTAACCTTCCTCTCAATCTGATCAGCGCCTGCAAATGAGGGAAATGGCATGCAAATTTTGGAAGGCAGCGATTCACTAAACAGTTTCTATAACACCGATTAGACTTGCTGATCAGAAAAGAAGCAACTGCTGAAGACCAGGAATCGACAAAATAGAGCAGGAAAAAAAATTATTTACAACGTCCAATGTGACACGGACAAGAGGACATGGACTGAAGCTAAGGGAGGACAAGTCCAGGAAAAATATCAGGAAGTTCTGCTTCACGCAATGAGTTTGTGGACACCTGGAATGCTCTCCCAGAGGAGGTTAATGCGGAATCCACCGTTCTAGAATTTAAAAGCAAACTAGATGCACATCTCCTTACGAGAGGCATAGAGGGATAAGGGTGATTAAATTTACACCAGGTGTACACCTGGCTGGGCCTCCGTGTGTGCGGATCGCTGGACTTGTTGGACTAAAGGTCTGATCCGGAGATGGCAGTTCTTATGTTCTATCCTTGCCGACTCTCCTGCCCTTTAAAACCACAGACTCGCAATGCTTTTAGCAGAATATATAAAAAATGAATTTTTCCTTTTTTATATATTTTGCAAAATGCATTGCGAGCCATGGTTTTAACCCGACAGTGCCCCCCCTCCCCAAACAAAAAAAGTGCCCCCGTACTGAAATGACCCCTCCTGCACCGATGCCCGCCCACCCACCCCCTCTCCACGCACAAATGAATATGGCAGGAGAGATGCCAACTCCTTCCTGCCATCGCAAACTCGGCCAGGCCCGGCCCACTTCCCTCCCTCCCCGTACCTTTAGCTAGGTTAGCTGGCTGGCTGGCCGGGCCCACCCCCCTCCCCATACCTTTAAAAACATTGGGAGCCCCTCAGCCAATCATGGACTTCCTTAAGAAGGACTTTCCTTAAGAAGGAAGTCCCTAATTGGCCATTGTTTTTGGCCAATCAGGGACTTACTTAGACTCCTCCCTTCTGTCCAGAATTTACAACATGCCTTGTCTGCCTTTAAGACTTATATATTCTCATATATCGATATATTAATGAACAATTGTTTGATTTGCTAAGTGTCTCTTAGGGGCATTTTTAGAACATTAAGATGTCCAAAACATGGCATTAATTGGCACTTGGACATTCTAATTGCCAGAATGTTTATTTTCAAAACCGTCTTTCTGGGCACCTTGCGAGTCGTTCTATCTGAGGTATATCCAGAACTACAGGAGGGCGTATTGGAAGCATGTTATGGGATGACTTTGGGTGAGCTTAAACATGGACATCTTGTGGTAACTTAGACATCCTGGATGGAACTTGGATGTTTAAGCTAGAACTGTTTAAAAAGTGTTTAAGTGCAAAAAAAGGTATCCACACTATCAGATGACGACTGGAGGGATTACCTTATGACTTTCCCCAAACTCCCCTAGTGGTCACTAACCCCCTTCCCACCTCCCAAAAATCTGAATGAAACAGTACGTACTTGTCTCTAGTACAGCAGCACCTAGTATGGGAAATCCTGGTAGAGAATCACACATGTATCTTAAGTAGCCTGATGAGTGAACCAATGAGCCACAGAGAGGAGGACCCAGGCCCATACATCACTCTAACCACTACATTTATGGTGGAAAGTGAAAGACCACCAAAAACCTACTATACTGCCATATAGGTGCCCCCTGCAGCCATAAGGGCTATTGGGGTGGTAGACAGGTAGGTATATTAGGTTTGGGGGGAGCTCTGGAGGACTCACCATACATTAGAAGAGGGTTATAGTGAGATGTACTTCTGGCACCCTTTATGTGAAGTTCACAGCAGTTCCCTCTAAAGTGTCCCACTGCTCTATTAGGATGTTGGGCCAGTCCATTACAATGCTGGCCCCTCCCACATCCAAATGGTATGCATTAGGACATTTTGAACTTGGATGGTTTTGTGATCGAAAATGGGGAATAAAGTTGGACGTCCTAAGGGTTGGATGTCCTGGTGGCCAAGATACCTAAGTAGATGATTAAAAAAAAAAAAAAGTGGACTTCTTGTGATGTTGCCAGTTTCGAAAATTCTCTATCTCAGATTTTGGATGGCTTGTGGGAAACTTTCAAAGTTGGACTTAGACATGCTACCGAAAATAGCCTTCAACATATGTATACATAAACTTGTTTTTCTCTGATTTATTAAGTATTCCTGTAGACTTAAACAAAAAAGAAACAAACATTAAAATTACTATTATTAAATTATTATTATTAAATTCTGAATAATACTATTATTAAATTATTATTATTAAATTCTGAGTTGTCTAGTCTTTGACAGGGAAAAGCACATTAGACTACTGAATTGCAGCTGGTCACCACTATATTTTATGATAGTGCCATAACCCCTTAGGTGACTTAAGTTTCTTCATCTTAGAATCTTTTCCATCAAATATCTAACCAGTTAGACTTCAGGTGAATATTAATTAAGGCAACCTAGGTTAGGAGTGCAGCCACTAATCAGCCAGCAGATTCCTACATCTACCTACTTCTATATACCCAGCAGACTTATGAATGTATGTATTGAAATAACTCTCAGCCTCTTTCTAACATAGCACCTACCGGCATCTTTATCTGTTCCACTCCTATTATTCATAAAGCGTAGTTTGGGAATCTCCAATCTTGCTTTTTCAAAGTTGAAGTTGTTTACGATCAAGCATTTTCCTCGAGGACGGCTGTTCATTTTATACACATTGTCAGTCTGATGCAAAACGAACAAGAAAGTTAACCTTGCAGAGAATATTTAACATGAAAAATACATTCAGTGAGCCTTTTATAAAATACTCAGGAATTCATGCACATACCGGGACACAAGAGCTAGCACTCTGGATACTTGGGCACCCCCTTTAACTAAGCCGAGGTAGAGGTTTCTACTATGGCCCGGAGCGCTAAATACTTCAACACTACTCTGACGCTCATAGAATTCCTATGCCGGAGCATTTAGCATCCCGGACCATGGAAGAAACTTCTACCACTGCTTAGTAAAAGTCTTAAATTTGGAGTTGAAATCTATATGTATACTGCAAGCAGCAAAGGAGGACAAGAAAGAAGTGTTTCTGTACCACAGTTATTGCTCCCACTTCCCTCTGTAGCCTATTGGCTGGAATATCTAACAAATGGGCTACAGGAAGAAGGGAGAGAGCCCTATTACAGCTTAATGACTGATGGGTTCCAGCAAAAGGAGGGAGCTGCTGTAACCATGGCTAAGGGAACTTCCTATCTACAGCTGCCAATGGACAGGGGAAAAACAACAGATAGACACTATTGGCATGACAATTTTATGTGTGTTGCCACAATAATATGTTTAGCAATTAAGACATAAAACGACAGAGAAAAATAAAGGGCTTAGGAAGGGGTGAGAGGGTTTGAAAATAGTTACTGGCTGGGAGACAGAATGCAACTTTAAAGAGATGGAGGTGGCAGAAAGCAGCTGTAAGGGGACAAGAGATTGCATGATGGGGACATGCACAGGGAGTGGAGCTGTGAGGAGAGGAGTAGGAAGGGGGTAAGTGAATTTAAAGGGCTTATTAACTATGGCATGTCCATGTCAACACTTGTATTGTTTCAAAGAGAGCCTCCTTCTAGAGTTTATAAGATGCAATATGCATAGGCAACATATCAAGATCTACTTGGATATTCTTGTTAAGCATGACAGTGATGCCCAATACAATTGGAACCATTTCCGTACCTTTCTGCCACATTTTCTAGGTCTGGTTATACTTGTGAATACTGAAGGATCTTCTCATTCTCTACACAATAATACAGAATGGTTATCTGATACTAACACTTTCATTAGTGATTTGGATCTAGTGACAGTCACTAAGGGCTAGATTCACTTACCTCCTTTCTGTGCCCGATCCGTGGCCGATCCGTGCAGACCCGACCAATTCACAACACATAAAAATTAAAATGAGGGCGATCGGAGGAACGCACCCCTCTGTCTGCACGGATCGCTAGTGTGCAATCCTGAGCCATGCGCAGACCATCTGCTTTCCCTGCAGATGGTCTGCACACGCATTTTGTGTCCATTTTGGCAGCTCCGCTTTAAAACCACGGGCTCGCACTGCGGGGAAGGGCGGTAGAGAGCAGGAGGGTCGGGGGAGCCAGAAAGAGTCGGGGCAGGCAGAGAGAGCAGGAGAGCCAGGGAGCCAGAGAGAGAAGAGTCGGGGCAGGCAGTACTCCGAGTGGAGCCTCACCAAAGACAGAGCAGTTTTTTACACAAGTGACTGGTCCTCACCAATCACTTGTTCTTGATCGGCCAGCCACTCGGTGTGTCAGGAAAAAAGGGTACTGAATCGCGTCCTTCCTGCTTTGCATGCTGAGTCCCCTTATTTGCATGCATGGATCGGGATCAGATCGTTAGTGAATTGGGTCAGAGAGAAATCAGGTCGCAAAGGGCTCGCAAACCAATTGGTACACGATCAGTTTGCTTAGTGAATCTAGCCCTAAGACATAGCTGACAAACAATCATGACTGAGCACACATACTGAGGAAGAACACAATAGGAATAAAGGGCAGTGGTGCTCGTATGTATTAAAAACAATATTAGAACAACAGATATTCAGGATTGTCAGGTTGGTGTGATATAAAGACCTCTATCACAGATAGAAGTGGACAAGGTAAGTAAAATATTTACATTATTACTATATAATTAGGGCTGCTCATTTGATGCATTATAATACATTAAATTTTTAATTCATTTAATAAATTTAATGTGATTAACATAGTAAATAGAGCAGATTTGAGCTGGAGATCACTTAGTAACCACAGACTGATAGTCCAAAGACTTTTTTCCTTAAAGATACTTGAATCATCATACGAAAAACTGGAAGAATTGTGACCGCTTAAATTTCACTTTTTGGTGGAATTCGATATGCTTGTGTTATCGTTACAAGAAAATGATGTCTGAACAAAAAGGTAATATTAAGTGTTTTAATCGGACGTGGGGGTCCATTGACTGATTTTATTGATTCTAATTGAATGGTTTTTCCCTTTACTTTTGGTTATACTTTTTACATCCAGGGAAGGGGGATGGGTGAGAGAGAGAAGGATAATGTATAGAGACTGGTTTATTTATGAGTAGTTAGTACTATTGTATGGGTATCTTGAATATATTAAAATCAGGGAGGAGGGGGTGAAAATTATTCTTATGTATTTCACTGATGGATATAAGTGCTGTTTTTTCAGGCAACTTGTTATGCAATTTTTGTATGCACTGTTTTAAGAATGAAAATGAATAAAGATATAAAAAATAAAATTAAAAAACACATTAGGCTCCCTGCTCGTTGAACTGGCTTCTCTCTTTCCTCCCACTCCCATTGTCTGGGATCTCTCACTCTTCCTCTTTCTAGCATCTTTCTTCCTTTCCTGACCCTCCCCCTAGGGGTTGCCATATGGCTCCATTCTGTCTGAGGCTGGACTGAGAAATCTAGGTTTTACGTCTATTAAAAGCAATGTCTCATTCCTTCCTCCTTTTTCTGGAGCCATATGGTAACCCTGCTTCCCCCCTACACTCCAGAATCTTTCATTCTCCTTCCCCCTCCACCTGGCAGCCCTCCAAACTTGCCTTTAAGTTCAGCAGCACTAAAGACATGCTGCTTTTGGCCAGCCTGGAGCCCCATCTTTACCCTCGTAGAATCCCACCTCCTCTGATGAACTTCCTGTTTCTAGCAGATGAGATGCTACAGAGGGAGTGCTCTGGGCTGGCCAGAAGCAGTTTATCTTTAGAACTGCTGAACTTAAAAGCAAATTAATAGGATTGCCAGGGGAGGAAGAGGGGAAAGAGAATGAGAGATGCTAGTGTGCAAGAGGAGGGGAGAGGAGAGGTAGGTAGACAGGCAGATATGACAGGACCCATGAGATAAAGAAGAAGAGAGAGATATGTGGGACTGTGGCGGGAGGGTGGAGGGGAATGAGAGATACTGGCGTGCAAGAGGAAGGGGAGAGACAGGCATGGAAAAGATGCCAGGACCCACGGGAAAAAGAGAGATATGTGGGACTGTGGTGGGGGGTGGGGGAGTGGGAAGGAAAATGAGAGATGCTGGCGTGTAAGAGGAAGGGGAAAGGCAGGCATGAAAAAGATGCCAGGACCCATGGGAAAAGGAAGAAGAGAGATAGATGCTGGAAATAAGAAAAGGAAAGAAAGAAAGGGAGGAGGAAAGTGCTGGACATGAATGGAGTAGAAAGAAAAGGAAGAGAAAAAGGAAATTCTGACCATGGATGGAAGGGTAAGGGGAGGAAGTTGCTGCCCATTGATGAAAGGGAAGGGAAGAAAGAAGGGCTGAAATGCCACCCATGGATGGAAGTGAAAGAAAGAGAGGAGGGAGGAGATGTCTCCTATAGATGGAGGGGAAAGGGAGAAGATTTCACCCACAGATAGAGAGGAATGAAAGATTGAAGGGAAGAAATGCCACACACAGATGTAGGGGTAAGGAAGAGAGAAGGGGAGAGATGCTGTCCCTGGATGGAGGGGAAGGGAAGAGATGGAAACTAAATAAGATTTGAGAAGGAAGCTGAAGAATGGAAGAAAGTTGAAGTGTGAAAAATGGATATACGACAAAAAGTGAGGAAGAGAGACAAGAATTAGTAAATAGCCAGAAGGCTCTAAAAAAAAAAAAAAGACACAGGGCAGACAGAAGAGAGCAGAACCAGAGACAGAACAAGATGATTACAAAAATAAAATCACCAGTAATTGAAATATGTCAGTTTTGAGAATATACAATCTGCTGTCTATATTTTGCACTGTACAGGAGGAACTATGAGGGGAATGAATGCTTTATGTGAATAATTGTGCTAGTAAAAATTTAATCTCAATTGATCAAGCAGTTAAAATTTGTAATCAATGTACAGCCCTAATAAAAATAGTGGAACTAATAATAGGTGAAAGCAATATGCTGGATGTTAATTGGAACATTTCGTCTGCAGTGTTAGTAAGGTAAATTCTGGATTCTCTTCATCAACAGGTAGGGGACCATACTGGACCTTGCATTTATGAATAGGAAGAGTGTTTCTGATGTTACAGTGTGTGATCATCTGGTATAAGTGACCACCAGATGGTGAAGTTTCCCCAGATGGAGAAGATTCATTTAAAAGTAAGGATTCTAAACTTCAGAAAATGTAATTTCGTCAAGTTAGGGGAACAACTCAAGGAGTTACTAGCTAGATGGGAATATTTAGGGGAAGAAGAAAAACAGTAGATAAATCTGAAGAGATATTTTAAAGGCAGTGAATATCAATATCAGTAAGACGGACCCGGCTTCAAATCCTTTTAATTTTTATTTTTTTATTATGAGCCCTCTAGAAACAGAAATATACCTACTGTACCTAAATACTGTATATACTTGAATATAAACCCATCTGAAAATAAACTGAGGTAGGTTTTCTTCCCTCCACCCCAAAAGGGGGGAAAAAAAAGGTTGACACAAATACAAATGGAACTCACATCAGTCTTGCAAGGATTACTGTGGGACTGAGTGACCTAGTAGTTAGAGCCACTGCCACAGCACCCTGAAGTTGTGAGTTCAATCCCAGCCTCTTTGTGACTCTGAGCAAGTCACTTAATCCCTCCATTGCCCTATTTACCACAATGAGATTGTGAACCTGCTGGGACACTCAGATAGGGAAAATATTTGAGTACCTGATTACTGTTCAACATATTGTAACAGCTTTGGGTGAATCTCTTCATGAAAAGGCAGTAAATAAACATAGCAACCACTGTGGGAACTCCCTTCCATTTTGAACAGTGAGACTGCACAGGGCAAGAGCACAGGAGGACCACTCTTGCCCTGGCTCACCACTGGAGGAGCAGAGCTTAATGTAGGCCTGGGGGAAGGCCTGCAATGGGTCTGAGAGGGGGCAGACTCAAATATAAACCGATACCCCCATTTTTGGCCCCAAAATCTAGGTTTATAATCGAATGGTGTATATTCAGCTACAATAGGTATTTTTTTTGTTCCTGGAGGACTTACAATTAAAAGAGTTAAAGTGAGATTTGAACCTGGCTCCCTTTGATTGTTACAGTTGTTTGGGTCTCACCACATCTGGCTTCCTTTATTTACAGTCCACTGCTGTCATCTTTCTTCTTTTCCTGTCCCACTCCCTCCCCACTGCACTCCAGAATCTTTCCTTCTCCCTCCCACTCCATCTGGCAGTCCTCCAAACTTGCCTTTAAGCCCATCAGCAGGCTGGCCAGAAGTAGTTTATCCTTAGCTGGACTTAAAAGGCAAATTCATAGGGCAGCCAGGGGAAATGGAGAGTGAGAGATGCTAGAATGCAAAGAGAAGGGAGGGGAGGGAAGAGATGGGCAGGCAGAGATGCCAGGACCCAAAGGAGAAGGAGGAATATGTGGGACAATGGTGAGTGGGGGGAAAAAGGAGCATGAGTAAGGTGACCATACGTCCCATTTTGAACGGGACCGTCCCATTTTTTGATCCCCTGTCCCGTTGTCCCCACACACAGCTTTGGGACGCCGAAATGTCCCATTTTCAGGGACAGCGTCCTGCAGGTGTGCACAGGGACAACGGGACAGGCGATCGCTTCCTGTCCATCCCTGTGCGCAAATAAAGCGTCTTTTTCTGGCCTCTTGCAGTGCTGGAGGGAGAGAGAGAAGGGCAGAGATGAGGGCTGAGTGACGAACGGTCTTCAATCCCTTTCAGTGCTGATTGGTCAGAACGGTTCCTGGGGCGGGGAGAGTCATAGAAGGATCAGCCCTCTAGCTCTGATTGGGGGAGAAGAGAAAAGAAGGCGTCACTCTCAGCTCCTTCTGCTACTCATAGCTAGGGCTGGAGGAGGAGCCAGGGCTTGGACATGCAGCTGGGAAGATGGGCGCCTGATTTAACACCCCCCCCTGTCAGCCACCGCCACTGTTCTCCTTCTTACCTCCCTGCTGCTGCTGGTAATCGCGACGTCAGTTCTGACGTCAGAGAGGATGTTCCGAGCCAGCCAGGCAGCGATTGGCTGGCCCAGAACGTCCGCTCTGACATCAAAATTGACGTTGGGAAGAAGGCTTCTGGGCGGTGATTGCCAGCAGCAGCAGCAGAGAGGTAAGACGGAGAGCAGCAGCTGCGGGGGCGGGGGAGGGGGGTAAATCGGGTGCTGGAGGGAGGCTTTTTTATTTTGCACGGCAGAGAGGGAAGGAGGCAGGCAGGCAGGCTGGCTGGCTTCGGGGGTGGGGGTGGGACAAAGTCTGGAAGGCAGTGAGGGGGACATGGGAAGGAGGTACTGGGGGCACTAAGGAGGAGGCACTGGGGGCACTAAGGACATGGGAATGAGGCACTGGGGGGCCCTAAGGACATAGGAAGGGGACACTGAGGGCACTAAGGACTTGGGAAGGAGGCACTGGGAGGCACTAAGGAAGGAGGTACTGGGGGCACTAAGGAAGGAGGCACTGGGGGCACTAAGGACATGGGAAGGAGGCACTGGGGGCACTAAGGACATGGGAAGAAGGTACTGGGGGCACTAAGGACATGGGAATGAGGCACTGGAGGGCACTAAAGACATAGGAAGGATGCACTGGGGGCACTAAGAACATAGGAAGGATGCACTGGGGGCACTAAGGACATAGGAAGGATGCACTGGGGGCACTAAGGACATGTGAAGGAGGCATTGAGGGCACTAAGGACATAGGAAGAAGGCATTGAGGGCACTAAGGATATAGGAAGAAGGCACTGGGGGCACTAAGGAAGGAGGCACTGGGGGAACTAAGGACATGGGAATGAGGCACTGGGGGCCCTAAGGACATGGGAAGAAGGCACTGAGGGCACTAAGGACATAGGAAGGAGGCACTGGGGGCACTAAGGAAGAAGGCACTGGGGGCACTAAGGAAGGAGGCACTGGGGGAACTAAGGACATGGGAATGAGGCACTGGGGGCACTAAGGACATGGGAAGAAGGCACTGAGGGCACTAAGGACATAGGAAGGAGGCACTGGGGGCACTAAGGACATAGGAAGGAGGCACTGAGGGCCCTAAGGACATGGAGGGAATAGAAAAGGAGAATTGTTGGCCCTGAGTGCAGAAAGAAATGAAAGAAAGGATGCACAGTCAGAAGGAAACACAACCAGAGACTCATGAAATCAACAGACAGCAAAGGTAGGAAAAATGATTTTATTTTCAATTTAGTGATCAAAATGTGTCAGTTTTGAGAATTTATATCTGCTGCCTATATTTTGTACTATATTTGTCTATTTTTCTAATAGTTACTGAGAGGATATTGCATATTTTAAAGTCATCTGCCTTGATATCTTTGAACCCCCCCAAATATAAATGATAATTAGCATTTTCTATGCGTATAGTGTGCTTTGTAGTTTTTAAAATTTTATAGTTACCATTATGAATTAATAAGATATTATGTATACATGAAAATGAATGGAAGAGATTGGGGCGGGGCTAGGGTGTGATTGGGGGCAGGGCTAGGGCAGGATTGGGGTGGGGCTAGGGCGGGATTGGGACGGGGTTGGGGGCGGGACTGACAATAATAGATGTCCCCTTTTGATAAAAAAAATAAATGGTCACTTTAAGCATGAGCGATGCTGGAGTTCAAGAGGAAGTAGAGAGGTAGACATGGAAGAGATGCTGTGACCCAAGGGAGAATAGAGGGACAGGATACTGAATATAAGAGAAGGAAAGAAATGCTAAACAAGAATGAACTGGAGAGGAAAGGCTGCCACTCTATTGTGTAAGAAGGTCTATATGGCCATTCAACCAGACAGACATCCTTGTCTCTGTTTTGGGTTGTTGTTTTTTTTTTTTTTAATACTTTTCATATGTTGGATGTTCCAATTTGTAAAATGGCTGTTCATCCTGGATATCCATCTCATGCATTTTCGAACAGGAAATCCTAATGTATTTTCTGTTGGAAAATGCAGGTGAGATGGATGTCCATTTTGGACATCTCTATTCTGACTCCGATGCCCCTCAATTTGTTCTCTCCCCCTTAGAGATGCATAGCAATTCACTAGGTTTACAACTGAATTTTTGGTCACATTCTCTGTTGCCCCTATGTTGCTGATTTTCTTTTAACCATTTTTACAAAATTCTTTACAATATCCATAAGTTGAAGAACATTAAAAAAATTGCTATTTTTAAATAGCTATCCAACCATAAGAAATCTATTCTTTAAATTCCTTGTTACCTGCAAGTCTTCCTCTTGGTTTGTGGGGAAATTGCACGAGGTGGGTGAACCAGTCTCAGATGGAAGGCTTGCTTGGATGAAAAACCCATAAAAACCCATTAGCAGATTCATAGGGTTTCAGTGCAATTGGTTCATTGAAGAAACATTGAAGAGATTAGTGAGTTTTCAGGATAAACTGGCTCTATGAAAACTACCTTCTCTCTGTCCAGCTAAAAGTATGCATGGTGTTCTACAGCTTGTATGCTTTTAGCTGCATTTAGATGAGGTGTTCCTGAGGCTATGTTTTGAACAGGATCACATATGCCTAAATCTGCTTTAGGGGCCCTTTTTAAGCTGGGTAAGACATAGCTGCCTATGTCGAGATTCATCACTTAAACGGCCAGGTGCTGATTCTGTCCCCATAGTGTCCCCAGCATAGCCGACTTTGACTTCGATGCTAACCGTGATATTCAACGTCACTTAGCCAGTTAAGCGCTGTTGAATATTAGCAGGTAGCCCTGGCCAAGCAATTTAACCATTCGGCAGCCGACTAAATTGCTTTGAATATCAAGCTCTATTTCTTAGTGGATGCCAATGCCATGTACCATGTGACACTTCAACATGCCCCACCATAAGGCATTTTAAGCTGCAATGAGCTCATGTTAATGCTTACCACAGCTTAGTAAAAGGACCCCTTAATTTGCACTTAACACGTTACTATGATAACGTGGGTTATTAGTACATAGGCCCCCATCAAAAATAATGGGGTTTGTACTGAATAACATGCAGGTCTCAGAAAACAAACAGGCAGCCGATTCATAAGATCCAGGTTAGATGAAAAAATAAAACAGTAGATCAGAGCAGAAGTTCAAAATTCCAACGTAAAATTCATGCACCACATAAAACAATAAATACACAAATAATTAAAAACCCTACACGATTGTGAATGTCTACTTGTAACCCATTCTGAGCTTCTGGGAGAACGGGATAGAAAATGAAATAAATAAATATTTCAAAGGTATAATTTAGCCATTAACACCTAATGGCAACTGCTTCTCTCTACACTTGTTTGTTTTTTGGTTTATCCTGAATAGCATGCATTCACATTAATGCATGTTAATGCGTACTAATGTACATCAATGCATTAGAGCAGGTTAGGAAATCTAGCCCATGGATTGCATTTTCAAGTCTACTTGTACATTATTACATTATTTCACATTAATACTGGTGCAAAAGTGCATGGATATTTTGTATGTGTTTTTATTATTTATGATATACTGTATAAGCATACACACACACCTGAGAGTTGTACCAAAAGTAATGCAAACATGGCCATAACATTTTATGAATCAAAAGGAAACAGGAAAGTCGTGCCTCATGCATTAGATGCACAAGCAGAAAACAGTGAGGATGAAAGGATAATCCTTCCTTAGGAACACATAAACTTTACTGGAGAATCACATAAGATGGATTATAGTTCATTTCGACCCGGCCAGTGTTTCGACATATAAATAATGTGTCTTTATCAGGAGTCGTTATGAATCCTCTCAAAGGCGTGAGAATGATAAACAGTAGGCAGTGATCCACAAACAGAGCGAGTGTATAACATTTCAACTAATCAATGTAAACAAGTTACCAACACTGAGGTTCTCTAACACTTTTGACTTTACTGCAGTGGCGTACCTAGCCCATCATTTTTTACACCCCCCCCATCTGTATGAAAACATGATTTTTAGTAATAATCCACACGTCACACATAAGTACCTAGGAAAAGGCAGCATCTAATATAATAAAACGGTAAGCCACGCATGCGCACTTCCTATGCGTGCGTCCGTTTTCCATGAGCTGTAGTGACCCATAGGAAGTGCGCATGCGCGGCTTATGGTCTGGCCTCACGCGAGGCAAGACAAGTGCGCATGCGCGCCCTTCCCTGCTCTCCACCTGCGGAGCGGCAGCTGCCGGCCGCTAGCACCCCCTGCCCTCTCCATCGCCTCCCGGCTCCAGCAGCGTAGGCAGCACTATAAACACGTAGCTTCACGCCCTTCTCTGCCGATTTCCTCTGCCGCGTCTCTGATGACATTATCGGAGACAGACGCGGCAGAGGAAATCGCCAGTAGAAGGCCGCGAAGCAGCGTGTTTAAAGTGCTGCCTACGCGGCTGGAGCCCCGAGGTTTGTCGGCGGTGGGAGGGTCAGGAGCAGGCCGGATCGACAACGGCAGTAAAAGAAGGGGGAGGGGCCGAAAGGAGCAGGGAAGAGAAGGTAAGAGAAGGGATAGGGGGAGTGGGAGAAAATGCTGCTACTGCTTCTACACAGGAAAGGGGGGGATAGGAGGGAAATGCTGTTGCTGCTGCATAGAGAAGTGGGATGGAAATGCTGCTGCACAGGGAAATGGGGAAAAATGACAGACAGACAGCAGAAGGGAGGGAGACAGAAAGAAAGAAAGAAAGACAAAGGGGCAGGGAGAGGGACAGAAAGACAGACAGAGAAAGGGGGCCAGAGAGAGAGTCAGCGGGAGAGGGAAAGGGGGCTGCTTTGGGGGGAGGGGTGTGCTTGGGGCAAACAGCTTTGCTCTGGGGGGGAAGACAGAAGGGGCCATGGAGAGACAGGGAGAGGGATAGGGGGCTGCTTTGGGGGGAGGGGTGTGCTGGGGGGAGACAGAAGGGGCCATGGAGAGATAGGGAAAGGGGGCTGCTTTGGGGGGGAGGTGTGCTGGGGACAGACAGCTTTGCTCTAGGGGGGGAAGACAGAAGAGGGCCATGGAGAAACATTTGGGGGGGAGGTGGGTGCTGGGGGCAGACAGCTTTGCTTGGGGGAGAGGGGGAGACAGAAGGATACAGACAGCAGCCAAGGAGAGAGAGATAAAGAAACACAGACAGACAGACACATCTATTCTAGCACCCGTTAATGTAACAGGCTTAAAGACTAGTCTTACATACTGCAATGAGCAGTACAACATCAATACACCCATTGTAAAACTAAACAAACCAGACTAGTACAGATCAATCCTGCAGTCAATCCTAACAAAAAACCATGTCTTTCGACCACACAAAACACCTTTACCTAGTATGGAACCCCTCCCTCTTTTACAAAACTTTAGTGTGGATTTTAGCCACAGAAGTAACAGCTCTGATGCTCATAGAATTCTAAGCATCAGAGCTGCTACCACCATGGCTGGCGCTAAAAAAACGCTCCACAGTTTTGTAAAAGGGGGGATAAAATAGAAATACATAGACAAAGGTTAAATTGAACCAGCAATAAGCTGGACTCTGCATACAATGCACCACAGAAACAGTGACACATGTCTCCTAGAGCAATAAATAAATAGAAAATTTTTTTCTACCTTTGTCTTCTGTGGTTTCTGCTTTCCTCATCTTCTTGTAACTCTCTTCCTTCCATCTACTGTCTGCCATCTCTCTTCCCCTATATGGCATCTTCTCTCCTTCTATGCCCCTTCCAGAAACTGTGTGCCTCCCCCTTCCATCTCTCCTTTCACCCCCATTGGTCTGGCATCTCTCTCCTTTCCTTCCCTCTCCCACACCTCTCCTCTGTAATCCCTTTCCCTTTTTCCCTCATTTTCCTTTTCAATTTATTTTCTGCATCTGGCTAGATTACGTTCTTACTACCCTCTCATCAATTTCCTTTTTTACTGTCTACCTAAAGCTTGCCACCTCTTTCCCTCACCCCTCCAGTGTTTCCCTAACTCAATCCTTTTCACCCCATCATGTGACCTCCTTTTATTTATCCCCTCCTTCCATCATGTACCCTCTTTCTCTAACCCTTCCATCTAGTACCTTCTCCTCTGTTTACTTCCATCCAGCTCCCCCTTTCTCTCCTCCAATTTTCTTCCTGCATTTGCTCCCTTATCTTTCCCATCTGCACTTCCATCCAGCATAGGTTTCCCACTACCATCCAATATCTGCCCTTTCTCTCTCCATCTACCCCTCTTCAGTCAGCATCTGCCCCCTTTCTTTCCCTCCAATATCCTTCCCCTTTATGTCTCTCCCCTTTCTCTGTACATCAATTCCATCAGCACCACCCTTCCATATGACCCTACCCCCTTTCTTTCCCTCCACCACTCTTCCATTCCAGCAGTCCTGCTCCTTTCTCTCCCTTCATGCAGCAAGGTCCCACGATGGCTGTAGCTGCCAGCTGCCAGTCCACCCCACTCCGATGTACTTGCTCTGGAGCGGACTCGGCAGCCGCATGCTGGAGGGTCCCACGATGACTCATCTGCTGGCTCTGCTCCAGAAGAAGTAAGTTACGTTGGAGAGGGTGGACCCGGCAGACACAGAGAGTTGCGGCAAAGTCCCGCAATGACTGCGTCTGCCGGGCCCACCCGCTCCTCGTAACTTACTTCTTCCGGAGCAGAGCCGGCAGATGAGTCATTGTGGGACCTTCCTGCACCTCAGCGCGGCTGCTGACTCTGCTGCAGAGAAAGTAAGTCAGAGGTAACGTGACTTTTTATTTTTTTCATCAAAATGGGACATCTATTAATTGACTGTGTATCCTTTCTTTCTGCACTCAGGCCAACAATTGTCCCTTTCTATTCCCTCCTTCCTTCCCATGTCCTTAGTGCCCACAGTGCCTCCTTCCTATGTCCTTAGTGCTCCCAGTGCCTCCATCCTATGTCCATAGTTCCCCCAGTGCCTCCTTCCCATGTCCTTAGTGCCCCCAGTGCCTCCGTCCCATGTCCACATTGCCCCCAGTGCCTCCGTCCCGTGGTCCATAGTGCCTCCAGTGCCTCCGTCCTGTGTCCTTAGTGCCCCCAATGCCTCCTTCCTGGGTCCTTAGTGCCCCCAGAGCCTCCGTCCTGTGTCCTTAGTGCCCCCAGTGCCTCCTTTATGTCCCCCACTGCCTTCTAGATTTTGTCCACCCCCAAAGCCAGCCTGCCTTCCTGCCTTCCTATCTCCCTCCCTACCTGCCGCACTAAAGCCAGCCAGCTTGTCTGCCTACATCCTTCCCTCTGTGCCGCGGAAATAAAAAAAGCTTCTCTCCTTCCTTTCCTCTGGTCCGCGCCGCTTCCGTCTTACCTCCCTGCTGCTGCAGCTAATCGCCAATAAGAAGTCTCCTTTCTGACGTCAATTCTGACATCGGAGAGGATGTTCCAGGCTAGCCAGGCAGTGATTGGCTGGCCCGGAACATCCTCTCTGACGTCAGAATTGATGTCGGAAAGAAGACTTCTTGTCGGCGATTAGCAGCAGCAGCTGCGGGGAGGTAAGACTGCAGTGGTGCGGACCGGGAGAAAGGAAGGAGATGCAGGTCTAGTTGCACAGTAGGGCAAGAGGACCCAGACCTGGCAGGCTGTTCACCCCCCAAGGCGTGCACCCAGGGCGGACCTCCCCCCCCCCCCCGCCCCTCCCTTGGTACGCCACTGCTTTACTGATGAAAACAGAGAAATGGATGATGTCTGCCCAGAGAAATCATGCTAATTGAATTAAAAAGCTTCCCAAAGGCACAGTTTACTTCCACACCTAGACAGACCATCATTTCTTGGGGACTGAAAAGAGAGAAGCTACCACAACAAGTAGCTTTATCACAAGCCAAGAAAAAGTATAATGTCTTATGAAGCTTGTACAATAAAAATGACAGCTGGATGACTGACTGGAAGGAGAGAAAGAAAGGGGGAGATGCTGGATGAAACAATAGGAAGACAGAGGGGGGGACAGAAATAGGGGAGATGTTAGATGGAAGTTTGGAGGAGAGAAAGGGCAATTGATGGATAGAAGTGGGGAGGAGAGAGAGAGAGGAGAAATGCTGGATGAAGGTAGGGGGGTGAGGGGGCGAGCTGCAAATAGACAGTCAAAAGAGGGAATTAAGAAAGAATTAAATTTGGACAGAGGCAGAACATAAATTGAAGAAAGCTGAAAGGACAAGGAGGAGAGAAATGAACAGGGAATCCTGGCAATAGAGTTAAGAGAAGATGAGGTGAGCTGTTCTTGTTGTGGGGGGGGAGGTGGAAGGAGGAAAAGAGGAATGCAGCATGGTATTGTTTATGGTTTCCATTTAGGGGAAAACCAAGCAACAAAATTTTACTTTTAACTTCAAAAAAGGGAATTATGACAGCATGAGAACCATGGTTAGTAAACAGCTCATGAAGGGGAAAGCAGAAATCCAAACGGTTGATCAAGCATGGTCCCTACTGAAAAACACCATCACAGAAGCACAGAATCTTTACATACCGCAGATATCCAAAGGAAAGCGAAAAAAGATCAAAGGAGAACCAGCTTGGTTATCTAAAGAGGTGAAAGATGCAGTGAGGGAAAAGAGGAACTCGTTTAAAAAATGGAAACGGGAAAAAACAACGGAGGCCTGGAACTGTCACAAAATCGACCAGAAAAAGTGTCATAAAGTAGTAAGAGATGCCAAAAAAGTCTATGAGGAAAAGATAGCGCAAGAAGCCAAAAACTTCAAGCCCTTTTTTAGATATATAAAAGGAAAGAAACCAGCAAGAGAGGCAGTGGGCCCTCTCGACGACCAAGGAAGAAAAGGGTCAATTAAAGAAGACAGATTGCTGATAGGTTAAATTCATTCTTTGCCTCTTTCTTCACAAACGAGGACACTACAACAATGCCAGAAACAGGGAGGATATTCAACGGAGGCATAGAGAAAAGCCTCACAACAGTAAATGTGGAGTTGGATATGATATACTTTCAGATTGACAAACTAAAAAGTGACAAATCCCCTGGACCGGATGGAATTCACCCGAGAGTATTAAAGTAACTTAAGGTAGAAATTGGGGAACTATTACAAACCTTAGCTAACATGTCAATTAGAATCGGGCAAATACCAGATGACTGGAAGATAGCAAATGTCATCCCAATTTTCAAAAAAGGATCAAGAGGAGAACCAGGTAACTACAGACCTGCGAGTCTCACATCAGTTCCTGGGAAGATGATTGAAGCACTAATTAAAGATATCATTGTGCAACACCTGGAAAATCACAACCTAATAAGAGCTAGTCAACATGGCTTCAGGAAGGGGCAGTCATGTTTGACAAATTTACTTCAATTCTTTGAGAAGGTGAACAAACAAATTGATAGTGGAGATCCAGTGGACATAATTTACTTGGACTTCCAGAAAGCGTTTGACAAGGTCTCGCACACAAGGCTTATGAGGAAACTACTAAGTCATGGAATAGGAGGAGACGTGCACAGATGGATCGGCAAATGGCTAGAGAACAGAATGCAGAGGGAAAGCATAAATGGGAAATTCTCGGACTGGGAGAAGGTGACTAGCGGCGTGCCCCAGGGCTCGGTTCTTGGGCCTATCTTGTTCAATATTTTTATAAATGACCTGGAAGAGGAAACAACAAGCAATATAATCAAGTTTGCAGATGATACAAAACTATGTCGGGCGGTTGGCTCTCAAAGGGACTGCGATGATCTTCAGAAGGATCTGAACCAGCTGGAGAAGTGGGCGAAAAAATGGCAGATGAATTTTAACATAGACAAATGCAAGGTGATGCATCTGGGAAAGAAAAACAAGGAACATGAATATAGGATATTGGGTGTAACATTAGGCAAATGCGAACAAGAAAGGGATTTGGGGGTACTGATAGACAGGACCCTAAAGCCATCGGCTCAATGCGCGGCGGCAGCTAAGAAAGCAAACAGGATGTTGGGCAAACAGGATGTTGGGCATCCCAACAGGATGTTGGGATTACGAAGGGGATCACGAGTAGATCGGAGGATGTCATAATGCCACTTTACAGAGCAATGGTCACACCACACTTGGAATACTGTGTCCAACACTGGTCTCCATACCTTAAGAAAGATATAACTCTGCTGGAGAGGGTGCAGAGGCGAGCCACGAAACTAGTCAAAGGTATGGAGAATTTGAGCTACAAAGAACGCCTCGGAAAACTGGGACTGTTCACCCTCGAAAAGAGAAGACTGCGAGGGGATATGATAGAGACTTTTAAAATATTAAAAGGATTTGACAAAATAGACCAGGAAGCAGCGGTGTCAGGTCAAAAGCACACCGGGACAAAGGCGCGCGCAGACAATTGAGCGCAGCGCGGAGGCGCGCGCTACAGAAAAGTACTGTTTTTAGGGCTCCGACGGGTGGGGCGTGGGGGGAAACCCCCCACTTGACTTAATAGAGATCGCGCCGCGTTGTGGGGGCATTGTGGGGGGTTTGGGGGGTTGTAACACCCCACATTTTACTGAAAACTTAACTTTTTCCCTGTTTTTAGGGAAAAAGTTAAGTTTACAGTAAAATGTGGAGGGTTACAACCCCCAAACCCCCACAACGCTGGCGCGATTTCTATTAAGTAAACTGGAGGGGGCTCCCCAGCAAAACCCCCCATCGGAGCCCCTAAAAATGTCAGAGGGGGGGCGGGTCCGCGGCAGAGGACAGCACAAGCAGCACAAGATCGCTGACATCGCGATCTTGCTGCAGGCTGCTTCGGTACTCTTAATGGTGCGGGGAGGCAAGAGGGGAAGAACCGGACGTCGGGGTGGGGGGGGGCGAGCGATCCTTTGGGGTGGGGCAGGCGGGCAGGCAGGCCTTCAGGGGGAGATGCAGGCCTTAAAGGGGGGACAAGCCTTCATGGGGGGAAACAGGGTTTCGAGGGGGGGGGGACAGGCAGGCAGGCCTTTAAAGGGGGGGGACAGGCCTACAAGGGGGTGGGACAGGCCTTCAAGGGGGTGCAGGCCTTCGGGGGGGGTGCAGGCCTTAAAGGGGGGGGACAAGCCTTCATGGGGGAGACAGGCTTTCGGGGGGTGACAGGCAGGCAGGCCTTTAAGAAGGGGACAGGCCTACAAGGGGGTGGGACAGGCCTTCAAGGGGGTGCAGGACTTCAAGGGGGGGGTGCAGGCCTTCAAGGGGGGGTGGACAGGCCTTCAGGGGTGAGATGCAGACCTTTAAGGGGGGGACCCTGGTGTAGAAGTACACGGAGGGAAGGGGGTGTTCAAAGAGACGTGCATATGCCAGACTTTGGGTGGGAAGAAATAATGGGTCTGAAAATAGAGGAGAGGGAGAGGGATGATGGACCATGGGATTTAGGAAGGGAAGGAACAGAAAGGGAGAGAAATTGGACACAAGGGATGGTGTGGAGGAGGGATAGAGATACTGGATAGGAGGGTAATTGGGAAAAGAAAGGGAGAGATGGTGGGCCCTGGGGTAGTGGAGAAGGAGGGAGAGATGCCGGATGAAAGGGTAGTTAAGAAAAGGTGGATCTGTGGAGGGAGATGAAAAAAAGGAAAGATACCAGACTTCCTAGGGAGGGAAGGGAAATGAAAAGGGAGAACAAAGATGGCAGATGGATGGTTAGCATGAAGAAAGAAGGAGACCCTGGCAAGCAAGTTATCAGAAGACAACCAGAGCCTGGGACCAACAAGATTTGAAAAATAACCAGACAACAAAAGGTAGAAAAATTAATTTTATTTTCTGTTTTATGATTACAATGTCAGATTTAAAATGTGTATCCTGCCAGAGCTGGTGTTAGACCGCAAATGTGAGCTAGGATTTAACAGAGAGAGGAAAAGTCCTTTTTGTTTCTTTATTTTATTTACACCACAGCGCCAGTGTGGTTAGGAGAAGCCAAAGGGGGTGAAAAAGCTATAAAACCCACCAGGATTTTTGAAAAAAATCACCCAACTCGGCAGGAAAATCGAATCGAAAAACCAATTAAATAGGCTGAATCGAAATTTTTCTTCCTGAATCGGGCAGTTTGCGCTACTGTCTCAGACTTTAGGACCTGGGATTGGGGAGAGATGGCATCCTCAATACTTTATAATGCAAGTGAAATGAGGATTTGGTCAGACTTTTGAAGGGTCTGCAGAAGAAAAATATTGTATAGGCCGGGGACATGAGACAGCGGGAAATGGGAACTTTTCTTCCTTCTATTTTTGTGAATGGAAAGGCTGAGGATGACAGAGAGTTCAGTTAAAATATGTGCTTTATAAAAAAATATAATAATGTGTTTTATAAAGTTTATAAACATTGCTGGCCTACCCGGTGAGGTGTTCCTAGTGGTGGTGGTGGTGGTGGCAGTGTGTCAATGTGTTGAGAGGAAGAGGTGGTCTGGGAAATTCTCCTGAGCAAACTCCAGGCCCATTTCCACCCCCCAGTTAGTCCACTCCACTCAACTGGTTCACACACTGAGTGGGTCTTTGGGTATTGTGCCTAGGTAATTGTTTTGGGATCTCTTCCAGTGGTTTGTCAGTATCTCCTTGTGGTCCAAGGAAGGAAACTTTGTTAACCTTAGCATTGACCTTTTGTAACAGTGCTGCTTGTGTGGCATTAGGCTATGTAGTGATCGAAAGAAAAAAAAACAGAACTTTGCACATTTTTGCACTATAGGTGGGTGTATGAGGAGATTCACATTTCCTGCACAGCTAAGTCCGTGTGAAGTTCCCTTGTGCTGTATTTGACATCTAGCAAGGTCTCTGTTTGGAAGCAAAGATCTAAGCTTAAAAATGAAGTGGCCAGAAGTTATGGTAAAAGCAGATAGCTTAGCTGGTTTTAAGAAAGATTTGGACAAATTCCTGGAGGAAAAGTCCATAGTCTGTTATTAAGACATGGAGGAAGTGTCTGCTTGCCCATGATCGGTAGCATGGAATGTTGCTACTCTTTGGGTTTTGACCAGGTATTAGTGACCTGGATTGGCTACCATGAGAATGGGCTACTGGGCATGATGGACCATTGGTCTGACCCAGTTAGGCTATTCTTATGTTATGTTCTCATCTATAGGGGCCTTTGTTTTCATTTCTTATTTTAATGTATTTTTTTTTCTGGGAACTTATCAGTGTTTTTTTATAATGGGAACAAAAATGGAAGAGAATTAATGTGTGTGGAATGGGGGAGGGGGGTAACTAATTTCTTCAGCTAAATAATTCAATCCACCTCAACCAGACATAGGAGAACTCACGCACCATTCACACACCCTCTAACCAAAAACGTCAAAAGAAAGAAACAGTTCGACAACCTCCTAACACTCGACCCCCAACTCTACAACCTATTGACCTTGACCACAGACTACAAAACCTTCAAAAAAGAAATAAAAACTCTTCTATTCAAAAAACACATAAAACCGAACTAACACAATCAGAACTGTCCCAAGCATCATCTGCAACTACTCCATATGTATTTCTCATGTCATGACAATTCAGACATAATTTATGTTATGTTATGTTCGGAATAATGGTTACATATATGAGGTTCAATAAAAGAATATTTTCACTCCCTGTTTCTATTCTGACCATTTATACCGTTTCATGGTTATTACAAAAAATATTTTCTACATGGGGGGTGTCAAAAAATGATGGGCCCCGGGTGCCACATACCCTAGGTACGCCACTGACTATAGCACCAATAATTACTCGAACTATTCCCCCCCAAAAACAACTTAACCCCTGGTTTAAGTCCTCCTTATTTCTATTAAAATCACAATTGTGTTCTATTGAAAGCAAATGGCGGTCCAAACCGACCCAAAACAATTTAGATAATTGCAAGAAACATTCGCAATACTATCATCAATCACTTAATGCAGCAAAAAAACAATTCTACATTTAAAATATCTCTAAAGCAAAAAATTCATCAGTTCTCTTTAAGATTCTCAAAAAATTAACTTATTTTAAACATAAACCAGCCATTCTTCCGGCTGAATCTCCATCAGCCCAATGTCTTGCCGACTTTCAGATGAAAATTAACTTAATAAGATCTAATATTGCAAATAAAACCACTAACTCCTCGGGTGTTATCTGTCTCACCACCATCGACAGGGAAACAGTTATAGATAATTCTTTAACTGCTTCTTGTTCCAACTTCTTCTTACCATCTATAAAAGACATTGAACGTATGCTTCAGTCGATTAATATAAAGGGTTCTAAAGCAGAGCCTCTTCCTCTTTTCATTTTAAAACAACATTTCTCTATATTTGGTCCTTATATTCTCCAAATGATTCATAAAAGTCTATCTACTGCCAGTCTTCCAGAAGATTGGAAACATTCAATTCTGTATCCTAAAAAATAATTCCAAGGACTGCGCTAACTATCGTCCTATTGCTAATCTCCCATTTTTAGCTAAACTAACTGAAAAGATAGTCTTCCATCAGCTATCAGATTTCATTGACAAACACGGACCCTACACCCCAATCAAGCAGGCTCTCTTTTAGGACTTACCACAACTATCCATTACTATCTTGATCAGCACAAGTCTGTCCTCCTTATTTCCTTAGATCTTGCTGCCGCTTTTGATACTATAGATCACCATCTTCTTCTTCAACGTCTTGCATCCATTGGCATATCTTATCAAGTTCTTGAATGGTTCAGATCCTACTTTACTGATAGCGTATCCACCGTTCATTTTAATAACTCAACCTCTGAATCTTTTAAGTCCCATTTTGGCATTCCACATGGTTCTACACTGTTCCACCTGCTTTTCAACATTTACCTGGCTCCCCTCTTAACCCTCTGTCAATCGATCGGCTTCATTCTCTATGCTTATGCCGACGATCTTCAACTTCTTCACACCATTGATCTTACTAATCAAAATGACATCTCTAACATTGATCTCAAATTAGCTAAAATTCATGATTGTTAAATGCGAATATGCTTTCCCTAAGCATCTCTAAAACAAGCACAGTGCTTTTCTCATGGAAAGAAGGTTTAGAATTAGTCGCTCCAGTCTCCATTGACAACGTCCCTCTTAAATCAACTTCAACAACCAAAATATTAGGTGTCCTTATTGATAATAAACTTTCATTCCGTCCTCAAATCAGTGCGCTGGTCAATAACTGTTTCTACAAACTTAGGATGATTAGATCTTCGGTCCTCCTCCTTGACGTAAAATCTCTTAATGTTTTAATTCATTCTCTCGTAATATCTAAAATTGATTATTGTAATTCATTATACAAAGGGTTGTGTATAAAAGATATAAAACTTCTTCAACTTATACAAAATACAGCTATTAAAATCATCTCGGGTTCAAAAAAATTTGATCATGTCACCCCTCTGTTACAAAAAGCTCACTGGTTGTCTGTTTTACATAGGATTACCTATGAAATTGCTCTCTTGACTTTGAAAACCATGCAAACTAATACCCCAGCATTCATTGATAGACTGCTGATCCCTTACGACTCCCCTAGAACTTTCAGCCACACAGTATTCTCTTAACGTCCCATCCCTAAAGATAATCGATACTCGTCGCACTCTCATTTTTTCAGTCACTGCCCCTCTAATTTGGAACTCGCTCCCTCTATACCTCAGAGCTGAACAAAACCTGCAGAAATTTAAAAGCAATCTTAAATGCTTTCTCTTTAAAGATGCCTATAACTGAAAAAATCTTTTACATAAGTAAATACTTCCACTTCATTTAACTTTTCCCCCTCTCCTATTGTATTCTCCTTTTATGTTTTCCCAATGTTCTCCGGTCATAAGATGTATGATTAGTTAGTGTATGTCTAATAATTTAAATTGTTTGTTTCCCAGCTATTTTGAATTATGTACAATGCTTTGTACCTTTGGATAAGCATTTAATCAAAAATCTTAATAAACTATGAAACTATGAAACCATGGAGCAATACAGGGGGCATTATAACATTCTTAGTCTTTTTAACCATCCGTTTTTTAATAATTCCTAGCACCCTGTTTGCTTTTTTGCCTGCCTTCACACATTGGGTGGAAAGTTTCATCGAATTGTCTACGATGACACCCAGATCCTTTTCCTGGGCACTAACCCCCAAGGACCCAAGCATCCGGTAACTGTGATTCAGGTTATTCTTCCCAAAGTGCGTCACTTTGAATTTGTCCACATTAAATTTCATTTTCCACTTGGACACCCAGTCTTCCAATTTCCTAAGGTCTGCCTACAATTTTCTAAGGTCCGCCTGCGATGTTTCACAATCCGCATGCATTTTAACAACTTTGAAGAATTTAATGTCATCTGCAAATTTAATTACCTCACTCATCGTTCCAATTTCCAGATCATTTATAAATAAGTTAAATAGCACCTGTCCCAGTACAGACCCCTGCGGCACTCCACTGTTTACTCTCCTCCATTGAGAAAAGTAACCATTTAATCATACACTCTGTTTTCTATGCAAAAACCAATTCCTAATCCACAACTGAACTTTGCCACCTATCCCATGACTCTTTCATTTTCTCAGGAGCCTCTCATGAGGAACTTTATCAAAAGCTTTCTGAAAATCTAGATACACTACATCAACCGACTCACCTTTATCCACGTTTATTCACACCTTCAAAGAAGTCAAACAAATTGGTGAGGTAAGATCTCCCTCTGCTGAACCTATGCTGACTCCGTCTCATTAAATCATGTTTGTCTACATGTTCCATAATTTTATTTTTTATAATTGCTTCCACTATTTTGCCCAGCAATGAAGTGAGGCTTACCAGTCTGTAATTTTCCAGATCTCCCCTGTAGTTTGGAGTGATTGATTGTACAATATGAGGATAGTAGATTTTTCAAAGGAATGATTATGTGCTGTTTTATTTCAATAGGAAAACCTAGGTGGGTCGTCACCAAGGGTATGTATACTTGTACTATGGAAGTAGTTTAATTACCAACTTGAGTTTAGAAAACAGCATTTTAATGCTCAAGTTAGCAACTGCTCAGAGAGATGCATACATAAATAGCTCAGGAAACACAGCACCTGCTTGAATGCAATGTAGGCACAGGAACTCCTGGAGTAAAGAATGGGTTAAGCAGGGGTAGGTTCAGCACTAATGTACATACTTTATAAAATACTCACATATGTGCTAAATCTTACCAATGGTGATTTTGCAACTTTCATGTTTTGCTGCTCCATTTTAAAAACCTAAACATGTAAATGCCACCAATTAAGCAGTGAGGCCACAATTTTAATTTGGTTTCATTCTGTATGTGGAAATCAACCACATGGGATTAATAATGATTCCCTTATGTAAAGCCCTGTCTGAAATGAGCACTTTTTTAAGCTATACGTGCCACTGAGCAAGTGTAAAAGCTAGCATGGAATCTTTTCCCTAACCACAAGTATTTCTGAGCTCTGCTCAAACCACGCCCTCTTGAAATCACTATGCAGTGTGGAAATCCACATGTAAATAATGACTTTATGAAACTGGTTTCTAAATTTGTATGCGATATAGACATGTAAGGAAATCACAAAGGAGGCTTCTAAAATATGTCCCAAATTCTACTACCAAGCCTATCCTTCAGCCCCGAAACTCTATCAAACCACACCTTGAGATCTGGAAAACCTATATCGTCAGTCATTTCTTTAATTTCAATAGATCTGTTTCCAGTCATATCCCTATCAGCAGTATGATTCATAACCGAGACCCAGCTATTGAATCAGCTTGACCTTGTGTCCTCAACTGTGTCATCAAAATTCATGAGTGAGTCCTCAAGCAACTCCTGGTTTGGGCTGTTATCACATACACTGGACAGCTACTCCAGGCATCCACCTTAGTAAAGATGCACTTCCTCAAGTTTTCGGAGCCTCCCTCATTCCACCTTTTAATCATGACCTCTTGTTTGTCCATTAGCTTGATTTTTTTGTTGAAAACATTAACCTCTCTGCACCAACACACTGGGGCTCTGTATTTGATCCCCGTGCCTGGTTTTACCTCTCGGGCTGGTTGAGGATGCTACAAGGGCAACATCCACAGCTCCTCTGGGATAGCAGAAAGACATGAGCCTTAGCTGCTGCATTACAACATCAACTTGTGATGTAGGCACAATCTATAACCCTTGTCCAATGACTCTCACTTTAATGGGGGAGGGGAAGAAGAGACTTACTGTAATATGTGTCTACATTTTTAATGCACCTATCTATTAAAGCAACATGTGCCTTTATAAACAGGCTCTTACAATGATCCCCCACTGATGCATAAATTCTCTCATAAAGTTACGTGTTCCAAAGAAGATATACAGTAAATGTGTGCATGTACTCTACACAAGTATATGTGTCTTTTATAAAACATTCACATACTTCACAATTTTGCTCCAGCTAAACCCAAACTACACCCCATGTAAAAGTACACATGCTCTTAGTACAGTGTATTGCAAACTGTGTGCCGTGGCACATTAGTATGCCTCCTGAGATTTCAGGCGTGCCAAAGCACACTGGGGAGGAGGAGAGGCACATCCTGTAGGCAATCAGCCAGCGCCAGCACCTCTCCTTCTCTCCGGCCTTCTTCCCTGCTGGCATCCCCCACTGGCATCTTGGGGCCCATCTGAAGGGCCTTCGCCCACGTCAACGTGATAATGTCACACATGTGCATGACATCAGGGCGACACACGCACACTTCCGGGTGCCTCGAGCTGCGGTCACTACCTTTACAGTTACAGTTATTTTATTTCATATACCACAGCTCGAGAAAGTTATTGCGGGACACTGTCTTATTAGAATGTGTACTTCTACCTACACACCTATGCAATAATGCAGTTTTATAAGAGGTAGTCTCTGTATATAAAATGGGATTTACATGCATAAAATACTTTATAAAATTACCTCAGGAGGGACCAGTTCTATAACAAGATGCCCCAATGCTCTGCGGTGAGATCCGATTTTATAATGGTATCTGGGCGCCTGGTTACGGAATACTAGTGTCATCCGGCATTGGCATGCCTAACATTTAGGTGCCCACAGTTACACTAGCCATAGACCTGGTATAATAGTGAATGCCTAAATGTGATAAGGAGGTATGTAATTTAATCTAAAACTTAGATTTGTATACCGGGTCTTTGACCAAAATGGAGCTCGACTCGGTTAACAGTAACTAAACTAATACAAAAAAGTAACAGACAGAAAATATTAATGTGACTGATTTCTGAAGTGTTTGGCAAATAAAATAGTTTTTAAAGATTTGCGAAAAAGTTGAAAAGGCCAGGACTTCTTAAGATAAGAGGAAGTTAATTCCATAGTTAAGAAAATTTGAAAACCAAGGATTGACTGCAATTCTTGATTTATTTCACTGAAGGAAGGGAGAGTTTGAATTATTGGGTGCCTCTTGTACAGGGCAGGATTAACCAATAGGCCAAGTAGGCATGTGCCTAGGGCCCGAAATGGTCAGGGGGGCCCGATGAAGGAGGGCATCAACATTGTTTTTACCAAACGGCGATGGGCCCCTCCAGCATCGATCGGCAATGCGCCCCCCCCCCCCAGTCGACGGAAAGTAAGACAAGCAAGCAACGCGGGTAAGAAAGGCAACGGGAACTGTAATTGTGCAAGCGGTGCTGCTTGCCCGAAGCTTCCCTCTGACGCAGCTTCCTGTTTCCACCTAGGCGCATGGTGAGATAGGGCGGGGCAGGGGGCCCAGTGTACTTGTGTGCCTAGGGGCCCTCGATGAATTAATCCTGCCCTGCTCTTGCATAGGAGAATCTATAAGCATTCTATAATAAAGGGACAAGAAGGATGAAGATACAATATAGAATTTTAAAAGTAATACATGCACATTTAAAGTGAATCTTGAGATGGACCCGAAGCCAGTGAATATTTAGAAACAAAGGGGACACATGGTCAAATTTGCTTTTTCCAAAGTAAGTAGTGGTGAATTAAAAGGTCATGGATTTGATATACTGCCTTTCTATAATACAGCCAAAGTGGTTTACATGTATTAATGCAGGTACTTTCTCTGTCCCTAGTGAGCTCATGGTCTAAATTGGTATATATGTAGCACCACTGTCCATAATCATCCCATGCTTTATCCATGTGAACATCCCTGTTATTTAAATACTATGCCATTTACACATATCCTTACAGGATAGCTTTTAGTTGATATGTTGCTGCTTACAGGTGTTAGGTGTACAGTACACTTATGTGTGTAAGTCAGGGGTTCCCAACCTGGGCTGCCCAGAGCTGCAATATGGAATTTCAGGGGGTGCAACAGAGTGGCTTGTGTTCCTTAGTGATGGGTCACGAGTCATCACTCAGGGCCAGATTCTCAAAACTTTAACACAGTCGCTAAACTGGTTGCAGATGGTTTAGCACTTTTAACAGTGCTGTCACTGTACTGGCACCCTTGGACTAGTTGCTGATTTTTGTTGCCAAAAGCCGACGCCGCTCTTGGAGAATGATTCGGCGATTTTTAAGAATCCACCGGAGTGCATATTTCAATATTCAAAACAGTGTCGGAGACTGCTAGAAAGCTTGCTAAAGACTGCGATAAGTCGTTTCGATAATCTGCCGCTAAAATGCATGCAGGCTAAACCATCTGCAACCAGTTTAGCGACTGTGTTAAAGTTTTGACTGTGGCTAACGAAAAAAATTACAGGAAGAATCATAAATTGTCTATTTTTTTTTAGTGGAAGTAGTAAAAGCACACTTCTTGAGCGCGTTTATTATAGCCTCCCTCGGCAGCAGAAGAGATGCCCAATCTCTCCGTCACCATGAAACATACCTTCATCACCCCCTCAGCAGCGGGAGAGATGCACAATCTCTCCCACTGCCAAGAAACACCCACTGGAAGCAGGAAAGATGCCCAATCTCTCCTGCCACCAACCGACACCCCCCCACCCCCACACCCGGTAGTGTGAGAGATACACATGCTCTCCTGCCGCCACGCAACACCGCCCCCTCCCGTGCCTCCAATGACTCTCATCCTCTCCACCTTACCTTACTTTCAGATGGCTGGCCAGAGGGATGCCTACTCCCTCCAGTCAGCTGGCCCACCTCTTCAAAATGGTGGGCCTTCCCCTCCCCGGTGCATCCTGCATCTGGGGAAGGGCCTAAGACTCTGATTACCCCAGACACATAAGACCCCATCCATAGGAGGGGCCTTAAAAAACCTGGGCCAATTACAACCTCAGGCCCCTCCCTGGTACATCCCAGGATGCATTGGGGAGTGGAAGGTCCACCATTTTGAAGATACAGGCATCCCTCCAGATAGCCATCTGAAAGTAAGGTAAGGAGAAGAGGGTAGGGGTTGTCGGAGGACCGGGGGGGTACTTGGCGGTGGGAGAGCATGGGCATCTCTCCCGTTGCTGAGGGGGGTTGTGGGGTGTCGGTTGATGGCAGGAGAGATTGGGCATTTCTCCCACTACTGGAGGGTGTATCAGTTGGCGGTGGGAGATATTAGGCATCTCTCCCACTGCCGGGGGAGTGTGGCGGTTGGTGGCGGGAGAGATTGGGCATCTCTCCTGCTGCCGGTGGGTGCTTCTTGCCAGCGGCAGAGATTGGGCATCTCTCCTGCTGATGAGAGGATGCTGGAGGTGTGTTTCTTGGCTGCAGGAGAGATTGGGCATCTCTTCCACTGCTGAAGGGGGTGTTGGGTGTTTTGTTGCATGGGGACAGGAAAGATATTCCCGCTGTCAGGTGGAGGGTTAATTGTGGCTTGATTTTTTGTTGGGGGGGGGTTGCCTTTATTCTGCACATGTGCCCATCGCTATCACCAGCAATGGGCACATGCAAATTTAGCAAATTTTTGCTACTCTCCGCCAACCTCATTTGCATAAACATTTTTTGGAGAATGACTCGCTTTTTTAAAATCACTATTATAATGGCTGTGACAGTGGCCCGTTCGGTTTTTAACACAACTTTTAGATAATCTAGGCCACAGTCAGCTGCCAGTGTGCCTTGAGCAGTGGTAGTAGGTGGTTGTGATGTTACTCTTGTAGAGGGTGCAAACTTTGATCAAACATTTCCTAGGGGTGGGAGGGTATAGAAAAGGTTGGGAACCACTGGTGTAAATTATACATAAATGCAAGCACCCAGTTATAGAATTAGGGGGAAGTGTGCAAAATCCTAGAATGAAGGCTCATTGCACTATAGCTCATCAGAGGCTCTAAAGTGGAAGCCTGAAGAGGCTAGAAGAAACTGACGGTTTAATTACAATCAAGGAAACACCGAAATACCTCCCTTTTTGTTTTAATTGAAAACTTCCAGATATCTAAATTATGAAATTCCTTTCACTTTCATCAGAGGGATTGCAGGGTGTTCTCAGAGTGAGAGATGGGAGTGGAATTATTTTAAACCAAAAGTATCAGCTCACCTTCATCAACTCCGGTACATGCATCAGGGATGGAGTACTGTGTGCTGCGCCCCAGCAAGACAGGATATGACTCTGCAGGAAAGATGAGAGAGAACATAACTTAGATGCCAGGAAAGTACAAAATAAGAATGCCGAAATATGCATGTTAGTGGCTCTTTCCATCATCCATTCTTTTTCTTTTTCTTATGGTTCTCTTGCTTGTGCTGTTATTGTACCTATTACTACTTCCAGCTGCCCAAGTTTGGATCACTACGGTAATTTCAGGCAGACTGCTGTGGAACAAAGGGGATAGAAAAAAAGGAGGGATGTGCACAGGGAAAATATTTTTGGTATGTGTGGTCCTTTCCCCCATGTTTGTAATTTTTTTTGTTTGTTTGTTTGTTTGCTGTCACACATTCATTTTAACACACATTAGTAACTCACCAAAAACAATTCATATACTACTGTACTTATTTAATGACTACTTTCACTGCTGACCAGTATTAAACTAATGCTCCAAATAAACTAAGTGATTAAATAATTAAACAGAGATCCGTAGAACTGTAAACCACAGTTCTTCAACCGCCGGTCCGCGGACTGGTGCCAGTCCGCAGAAAATTCCTGCCAGTCCGCGCAGGACCGGTGAGATGGACGCCGTTAAATTTCCTGCCCCGGTGGTGTTCGGAAATCTTCTGTTCCTCCCAGCCTCGGGCGATCAAGACAGGCTGCCGACGTCGGGCATTCCTTCTGTGAGTCTCGCCTATGCGGAAACAGGAAGTTGAAACAAAACAGAGAGGGAAGGTCCTGACGTTGGCAGCCTGTCTTGATCGCTGCCCCTGCTGAGTCGCCAAAGAGGGCCGCGGGGAAAGTGCAGGCAGAGAGGAGATGGTCAGCGTGCGCGGGGAGGTCAGCGTGTTGATTGGGGCCATCAGCAGCGTTTGTGCTGAGAGTCTGCCCATGTGCAGGATGCGGCGGGTAGGGGCCTCCGGCTCGTCTTGGGCGGCAAGGCCTGCGTTGCAAAGCTGTTTTTGCCGGCTTGGGGGGGGGGGTCGCGAATGTGCAGGGCACAGCAGGAGTAAGATCATGGGGAGCCTTCAACAGTGGCTGTCTCCTCTCCTAGCAGCTCTGTACTTACCAGGGCAGTGATTCACTTTGGCAACTTCCCCTTTCCTCAGAGGCGGCAATGGACCCAAGGCTGCCTAAGGAAATCACTGCTGCAGGCTAGTACTGAGAGCTGCTGGAAGGAGAGGAAGTCACTGTTGGAGGCTGGGATGCTGATGGATAAAGGAAGAGCTGCTACTGCACCTGGAGGGAGGTAGAAAGAGAGATGCTGCTGGGAGGGGAAGAGGGAAAGGGATGGGAAGAGAGCTATTGTTGGATAGGGGGGAGGAGGGAAGGGAGAAGGAAAAAAGGAAGGAAACAGCTCGCAGGGAGATTAGAGGAGGGAAAGGGGAGAGACAGGAATGAGAAAGTAGAGAGAGATTGATGCTGGAAAGGGGGTCAGCAGAGAAATGAGAGAGGGATAAAGATGCTAGACCTGGTGTAGGAGAGATAAAAATGAAGAAAGCAGTGAAGTTGGAATGAATGATGTAAAAAGGAGAGTGGAGGCACAGGCTGGATGGAAAGGGGAGAAGGGCATAGAAAGAAGTCAGATACATATGGAAGGGGGAGAGGCCAGACAGTGGATGGAACGGGCAGACGCTGGAAGGAAGAGTGGAAAGAAGATGAAAGCAGAGACCACAAAAGGTAGAAAAAAATAATTTTATTTCTATTTTGTCATTACAATATATCAGATTTGAAATATATATCCTGCTAGAGACATAACTGGGGATTGCAAAGCCTAACACTATTCCTATCATGTGTGACTGCAGTATTCTGTTAGCATGATATTTCCGTGTAGCATTCTGTAATAATTTGGCTTGTTCAGTTTTCTTGATAGTAGAGGTGATATATGTGAAGGGGAGGGGAGACATGGGTTTTGTTGGGCCTTGCTCTGAATATTTATATTTATAAAATGACAATTGTACAGAATATTGTTTCTTTTTATACTTTAATAAAATACGTTCAATATAAAATCATAACTGAGGCTTGTGCAGATGGGATCAGATGGTTTGTGGGGACCGAGCTTGCAGAGATGGGGCGAAAATGTGTTTTTTATTTCGGTCTTAGTAGTTTGCCGGTCCACAAAATAATTCTTTTATTTCTGCCGGTCCACGGGTGTAAAAAGGTTGAAGAACACTGTGATAACCAACACTTGCTGGTAATCCCTTCTTTGAAATCCATAGGCAATACATTTTCTCTGTCGTTGCTCCACAACTGTGGAATTCCCTCCCCATATAAGGGAAGAACGTTTTATAGACAGATTCAAAAGCAATTTGAAATGCTTTCTTTTTAAATATGCTTTTAATTGCTAATTTTCTTTTGAAATTTTATTACTATTTTAATCTTTACAAGACCTACACATGGTCTTTTCCCCCCCCCCCTATCGTTTTACCCCTATTCGTCTCCTTTACTGTCAAATATTGTAGTTCCTCCCCCATTTTCCTTTTGGATCTGTTTGTTTTATTGTCTGACTTATGTTAATAATGTCGTGTCCCCGTACTGAGAAATGTACCACATGTTTTTAGATTTGTTAATCGCTTTGTATTACAATTAAGCGATCCATCAAATTTTATTAAAACTTGAAACTTGTGTCCTCAAACAGTTCCTGGAGGGGCTACCCCAGTCTATGAAACAGTGTGTTAGGTGGCATTCTAAGGGCTCCTTTTACGAAGTTGCGCTAGCGTTTTTAGCGCACGCACATGATTAGTGCGTGCTAGCTGAAAAACTACCACCTGCTTAAAAGGAGGCGGTAGCAGTTAGCGCACGCTAAAACCGCTAGCGCACCTTTGTAAAAGGAGCCCTAAATTGACACCAGTGTGTGCTGGGGAAGCAGCTGAAGCCTTACAACAAGTGTACTAGAACCTGAACCTTACAAGGAGAGCAAGCGAGCTGGGAGTCCCAGGAAAAAAAGAGAAAAGGCAGGGTCTGAGAATATGAAAGACTAGAAACTGCCTTCTAGCCCAGTGTCTCCAAGAAAAGGGTCAGGGCACTGAAGACCTTCAGTTCCATGAACCCAGCACACCCCACTAAGCCTTGCTCACCTGTTTCAGATATGGAAAGCGAGGCCACATAGCCAGAGACTGCCAAGAGCTTGATGAAGAGGCTACAAACATGAACATGGTCATTCCACATTCTTGCAATTTTGTGGAGGCCTCTCAACCCAAAATCAGGAACTGTGTAATAGAAGTTGAGCTGAATGGTTGTTTCCACGGGTCCACCTCCAACCCTCTCTCATGTTATCACAAAGGAACTATGTTTACATTGTGTTTAGTGTACTGATGATGGTCCAATGAAAAAAAAATTTAAAGCATTCATTTCCAAGTGTGGACACTGTATGAATGATTTATAGCTGCGAGGGTCTCCGTTTAATTATTTAATCACTTATACTGACTTTTACAAAGCCACAGTAGAGGTTTCTACTGTAAGCCAGCAAGGTAAATGCTCAGATGCTCATAGAATTCCTATAAGTATTGGAGTACTTACTTTGCCGAGTTAAATCTACATAATAATGTTGCTAGAAAATCAATGAAATACATCAATTTTTTTTTAATGGAAGTCACTTTAAAGAAAGTTGTGTTCTCTGAGGACAAGCAAGTATAAAATTCTCACATGCGGATGATGTCATCCACTGAACCTGGTACGGATACTACCAAGTGCATTTTAAAATTTTAGGCAGTGCCCATAGTGCATACGTGTCAGTGCCTTGCTGCCCGATGTCAGCTCGCGGGACCATCAGTTCTGCATTATCCACAGAGCTGAGAACCTGTGTCTTCAGTTTTCTCTTCATGCACCAAACTTTTCTACTGTTTCATACCTTGCTGTCTTTCTTTTTCATAGTTTTCATTCTTTGTTTTTATCGTGTTCCAGTATTTATCCTGACTTTGATTTAGTTTTGTCAACTTTTTGGTTTGTGGCCTTCGGGTCACCTCGAGCCTTTCTTCCTACCCTGGAACATCAATCAATTTCAGGATCCTTTTCACTTGAGCTCCCTGGGACATTGAGCCCTTTGATTTAGCGTTGGCCATTTTCCTCTCCCTATCAAAGATGGTACCAAGCAGCTTTAAGAAATGCTTTTGATGTAATTGGACCATTTTAGGCTCTGACTCACATAATTGGTGTGTCCAGAGTCTGGGTCCTGAACATGTAAAAGTAAATTAAGAAATTCCCTGTATTGGTTTATCCTTGAGAAAGTCTTCCAACTGGACTGGGTTTAAGAACACATATCTATCACTTGCATATGATATAAGGCATTTACAAGGAAATTTTAGAAAAAAGGTTGCACCCAATGCTAAAACCCTAGGTTTATGCAATAGAAATTGCTACCTCTTTAGCTGAGTCTGCATAGATACATCAGGAAAAATGGAAACTTGTTGGCCGCAAAACAAAACTTGTTTCTTCATGAAATACAACTTTAAAATAGCTTTTTTCTCTAATTTTGATTTGAACACTACCAACCAAGTGGCTCATTTTGTTATTGTGTCCTTAGATGACTCAAGAAACTGAGATAGATCCAAACTGTCTGGTGAAACTAATTTATCTATTTCCCCCTCATCTACCACCTCCCTAGAAGTCCTCGGAATGTAGTAGAGATTATCAGGCTCAAAGGTATCCACTTTAGTATATTGCAAACTCTCCCGCAAGTACATTCTTAAGAGCTCCAATGGAGATAAGTAGTGTGTGATAGGGAAATTTAGAAAACGAAGATTTTTAGCTCTCATACAATTCTCCATTTTTTCTTATTTGGCATGAAGCAGTATGCTATTTTTAATGTTAGACTTAGCAGTGCTCCATAAACTGCCCACAGATTTATCTAATTTCTCTACCTTATTTCCTAGCTCTGCTATATGACTTTCATGCTCATTCATTACTCTATATTATTATTTTTATTATTATTATTTTAGGTACTACAGCTTGCATAATGAGACTCCGTGCCTGGTCCCTCTCGGTACAGATGAAACTAAATGAATCTAAAACAAAACTACTCTGGCTCGGCCCAAAATTCGAACACCTGCCCACACTTTTCACACTACCCACAGGCGATACACTACAGCTCTAGTTCTCATGCAAGGTCCTTGGTATCACTATCGATTCCTCTCTCTCCCTCAATGACCACCTCAACTCCTTGGCAAAATCATGCTTTTTCAGCCTTCACATGCTGAGGAAAGCTAGATCCTACTTCAGCCAACAACACTTTGCCATCCTTGTCCAATCCATCATCCTCTCCAAACTAGATTACTGCAACGCCATCTACTTAAATCTATCAAAAAAAAAGTATTCTAAGACTCCAGCTAATCCAGAATACTGCAGGCAAACTGATCTTCTCAAAATACAAGTCTGACCATGCCTCCCCACTCCTTGCCAAACTTCATTGGCTCCCAATAATCTCCAGAATCCATTTCAAATGTTCCTGCCTGGCTTTCAAGATCATTCACGGAATCCTGCCTCCTCTTATCCCACTGTCTTTCAACTCCTCCAGTCCCGACTCCTCCAGAACTGCCCAAAGGCTTAAACTAGCCTTCCCCTCTCCACGCGGCATCCACTATTCAGGCAAACTGGGAAAATCCCTTCTCTTCAAAATCACAGGTCTTTGGAACGACCTCACCACCCCGCTGTGGAACCTGAGCTCCCTTCAGTTATTCCACAAAAAACTGAAAACCTGGCTTTTCAGCAAATTGTAGCTCTATCCTTCCCCCCTTTCTCTCCCCCCTTCTACACATAAGTTCATGTAATCCTTTTTCTTCTTCTCTACCCACTATTTTAATTTCTTGTAAACCGTGTCGAGCTTCATTCTCATGGAGATGATGCGGTATATAAACTTAAGGTTTAGATTAGATTAGATTAGATTAATAGATTTGCTCTAGCATCATATAAAAATAGTAGAAAATCTCATTCCCTGTTTACCTTCCCATCAGTACAGGGCTGTAAAAGCAAGAAATTTCTGGACCATACTTTAGCATTCCAAGCAGCTTCACATGACAGAGAATTTTGATTGTTATTGCTTAGAGCCTGTTCTTATAAACATTTCAGAACTCAACTGAAAACTTATCTCTTTTCAAAATACTTGGTTAAATAATTTATTTCTGTCATTCTTAAATTATCTTTAGTTTATAATCTTCTCACTTTGTTACTGCTGCTAGATTATCAATTTCTCTATGCTGCTAGTTAAATAATTTATTTCTGTCATTCTTAAATTGTCTTTAGTTTCTAATTTTTTGTAAACTGCGTAGAACTTATGGTTACGGGGTTAAGAAGCACGATGGTATGTTATGTTATTTATATAGCGCCTATCACGGTTAGCCAAGTGGTTTACAATCAGCTACTCAACATTTTTCCCTATCTGTCTCAGTAGGCTCAACGTACCTTGGGCAATGAAGGACTGAGTGACTTACCCAAGGTCACAAGGAGCAGCACAGGATTTGAACCTACAACCTCAGGGTACTGAGGCTGTAGCTCCTCATAAAGCTCTTGTTCAAGAAACTGTGCAAGTTGCAACTGTTCCTAATGTTACTTACATCCCTCCTTCATCCCAACCCTCGATCGTTAGCACTAACAGAATGGTTTCTTTCACCAAGAAAGTAAATTATTTCTGCTTCTGGGTTGCAGCTCTGCTGTCATTGAAGTATCTAGAAAACCTTCCACTCAGCACTGTTACCTCTTCAAATGGATGAGATTTTTTTCCTGGTGCACAATGCATTCTCTTGACCCTATCACATGTCTACTTCCATCCATCCTAGACTACCTTCTTCACCTCTCTAACTCTGGTCTGAAATCCAACTTGGTTCGAGTATATCTGACTTTATTTATCTAGCTATCTAGCTATGTGCTATCAGTGAGTTTCACTGTCTCTTGAACATGAAACCTGACTGTTCACCTCTCATTGGCCAGGTTTATGAAAAGATTTTACCACACCAAACCACCTATCAAGCATCCACTTGTTGCCTGGGATCTTAACATAGTACTATTTGTCTCCCTCTGAGCCACTTTCAACTTGCTCTCTGAAACTTCTCAAGTGGAAAGTCATCTTCCTAATATCCCTCATGTCTACCTGCTGTGTGAGTGAACTTCAAGCACCCTCCATCCTTTATAATAAAACCCTAAGCGAGCATGCGCACTTAGGACGGTGTGTTCCCCGACAGCATGATGTTTCCCTCCGTGCCGAATTCCATTTTCGAATACGAAGGCAGGGAACATGCCGGCGACTCCCTCATCCCGACCTCACTCACCAACCGCTGCTGCTCCTCTTCAAATCAGCCTGCTGAGGTTCGCCATCTGGCTGTAGCGAACCTCATAGGCTGCTCTCCACCTCGGTAGCACGTTTCCTCTGACATGATCACGTCGGAGGGAACGTGCTACTGAGGTGGAGAGTGGCCTGCAAGGTTCGCTATAGCCAGCTGGTGAACCTCAGCAGGCTGCTTTGAATAGGAGCAGCAGCAGCGGTTCGTGCCAGTGGGCCAGAAGACATCAGTAAGCTGGGATGGAGGGAGGGTAAGAACAGGCATGCACAACAGGGGCAAGCATGGCACAACAGGGGGCCAGGGAGAGAGGGAAAGGGGGCTGCTTTTGGGGGAGGGGTGTGCTGGGGGGCAGACAGCAATCATGTGTCCCATGCTGGTAAGAAGTGGAGGGAGAGAGGGAAAGGGGGTTGCCTTGGGTGGAGGGGTGTGACAGCAATCATGCTTTGCAATGAGGGAGGGAAACAGAAGGGAGCCACGGAGTAGTGCTGCCCAATTCACGATTCGAATCGGTTCACCAATTCACTTCAGGTGAATCGATTCGAATTGATTAAAAAAAAATAAAATAAAATAAAAAATCGGCTTCCCGATTCAGCTGACCCTTCCCCCTCGCCCGCTAAAGCAGGAGCAGCAGCGCTGCTCTTGCTGGTCGGCCGCTGCCACACCTGCTTTAGAAGGCGAAGGGGGGGCCTGAGCCAGTTAGTGCTACTGTCCGGTTCCCACCCCCCCATTGCGTCCGGCTTCCCGCCCCCCTTGCATCTCGCTTCCCCCTGGCATCTCACTTCCCCCTCTTGCCTCCCCAGCATCTTGCTTCCCCCCTGGCCTCCCCGCACCGGCGTTTACCTTAATGAAGCAGCCTGCAGCAAGATCGCAATGCCAGCGATCTTAAGCTTGCACTGCTTCGGAGCTGTTTCCTCCGCCGCAGTCCCGCCCCTCCTCTGACGGGGAGGCTAGGGGGGGTGAGCAGTCCTTCAGGGTTGGGGTGGGGCGAGCAGTCCCTCAGGATGGGGTGGGCAGGCCTTCCTGGGGGACAGGCCTTCAAGGGTTAAGAGAGGCCTTTGGGGGGGATGCAGGCCTTCATTGGGGGGACAGGCCTTTAAGAGGGACAGGCAGGCTTTTGGGGGTGGGATGCAGGCAGGTCTTCAGGGGTGGGATGCAGGCCTTCAAGAGGGGGGCAGGCCTTTAAGAGGGACAGGCAGGCTTTTGGGGGTGGGATACAGGCAGGTCTTCGGGGGTGGGATGCAAGCCTTCAATGGGGGGGGGCAGGCCTTCAAAATGGGGACAGGTCTTCAGGAGGAGGTACAGGCCTTCAGGGGGTTCAGACCTTCAAGGGAGGGGACAGGCAGGCAGGCCTTCGGGGGGATGCAGGCCTTCAAGGAGAGGGACAGGCCTTCAGGGGGGATGTAGGCCTTCAAGAGGGGGGGACAGGCCTTTAAGGGGTCAGGCAGGCCATTGGGGGGGTATGCAGGCAGACCTTCAGGGGTGGGATGCAGGGGGGCCCAGGTCTTCAGGGGGAGGTACAGGCCTTCAGGGGGGACAGACCTTCAAGGGAGGGGACCGGCAGGCAGGCCTTCAGGGGGAGTGCAGGCCTTCAAGGGGGGGACAGGCCTTCGGGGGGATGCAAGCCTTCAAGGGGGGGACAGGCCTTTAAGGGGGACAGGCAGGCCTTTGGGGTGGGATGCAGGTAGGCCTTCAGGGATGGGATGCAGACCTTCAAAGGGGGGACAGGCCTTTAAGGGAGTGAGAAAGGCCTTTAAGGGGGACAGGCAGGCCTATGGGGATGGGATGCAGACCTTCAAGGGGGGACAGGCCTTCAAGGGGGGGACAGGACTTTAGTGGGAGGTGCAGGCCTTCAAGGGGGGACAGACCTTCAAGGGAGGGGACAGGCAGGCAGGCCTTCGAGGGGGATGCAGACCTTCAAAGGGGGGGACAGGCCTTCAGTTCACGGAAGGAGGGGAGGGGAGGTTCAAAGAGATGTGCATATGCCAGACTTTGGAGGGGGGGAAGAAATAATGGGTCTGAAAACAGAGGAGAGGGAGAGAGATGATGGACCATGGAATTTAGGGATGAAAGTTACAGAAAGGGAGAGGTGATGGAGCCTGGGGTGGTGGGGAAGGGGGGGATAGATGCTGGATGAAAGGGTAGTTAAGAAAAGGTGGATCTGTTGAGGGAGTCGAAAAAAAGGAAAGATGCTAGACCTCCTGTGGAGGGAAGGGAAACGGAAGGGGAGGACAGGGATGGCAGATGGATGGTTAGCACAGAGAAAGAAGAAAGAAGGAGACCCTGGCAAGCAAGTTATCAGAAGACAACCAGAGCCTGGGACCAACAAGATTTGAATAACAACAAAAGGTAGAAAAACGAATTTCATTTTCTGTTTTGTGATTACAATATGTCAGATTTGAAACATGTATCCTGCCAGAGCTGGTGTTAGACCGCAACCGTGAGCTAGGATTTAACAGATAGAGGAAAAGTCTTTTTTGTTTGTTTATTTTGTTTACACCACAGCGCCAGTGGGGTTAGGAGAAGGCAAAGGGGGTGAAGAGGCTATAAAATAAACCCACCAGGATGTTTGAAAAAAATCACCCAATTGGGAAGGAAAATCGAATCGAACTGAATTGAAAAACCAATTCAATAGGCTGAATCGAATCGAAATTTTTTTTCCTGAATCAGGCAGCGCTACCACGGAGAGACAGGCAGGCATGGCGCAACAGAGAAATAAAGGCAGGCAGGGGGCCAGGGAGACAGAAAGAAAGACAGATAGACAGGGGGCCAGGGAGAGACACAGACAGAAAGAATGACAGACAGCGTCCAAGGAGAGAGAGAGACAAAGAAAAAAAAACCAGACAGACAGACATCTACTCTAGCACCTGTTAATGTAACGGGCTTAAACACTAGTTCACAATATTCTATCACAACAGAGCAGTGCCTCAAACTCATCCAAAATTCCTGCCTAAAGTCATCTCAGAATTCTACTTCGAGTCCACAGTTTTGCCTGTTTTCTTTCCAAAGCCACATTCCGATCCTGGGGAAGCAGTTCTTCACACCTTGGATTGCAAACATGCTCTAATGCACATGTGTCAAACACAAGGCCCGTGGGGCGAATCTGGCCCGCCTGGTCGTTTTATGCGGCCTGCAGTCCAATGCCCCCAGTGTTACCTTGTGGCCAGTTCCCTGCTCCTCACAGCCGTAGTATGCATGGAACCACGTTCAGTGGCTCCTCATGCATCCCACATCACAACCAGAAGCATTCCCTCTGATGTTACGACGTCATAAAGAAGGCTTCCAGTTCAGGTGCAGGACGCACAAGGAGCCACTGCACGCGGCTCCGTGCACACTACGGCTGTGAGGAGGAGGGAGCCGGCCACACTGGGGGCATCGGACTGCAAGTCGCATAAAACGACCAGACGGGCCTTGTGTTTGACACATGTGCATTAGAGCATGTTTGCAGTCCAAGGTATGAAGAGCTGCTTCCCCAGGATGGGAATGTGACTTTGGAAAGAATACAGGCAAAACTGTGGATTCGTTGAAGTAGAATTCTATCTATCTATGCTGGGGGGCATCGGACCCCGGACTGCATAAAACGGCCAGGTTGGAGCCGGCCAGAAGGTTAGACACCCGCCAGAGGGAGGCACAGCAAGGTAGGGGGAATGATTTTATTTCAAGTTAGTGTTTGAAATGTATCAGTTTTGAGCATTTTAATCTCCTGTCTATCTTTTGCACTGCTCAGGAAGAAATACATTTGTTTCTTTTTCTCTGGGGATTGTACTGCATGCAGAATCTTACAGTACTTTTAGTTTTTGGTCCTGTATTTGCATAGGGGTTATCTGTGTTCTGGTAGGAATGAATGCTGAGAAGCATACAGTGTGTTTTGTGTAGTTTAATTTTGTTGTTAACCATTACCATTATGTGTTAATAAGATTATATTTGTGTATATATGAAAAATGAATGGAAAAAATGGTGTTATAATTAGTATTATGGGGGAGTGTGTGACGCAGTGGTTAAAGCTACAGCCTCAGCACCCTGGGGTTGTGGGTTCAAACTCACGCTGCTTCTTGTGACCCTGGGAAAGTCACTTAATCCCCCCTTGGCCCCAGGTACATTAGGTAGATTGTGAGCCCGCTGGGACAGACAGGGAAAATACTCGAGTACCTGAATAAATTAATGTAAACCGTTCTGAGCTCCCTTGGGAGAAAGGTATAGAAAACTGAATACATAAATATTATTCTGGGGGCAGGGTCTGGCCCGCGACTAAGCCTGTGCTTTGGATTTCGGCCCCTTAATGTGATTGAGTTTGACACCCCTGCTCTAATGTAATACCCGGATTAGACTAAACCTCATAAAGGATCTTCCCAGCTCTTTGTTGCTTTTGACCCTAACAGACTTGGAGCTTCTGTTACCAAGACAACCATCTCCACTTGGTTAACAGACTGTATCTCCTTCGTGTATACTAAGGCTGGGCTGACGCTATAGGCCCACAATGTCCAAACTATGACTGCTTATTTCCTCTCTGTATCTATTAACCCTTTCAGGACCATAAGGATCGTAGGCCAATTTTTGTGGTTTTGACGACATTTTTATGGTAAAAAGGGCTTGCAGATGCCAAAAAATTGATTTTTTTTGTGAAATATCATTATTTTTATTTAAAAAAAATCACACTTCTGGCTTATGGACAGTGTGGCAAGTGAATCTTCTCGTCAATCTGGCAACGACGCTAATGAATGAATGTCGGAACCAGTTTGTTTACATAAAGGCAGTATCATATGGAATCCGTACATATCAAATTTAGAACTGTAGACTATCCCAATCAAAATTTATAGGATTTTAAAGTTATGGGACAAATATGTCCCTTGGTCCTGAAAGGGTTAAGGACATCTGCAAAGTGGCTACTTGGTCCTCAATCCATAGCTTTACCTTTCACTACTGCTTAGAACAAAACTCCAGAAGAGACAGTCGGTTTGGACAAGCTACAGAACCTTTTTACTTCCTGAGTGCCCAACTTTCCCTCCAGTCCTCTTGGGTTTTGCCAGGCTCACGTTTTATATATCCATTATGCTTTCCAGAGTTATAATCTTAGCTGCTTGGGAGTTCTACATTTGAGAATATTATGCCTGCTTGTCCTCGGAGACAGGTGTTCTTCAAGGACAGCAGGCATATATTCTCACAAACCACCCTCTTCCTCTAGTTGGCTTCATAGCTGTTACTGAACTCATGGTCCCATGAGCTGACGTTGAGCCGGAGCAATGGTATGGGCAATGTCTACAAATTTAAAGTGACAGTACACTTAATAGTGTCCGTACCAGGTTCCATGGATGACATCGCCCACATGTGAGGAATGTATGCCTGCTGTCCTCATAACACCTGCTACAGGTAAGTATTTAGGCTTTATGGTGTTACCGCTCCTTTCATATTCTTGAATTGTCATCAGAAGTTGTCTGTTAATCTTCCCACAAGAGCACTTCAAAGTATCAAGGTCATCCTTTCCCAAAATTGCTTTCTTCTCCATTTCAATAAAAATATCTAACATGGTCTGCAAAAGAAAAGAAACAGTCATAAGAAAACAACAATAAAATGCAATTCTACCTGCCATGACCATATGATTTATTCTTTTAACTGTAAAGTAGTATAAGCACCCATTACAACTGATTGGGGGGAAAGCCAATAAACAACATACAGAAAGAAATAAACTTGAGTGTTTGGTACACCACATTCATCAATCCATATAAGAAGAAAGCAACAGCAAAATAGCTGAAACATCAGTCAAGTACTCAGACATAGCACCATCCGGACTGCTGCAAGAGCCATGACATGAAAACTTAAGAGGAAATCCATATAGGCTCCCAGCTCGTTGAGTGCCATGGGAACAGAGCACCCCAAATATACCAATATTGAGTGAGCTCTTTCATTGTGTCCAGGAAAGGGTAATTGGTATTGTGTTTATGTTGTCACCTGTGAACCAGCATAAGTGGCTTGGGGAGGGTAAAAAACATGTTGGAAAACAGGAGCAGGACCTAGCAAAATCAGGCACCAGTAAGATTTAGACTGAAATCACAGCAGTCATTAGGAGAGTGACAGGAGGAAGACACTCCCTGCCTATGATCAGTCCTGGCTAGCAGAATAAGCCAATCAACTGAGCTGCCAAATGTGGGAAAACACTTCCAGCGCCTGTAGTGACAAGGGAGAGGAGTAGACATGGAGAAAAGAGATGTGTGAAGTGACAGAATCAGGAGAGAGCACATGGGCGAGGGTGGAAGCAATCTAGGAGAAACTACACAGCCTAGTAGGGGTGGGAGAGGTGACAACAGAGAATGAATAGGGCAGAGCTGCCAAGTTACCCAGTTCTAGGAGGGAGACTTTTCAGACAATCCTTATTTTAAACTTACATTGCAAAGCAATATATAGTCCCTGACTCTACTTGTTGAAATCAATGCTGCACATAGGTGCCTGATATAAGGTTTGGGAAGGCTAAGTCACCCCAGTTCCAACCATGACCTTCACTACCTCCCTCTTGCTGACCCTCACTGCTGCTGCTTCAAGACCAGCAGCTGAAGTGGCAAAGAAAGAGAAAACCGTGGCAGGGCTGCAGTCTCTATATGCGCAGCTGCCAGCTTTGCTAGTTCCACCCCCTCCAACATCAACTTCCTGTTTTGGAGGGGGAGCAGGACCAGCAGTGGTGCGCATAAAGACCATAATGCCATGCTTTTTTTCTTTTTATTGCTGCTGCTAATCCCGGGAAGTGGGGTACTAATGGGCAGGGGAAACAGATGCTGCTGCAAGGGGTGGATTGAAGAGATACCTGTAAAGTGGTGAGAGAGATAGAGAAGGGAAGATGCTGGAGGGCAGGAGTAGAGAAAAGCTGGATGGAAGAGTGGAGAAAGAGATGCTGGATGCAAGGAAAGAAAGTAGGCAGATGATAGATTGAAGAGAGAGAGAGAGGGGAGGTCACTGGATGGAAGAGAGAGGGAAGATGCTATATGGGGAGGGAAAGGAGTAGTGCTGGATGGGAGAGAGGTGAGAAGATGGATGGAAGGAGAAGAGGAGTTGTTAGAAGGAACAGAGAAAGGATAGTTAGTGAAAGACTAGAGAATAAGGGGAAAGGGCATGAGAAAACCAGGGTGAATGACATAGAAACTGGATGTAGATACCATAAAAAGAGGGAAATTAAAGATATGATAGTAATAATAAATAAAATCTGCACAGAGAAACAAATAAAAAAATGGAAGAAAGCTGAAAGGAAAAAGATCAATGTTGGTAATGGATGTAGTGGCAGACAGGAAGAAACTGAACAAATGAACAGGAAATTGTCAGGATAGTTAAGAAAAGACAGATGAAGGCAGAAACTAGAGCCAGGGACCAACACAATTGGAAAAATTAAATGGCCAGATAACAAAGGTAGAAAAAGATGTTTATTTTTAATTTAGGATAAAGTAGTGTAGTAGCTGTGTTAGTTCACTCAAAGGTTAATAAATAAAAATTAAACATGGAGTCATGTGATGCATTGAGAGCATCAGAAGTGTTTCTGAGTAGCTCCGGAGTCGCCGAGTCTCCAAATTCCATCAGCATCATGTTATCACTTTTAGCAGTAATTTTCCCTTACAAGCTTTAATAAAGCACATCTTTAGCTTTATAGACAGATATTTAGCAAAAATTGGTGAGAAATGACTTCTAAATGCCAGATAAAGATAAGAGCCGACCAGGAGAAGTCAAGATGGCTGATCTGGCGTCTGCCACACCAGTAATATTTACAGAACATCTGTTTCAGCAGTTTACCAGTACGGTGTTCAATGCTTTAAAGCCTCGCTTAATGAAGCTATTGGAACAAATTACCAATATGAAGGGACTTTTGGTAGGCACAAATTCTAGAATGTCCGAGCTCCAACGATGGATGTCTAATGTAGAAGACGAGGCCCATACGTAAGAGCATAAAATCTAGCACAAAACAAACTTTTAGAGTTGGCCACAAAGCTTGATGATTTAGAAAACCAAGTTCATCGAAGTAACCTGCAGCTGGTGAGCTTACCGGAAAATCTCCTGGAACAGAAGCTGCATTCTTTATTAGAATACTAGATGTCCTCTGAATTTCAACTATCAACGTCCATGGGGCTGCTCTGTCTTGAACATGCATGCCGCGTAGAACGGCTTCAAGATGGCACAGATAGATCAAGAGCAGTTGTGATTAAACTTCACAATTATGTTCATAAGGTAGAGATGCTGAGAGGATTTAAGCAAAAACGTGATTCTCTGCAATATGATGGACACTCGGTTAAAATTTTTCATGGCTTCTCCGCAGCTCTACAAGACAGATGTCATTGCTTTCACCCTATTTGTTCATCATTGGCAAGAAATCTCCACCAGCCATGGTCCGGGTCACTTTGGAAGCAGCTCCCTATTATGGACATACTGGGGGGGGGGGGGGGTGAGATTTCCTGCTTACCTAGCTAATAACAGATTTTGCGAAGTACCTAATAGACCAGTGGGACTCATATATGACACATAACTAGGCATACACAGATGATCCTACTTTATTTTGGAATACAGCCAAAGTAGTAGAGGAGCTATAATATCATATGATAGTTCACATAATAAACATATTGCCTCCAGTACAATTCAGTTAGAACAGCAACTGAAGATAGCAAAAAGGACCTACGTAAAACAACCCTCTCCTCACACAAAGGAAATTTTGTGGACCACCCAAACATCTTTGAATACATTACATGAATGTGCCACTCATCAGTTACTACCGTATATATTCGAATATTAATCGATCTGAATATAAACTGAGGTAACCTTTTTCCCCAAAAAAAGGAGGAAAAAAAGTTGACTCGAATATAAACTGAGGTTAGAAATTTGGGTTATGTGGGTGTTGTATGTTAGGGATCATGCCATAAGTAATCATTAATTTTTCAATTGGGGCTGTTTGGAGTTCAAAAAAAGCTGGAGAGCCAACAAATATTTTCTTACTTGGGGCCACAACACCCCAACCAAAGTTGCTGGACTTATCTCTACCAGAACACCTGACCTAGTCACACATGCAGAAAGCAGAAAAAGAAACCTTTTCAAATACAAACCCACAAACTAAAAGTACTAGTGTACACAAACGAAACCCTAATATGCCAGACTCTTCACACAGTACACCATGAAAGAAATGTCTTTCTTCTTGATCAGTCCAAAATATAAAAACAACAGATGTAAATTTTCAATCACTAAATTGAAAATTAAAAACATTTTCCTACCTTTGTTATCTGGAAATTTTATTTTTTCTGATCATCTTGTTCCATCTTTGCTCTTAACTCTGTTTCCAAGGCCTCCTTACGCATTTGCTGTTTCTTTTCTCTCCTTTTTAACCTCTTGCACTAAATCCATCTTTGGCACTGATTTTCATATTCAGTTTTCTTCCATTTTTCTGCTTCCATCTTAAGTCTATCTTTCCAGCTCTTCCCCTTCCCTCCATCCATGTGTACCATCTCTTTCCCTTCCTTCCATCCATGTGCCCCATCTCTTCCCCTTCCCTTCATCCATCCATATGCCACCATTTCCTTCCTCTCTCCTCCATTCACGTGCCCCCATTCCTCTTCTCTCTGCTTCTCCCATTCAATATTTCTCCCTTCTTCTTCTCTCCCTCTCCAACCTCCCTCCCCCCAGTTCCACTAAATGTCCTCCCTACCTGGTACCGAAGCCCCCTTCACCAAGAAAATACAAAGAGGTACCTGGTATGGTTGTGATTGTCATACACTGCTGGCGGCCTCCTCTGCACTGTTCCTTTGTTGCAGTCTGTCCAAGCGGAAACAGGAAGTTGCTTCAGAGGTGGGTGGACCGCAGCAAAAGTACAGAAGAGTCTACCAGCAGTGCTGGAGAATCGAAGAACAGTGGCTTAGACACTCCTATCCTCCACTACCCACTCCCCCATGCCCCAGACTGACATCGAACTTACAAGCCTAATGCTCTAGAAATTGTTGCCAATGCTCTGTGCTGGTGAAGGGCCTTGAGCATCTGTGCATGCTCAAGGCTTGCTGGACTCCGTTCGAGAATCCTGGATAGAATGGGGATGGTACACATAGATGAAGGAAAGGGAAGACATGGAAAAGTAAATTTTGAGAAGAAAGCAGAAAAATTGAAGAAAGTTGATTGTTAAAAGTTAATGCCAAAGATAGATGTAGAAAGGTGATCAAAAATTGTTAATTGCTCAGAGACATGAAACTTTACAAGGAAGGTTGACCCCCCCCCCCTAGTGATGATACAGAGTTCACCTTCCAGTCATTGCAACTGCTTCAAGTAATGATCACTCTCCAAGCTAGAGTCATAAATAAATGAATAAATATCACAGGGTTTAAAAACACTTATAAATGGCATTCTTTCTTCAAATAACTCACAAAGCAAACATCACTCTTGTAGATAAGCTATAATGCTTTAACTTATCTTATGAAAAAATCTTGGAGTCCCTTCATAGACAGGTCATTCTTTCAAGTGAGGTCAGTTTATATATTTTTTGATATCAGCATTTTCTGACCTTTTTTCTTTTTGTCAATTATTATCCCTGCAACTTCTAAAAGATAGAAGTAGGGCAGAAAGTGGAGGAGGAGAGAAAAACAGCAAATTGGATAAGAAAGCCCTGGAAACACATTTAAGAGCACAAACAGAAGGAAGTGAAACCAGAAACTAGGAAAAGATGAGTAGAAAAATAAAATCATAAGACAACAAAGGTAGGGAATATGATTTTATTTTCAATTTAGTGACTGAAATGTATCAGTTTGAGAATTTATATTCTGCACTCTTCAGGAAGAAATTAATTTCTTTCTGTTCTTCTAGTGTTGTACTGCATATAGAGTCTGGCATCTTATGGTTTCATTTGTGTATATTAGTACTTTTAGTTTATGATCCTGTATTTGCATAGATGTTATCTGTGTACTGCACATGTGACAAGGTCAGGTGTTCTGGTAGGAATGAATGTTGAGAAGCATACAGTGTGCTTTGTATGGTTTAATTTTGTGGTTAACCATTATGTGTTGTTAAGATTATATTGTGTGTATATATGAAAAATAAATGGAAAAAATGGTATTACAATTAGTACTATTATTATTATGGGGTGGGGTCAGGTGGTGGAGTTTGGGCGGGGTCTGGGGCAGAGCTTTTAGCTCTCCCCCAACAAAAAAGCATTCTGCTGCCTATGCACTGAGGTATTACTACTACTACCGTGTTTCCCCGAAAATAAGACCAACCCCAAAAATAAGCCCTAGCATGATTTTCGGGGTTGATCCTAATATAAACCCTACCCCAAAAATAAGCCCTAGTTAAGATCCTTCCCTCCCATCCATTTGTGCACAGGAACCCCATCGACCCTCCCATTGTGAGCCTTACATATCCCCAAAGCCTCCACAAAAGCAGCAGTGGCAATGCTCTGAATAGGTTGCTTTGTGGCCTTCCCTATGCTGCATCACTGATGATATCATCAGTGATGCGACAGAGGGAAGGCCCCGGTGGGGAAGGCCATAAAGCCGCCCATTCAGAGCGCTGCCACCTCTGCTGTTGTGGAGGCTTAGGGGGTATGTCAAGGGTTGCAATACTTTAAGCTTCTACGGTATATAAAAGCCAGATGACTACCTGGATCATATCCCCATCCCCCTAAAGGGACCTCCATCCCCCAAAGGACCTACCGTATAACCTATCCTTGAATGCCCCCTCCCCCCAATAGGGTTACTATGCCTGTCCCAGATTTCTGCCAGTTTTTGTAAGCTTAGGCCTCGCTTAGTGGTAAAACGCCAAAATGGTGAAGTCTAAACCCTTGTTTCACGTTTAGAGTTTACAAAAATGCCAAACCAATGCAATCAGTTATCAGAACATGAAAGATCAAGAAAAGTCATTCCTTACAAAAGGACACTTTCAAATAGTACCTCATGCTGCAACAGTGGGCCACTAGCAAAATCTGTCTGAATTCAGGGCCAAACCTACTATGTTTCCCCAAAAATAAGCCCTAGTGCGTTTTTTGGAGTACAAATTTATATAAGATCCCGTCTTAATTTCAGGGAAACACGATATTGTCACTGATCTTGAAGTATAAATCATGGATTTGCCTATGTATTTTAGCCAAAGACATCAAGCTCCATCTCTGGCAGTATACAAATTTAGGCTAAAAAACAAACAAACACTTTTTTGAGACTGCTTTTAACTCCTAACTCCCACTCACATGCAAAATACCCATGGCTGTTTTATCATTCCCTCTGTGGGAAATTCCCTAAATCCTATTTGTTCTGTTTCTCTGTTTTAATTAACTTGTAAGCTCTGTTGAACAGGAATTGTCTCTTACATGTTTAGAGAGCCGTTTTCGATAGTGCATCTAAGTCCGATTTGGACGCCTTGAGAAGCATGTCCAAAAATCAGGTGGAGAAAACATTCATTTTCAAAACTGGCAGACATCTATCTTTTTTTTCAAAAATGACCTATTTAGATATTTTGGCTCTTAAGATGTCTAACTATTCTGACCATTTTAAAAAAAGTCCAAGTTAAAAATGTCCAAAATCAAACCATGTGGACATAGATGGGGCCACCATTTATATTATACTGGCCACACAGATATGCCAGCAGAACAGTGGGGCACCTCATATAAAGGGTGTCAGATGTACATCTCACCATAACCCCCTTATAATGTACTCCAAACCCCTCTTAAAACCTACTATACACACGTGTCTACAATCACTTTAACCCTTATGGGCTGCAGGTGTCTATATGGCAGTACAGTAGGATTTCAGTCAGCTCACACGTTCCACCATAAATGTAGTGGTTGCAGTGGGATATGGGCCTCGGTGGCGTACCTAGTATATTTGACACCTAGGACCAATAATTTTTAACACCTTCCTCCTCTATATAAACAAATTACTTTTAGTAATAATCCACGAGTCACACAACAAAGGTGTACCTAGGAAAAGGCAGCATCTTATACACTGCAGTGAGCACTAGAACATCAGTACACCCATTGTAAAACTAAACAAAAAAGATTAATATGGATCAATTCTGTACAGTTAATGCTAACAGAAAACTGTCCTTTTCATACACACAGAGCACAGATACACCCTCGCCCAGTATGGAATAAGTAATCACAAACTAAAAACAGAAATATGTAGACAAGAGTTAAACTAAACCGCCAAGAAGCCAGACTCCGCATACAATGCAACACCACAGAAAAAGAAATAGTAACACATGTCCCTTAATACTGTTTAAATGTAAATTTGAAAAATCTGACAATCACAACTTTACAAATTAATATATAGAAATAAAACATAAAAAGGAAAAATAAGAACATACCATTTTATTTGATTAATACATATTTTAGTTAGCTTTCAGAGGCCAAAAGCTTCTTCCTCAGGTCAGGACAGTATAGTGCTGTTACAGTATGCTGTCCTGACCTGAGGAAGAAGGTTTTGGTTTCCGAAAGTTAGTAAAAAATGTATTAAAATTATTCCAATAAAAGATTACCTTATTTCCATTTTCTATTTATGTTTATCAATACAGCTACAATACTACTTTATTCTAAAGAAAAAAATAACTTTTTTTCTTACCTTTTGTATTTTCTGCTTTCTGCTTTCTTCATCTTCACTCTCATCTTTCCATCCAACATCTGTCCTCTCTCTCTCTTCCATGCAGCATCTGCCCCTCCCATCCACTCTCCAGCCTCTCTCTCTGTCTGCCCCTTCCATGCACTGTCCACCTGCTCTCTCCCTTCCATTTGGCATCTTCCCTCTTTTTATGCCCCTTCTATAAATTGTCTATCCTATGCCCCTTCTCTCCTTTATACATGATTCATTTCAGCTTCACCCCCTCTCCATTTTTTTTCTCTCTCTGCTTCCACCCCTCCCCATGCTCTGGCATCTCTCACCTCTCCTTTCCTTCCTTCCCACCCACCCACCCTAGTCTAGTATCTCTGTCTCCATCCTTTCCCCCATGCCCAGGCATCTCTCTCCCCTCTCCTTCCCTTCCATCTCTCCTTCCATGATATGGCATCTGCTCTCCTTCCCTTCCCTCCCTCCCTCTTTTTCCCCTGATCTGGCATCTGTCTCCTTCCATCCCCCCCCCATGCCCTGGAATCTCTCCCTCCACCTACATGATCTGGCATCTCCTTTCCTTCCTTTCCCTCACTCCCTCCTTCTCCCATTCCCCATGGTCTGGCAGCTCTCTCTCCCTTCCCTGGTCTTCCTTCCAAAACTGGGTGCAGCATTTCGCCCCTCCCCTCCTTTCCCTCCCTCCTTTCTCTTCTCTCCTCCTTTCCCTCCCTCCCCCTTTCTCTCCTCCCCTACTTTCCTTCCTTTCCCTCCCTCCTTCCCCATGGTCTGGTATCTCTCTTTCCTCTCCCTTCCCTGGTCTTCCTTCGGCAAAACTGGGTGCAGAATTTCTCTCCTCCTCCCCCCTCCCACCCATGGGAACCTACTTCCCTCCCTCTCTCTTTCTCTGTCACTCCTCCCCTCTACCAGAAAACTTATCATAGACAGCATTCAAAACTTGCTGCTTTTGCCAGCATCGGGCCTTCCTGTTTGCTGGTCCTGCCTACTTCCTGCTTCCATGAAGGCAGGATCCAGCAGAAAGGAAAGCCTGGTGCTGTCAGAGCAGTGAGCTGTGAAAGTTGCCGCTGTGAGGAAGAAGTTGTTGGACCATGATGCCAGCCCTCGGAACACCCCCTTATGGGCTGCACCCCCCGTTGGTATGCCATTGATGGGCATGGATCCCCCTCTCTCTTGGTACTTCAAAAATAAACAGCAAAGAATTGTTCAAACTAGTAAAAACAATAACCGATACAACACAAATACTGAAAAAGGACAATGAACCCACTCCATCGGCACAAACCCTAGCCAACTTCTTTCAAAATAAAACCGCTAACTTAAGAGCAACTCTACCCACTACCATAACAAATGCTCTTCAATACCTCGAACCTCACGACCAAGACACCAGAGTAGACATGATATGGGACCATCTCGAATATCCAAATTGGCATCAATTCCTAAATCTCTTCAACAAATACACCAAATCTAACTGTCTACTTGATGCATGTCCCCCTAAAATCATGTCAGCTGCCCCTCTAGAATTTAAAAAAGAACTATTTGAATGGCTAACATCCGCCCTCACAAGCGGAACACTAAACAAAAAATTGGGACACATACTAATCACTCCAATCCCCAAAGATCAGAAAACCTCTTCTGCTCTGACATCCAATTTCAGACCCATAGCAAACATTCCCCTTTTCACAAAGTTACAAGAAGGATTGGTCAACCTTCAACTAGTAAACTACCTGGACAAATTTAACATCCTTAGTGAACACCAATCAGGATTCAGGAAAGGATACAACACAGAAACTGTCTTAGCCTCCCTACTAAACCACCTTTATGATCTCTTTAGCAAAGGCAAAAGCGCACTAATTCTACAATTAGACCTCAGCAGCGCGTTCGACCTGGTAGACCATGATATCATGCTACTGTGCCTTGAAATAATAGGAATTTCTGGAAAGGCAAAGAAATGGTTCCAAGAATTTCTATCAAACAGATCCTACCGAGTAATCAGCAATGGAAATTATTCCAAACCATGGAAAAACCCATCAGGCGTGCCTCAAGGTTCCCCCCTATCGCCCACACTTTTCAACATCTATATCGCCTCCTTAGGCCACCTCCTACAAAAACTAAACTTAATACACTACATTTACGCAGACGACATATCCATCCTAATCCCCTTAAACGACATCACAAAAGAAATTGTAGACAATCTCTCAAACGTAATGACCGAAATCGATAAATGGACCACCAATTTCAAACTAAAATTAAACGCAGAAAAAACAAAAGTCTTTCTGGCTAGTCCTAATGACAAAATTACGAGAACATCGATAAAAATAAACAATCACGAATACCCAATTTCTAATAACATAAAAATACTTGGTATCACCCTAGACACACACCTAACTATGACTGACCACACAAACTCACTAGTGAAAAAATGTTTTTACACGCTATGGAAACTAAGGACCATAAAAAAATACTTTGACCCAACATCATTCAGGTTACTGGTACAGGCACTGATCTTATCCATTCTTGACTACTGCAACATCATCTACCTGGGCATCCCACAAAAAACAATAAAAAAACTGAGATTAATACAAAACACCGCCGTTCGACTAATCTTCGGACTAAGAAAAAACGACCACATCAGCCCCTACTATAAAAAGCTGCACTGGCTTCCAATTGAAGCGCGAATACTATTCAAATTTGCTTGCACCTGTTTCAAGCAAGTCTGGGGACTAGCACCTTCATACCTACAAACTCACTTCATCCTACACAACCCCACACAAGCGACCAGAAACAAAAACATATTTGCATACCCAAAGATTACGGGCTGCAGATACAAATCATTCCTGGATAGAACCTTTAAGTTCCAAGCGAACAGACAGCAAGTTTGGCTGAAAAACTACATAAACGAACCCAACCTGTCTTACAGTGCATTACGCAAATCGATCAAAACCGCCCTATTCGAAAAATTCACGGACTAAAATCGTCCCCTCCCACACTAGGACTCCCCTCCCTTTAAACGCCTTTCTTTCTTTCTCAAGATGCCCCTCATGTACTCAGATATTCGCTATCCATAGTACTCCAATTCAAATGGAAGTTCTAAAGAAATACTCAGTTACTCATTACCCATTGAACCCCAATCTGTAACTTTCCCCTCTTCACTATTGTATTATATTTAGACTCATTGTACGATACTGTATTAGACTTATGTATGGTGTTGTCTTTAGACTTATTGTATTGTATTATATTTAGACTCGTTGTATTATATTGTACGGTGTTGTATACACTCATTGTATTGTATTGTATTGTATTGTTTTGTTTTGTCTTGTATTGTATGTTGACTTATTGTATTGTATTGTGACCTTGTTATTCGCTGAATGTCCAGCCTTCTTACAGTGTGAACCGCCTAGAAGTCACCTGACTATGGCGGTATAGAAAAATAAAGTTATTATTATTATTATTATTATTATATCGCTCATAAGGTTACTCCATACAGCTGCTTGTGCACTGCTAGGACTTCCCATGCCAGGTACTGCTGTTATAGAGATAGGTATGTGCTGTTTCATTGAAATTTTTGGTGGGTGAGAGGGGGGTCAGTGACCACTGAGGGACTGTGGAGGTGTCATGACCTAATCCCTCCAGTGGTCATTTGGTCAGTTTGGTTATGTTTTTGGCCCATAGACACTTTTAAAACAAGTCTAACTCTGGATATCTAAATGGCATCCTGGGTGTCTTGGTAAAAGTTTGATTATCATCACAGGACATCCAAGCCCTAAGCCCGCCCATAACACACCTCCAACATGCCTCCTTAAGATTTAGATGTACTGGAGGAAAAGTGACCAGTAAGATGTCTAAGAAGTCTATTTCGAAATTAGCACATGGACATGTTGGCAATTAAAACATTCAAGTGCCAGTTTATGCCATCTTTTGGACGCCTTTCTTCTTTGAAAATGAGCCCCTTAATGTACAGCACTGCATGCAACTAGCAGCGCTATAAAAATGATAAGAAGTAGTGGTAGTAAACCACTTTATGATAAGCATTTATAAATATATCTATAATAATAAAATGCTAAGCACGCATGCGCACTCTTACTGCCATGTTCCCTGATCCCTGATCTGTAGGTCAGTGGTTGGCAGGAGTGTGCATGCGCGACACCAGGACTCCTCCTTCCAAGCCCCAGACACGCTGACCGCCTTCGGTTCCGCGGGCCTCTCAAGCAGCGGTGGTGGCAGGGATTGCGGATACCGAGGTGGCTGTCGGCTTCAGGCACGCGCAGCAGCTGTGGCGGAGGGCAGGCGCGAACAGAGGTAAGGGGTGCTGTTGGACAGGGGAAGAGGTGCTGATGGACAGGTGGGGGGGCAGAAAAAGGAAGGGAGGCCTACTACTGGACAGGGGGAGCAGGAAAGAGGTGCTGATGGACAGGGAGGGAAGAAAAAGGAAGGGAGGCCTACTGCTGGACAGGGAGAGCAGGAAAGAGGTGCTGCTGGACACGGGAAGAGGTGTTGATGGACAGGGGAGGGAAGAAAAAGGAAGGGAGGCCTACTGCTGGACAGGGGGAGCAGGAAATAGGTGCTGCTGGACATGGGGAGCAGGAAAGAGATGCTTCTGGACAGGGGAAGAGGTGCTGATGGACGGAAGGAGAAAAAGGAAGGGAAGCCTACTGCTGGACAGGGGGAGCAGGAAAGAGGTGCTGATGGACAGGGAGGGAAGAAAAAGGAAGGGAGGCCTACTGCTGGACAGGGGGAGCAGGAAAGAAGTGCTGCTGGACAGGGGAAGAGGTGCTGATGGACGGGGGAGGAGAAAAAGGAAGGGAGGCCTACTGCTGGACAGGGAGAGCAGGAAAGAGGTGCTGCTGGACACGGGAAGAGGTGCTGATGGACGGGGGTGGGGGGAAAGGAAGGGAGGCCTACTGCTGGGCAGGGGGAGCAGGAACAAAGGGAGAAGGGCTGCTGCTGGATAAGGGGAGCAGTGAAGGGGTGGTGGTGGACACAGTGAAGATAAAAGGAAGGGAGAATAGACAGGGGAAGCAGACAAGGGGTGGTGGTGGACAGCTGAGGAAAAAGAAAGACAGAAATACAGAAAGCAGCTAAGGAGAGAGAGAGAAAGAAATAAAGACAGACACACACACATATATTCTAGCACCCATTAATGTAACGGGCTATAAGACTAGTAAAATAAATACTGTTATTAACTTGTAACACAGTTAACACTACTTTGTAAATTCTAGGTATTGTTCCTGTCTTCTTAAATTGTGAACCGCTTAGAACGTAAAAGGTATTAGCAGTTAATAAGATGTTATGTTATGTTGATACTGCTTCTTCAAAGAGTCCCAATGGTAGCCCCTCTCTGCCTGACACCTGGAGGCCATGGTTCCTACCTGCCCCTCTTGCTAACGATGCTTTTCAATGAAGGCAAATTTACAAATAACATCACAAAACAGTACCTTGAACTCTTTGTATCAAAGGAATAACCAAGACCTGAACAAATTAGCTAGCTCCTTGGTCATCTTGGAATTTAAGAACAGACAAAAAAAAATCGATTTCTCTTTTGCAGCATGACAACATATTATGAAAAAAAGGGGGAGATTTAGGCTATTGCACAAAAACTAATAGGACAGCAGCTGGAGCTGCAGTTCACAATTAAAATTAAGAGTTTTATTTTTTTCTCATCCCTCACTTTACTTTGTTATGCAAATGAAGTCATGGTCAGTAATTCTCCCTGCTATCAGAGTCCTGCAGCTATCAGAGGACAGCAACAGGAAATGATTGTTCTCCTTAAAGGGCTGTGTGTCAGCTACAAGAGGTCTGCAAAGTCATTTTGAAAAACAGCTCTCTCTCAGCTCATATATTCCTCAGAAACCCCACAAGAGCCCACACTCATAAAAAGTTCTTCTCTTACTGTATTCACGTTCAGTTTGGACCTTGGAAGCTTCTCATCCAAAAAAAACTTAAAGCTCCTCATTTCCTCCTCTGATATGTTTTCTGACAGTTGCAACAATAGGTGCCTAAAAGAGAAGAGAGACAGTTTTACTACGAGCTGGGGGCTTGCTATGTTTATTTATTTGAGAATGCTTCATATACTGCCAATTATACATGGTGCTATTAGCAGGGCAGGATTAACCAACAGGCCAAGTAGGCACGTGACTAGGGGCCGAAATGATCAGGGGGGCCCGATGAAAGAGGACATCAACATTGTTTTTTCCAAACAGAGATGGGCCCCTCCAGCATCGATCGGCAACGCACCTCCACCCCCCCACCCCATCATCGACGGAAAGTAAGACAAGCAAGCAACGTGGGTAAGAAAGGCAACTGGAATGTAATTGTGCAAACGGTGTTGCTTGCCCAAAGTTTCCCTCTGAGGCAGCTTCCGTCTGGGTGCATGGTGGGGTGGGGTGGGGTAGGGTAGGGGGCTTGTGTACTTGTGTGCCTAGGGGTCCTCGATGAATTAATCCTGCCCTGGCTGTTAGGCAGTTTACAATGTAATAAAAGAACAAGGAATAAGAAAAGCAAGTTACAAGACAGGACAGAAGGACTCAAATAGAGAAAGGAAGAGAGAGGGGAAGTGTCAGGAAGTAAGAAGAAAAACAAGATCAAGATAGAAAGAGGAGACAGGTAGGATGTTAGCTGTAGGCTATTTGAAATAACCAAGTTTTGAGCAGGGTTTAAATATTTTATGTAATTGTTCTATACAGATATGAATGGAAAGGGAATACCATAGGTGTAGCCCTATGGAAACTTCGTACAATCAAAAAATATTTTGATCTAATCTCCTGTAAACTACTGGTGCAGTTTTCAATATTATCAATTCTGGACTCTTGTAACATCATTTATTTAGGGTCATCTAAAAAATTATTAATAGACTAACCCCCTCTTCTATTAAACTGCGCTAGCAGTTTTTGGCGCAGAGAGTTGTACTGAATGGCCCGCGCTGCTCCCGATGCTCGTAGAGTTCCTATGAGCGTTGAGAGCAGCGCAGACCATTCAGCGTGGCTCTCTGCGCTAAAAACTGCTAACGCAGTTTAATAGAAGAGGCCCTAAGATTAATACAAAACACACTAGTCCGTTTGATTTTTGGGCTAAAAAGAGTCTGATCATATCAGCCCATTTTATGAACAACTCCATTGGCTACCGTTTGAAGCCAGAGTGCTGTTTAAGTTCGGTTGTATCTGTTTTAAAATACTATTTGGTTTAGCATCTATGTACCTTATTTCCCACTTTGAAATATTCAAGTCCAACAAAAACACTCGGAAAAAACTACTGGTTTGCTTTCCCGGCACCAAAGACCTGCCGCTTTAAGAGATTTTTGGAAAAAAACATTACCTATCAAGCAGGAAAAACAAATATATGGTGGAATACTCTGTTGCCACAAACCCAGTCGTACTATTCTTTTAGAAGGTTATTGAAAACTCATTTATTTGTTGAATGTCACTGGACAGCAACTGTGAAATGTAAATTGATTGAAATGATTTGTAATTTGAATGATTACTGTTTTGTAACAGTCCTCTCGATGTAAACCGCCCAAAACTAACATGGTGTGGCGATATACAAAAATAAAGTTATTATTAAGTAAAAGAAAGTGGTCTCACGGTGATATCCAATCAAAAACAAGAAAATGAAGGAAGAGCAAATTTACTTATATACCACAGTAACCTCTCATTTCGACATGGTTAACAACAATCAAGAGACTGTACAAGCACAGTGTATTATAAACACATTCAGAAGTATTTATCAAATAAGTTGGTCTTTAGAATTTTTCTAAAGGAAAGATTGGAGTTGGAGTTTGTTATCAGGTCCGAAAAGGGTTTATCCCATGATCCAGGTTGAAAAGATAACATTCTATGGAAAAAATCTTCCGTATATGTAACCTTTTACAGTAGGAATGTAAATAATCTAAAATGCTGAGAAAAATGTTTTCTGTCAGTAAATTTTAAGTGATCTGCTGCCATCTTCGCTGCTGTTAATTTCAGGCGATGTGCTGAAGATTGAATTTTCATCTAAAATTCATGGGGGGGGGGGTGTTCTGGATTCTACCCTCTCCTTGTCAAGTTAATAACGTAACAAAAAAATGTTTCTTTAGCCTTCGGATGCTGAGAAGGGTTCGTCATTTGCTTCACCAACAGCATTTTGCTGTTTTGGTTCAAGCAATTATACTGGCTCATTTGTATTATGTTAATTCTCTTTATAACAGCTTAAGCAAGTGTAACATGAAAAGGCCTCAACTTATTGAAAACACGGCGGCCAAACTGATATTTGACAAGAATAAGTATGATCATGTTACTCCTCTGTTGAAAGCCCTTCATTGGCTTCCGGTTTATCGGAGAATCCAATTTAAATGTGCCAGCATAATATTTGATAAAAAATACTTTGATAAAAATCCAACCAGACCCTACACGGTCCGTGTTTCGGCAAACACGCCTTCCTCAGAGGTCCAATGGTTTGCAACTTCACATATAAAGAATTGGACTGAAAACAGTCTATTGTCTTTAAACATGTGAGCAAAGAACACCGCAGACAAGCTGAAGTGGCAAAAAAATGAAATTTTGTATGAGATTTTTTTCTCCATTGGTTGCTGTCTCTTTCAATTCTCAACCGCCATCAAATTCCAGGGGAGTTCATAAATAAAAACTTGCTTTTCTTTTTGTTAAAGGAATTAAAGCTTTAGGCAATATATGCTGATCTTTTGCAAAAATTTTGAATGAACTTCCTTCAGAAGTTAGATTTCTCCATTTCCTATTAAACTTTTGGAAAGCCTTGAAAACTTATCTGTTTCAGAAATTCCTAACTGGTTCTTCTATTTTAAATTAGTGATTATAAATGATTTAGTTTGTAACTTAATACACTTTCCATGTCCTATAATTATTTCTGTAAACCGAGTCGAGCCCTATTGTAGGGATGAATCAGTATAAAAAAACAAGGATTGGATAATCAGGTATAAGGTCAAATAATGTTTTGTAACAGGTACAACCTAAATTGAATAATATTCTTGCCTCAACTAGGAGCCAATGTAGCTTCCGACAGAATTTAGTTACATGATCAAATTTTTTTCAAGTTGAAAACCAACCAAACAGCCATGTTCTGAATGATCTGCCACCTTTTGATATTCTTTTTACTGGAGGCTAAATAAATGATGTTACAATCCAGAGAACTCAAAATCAATGATTTACCAGTAGTCTAAATGAGGAAGGATCAAAATATGTCCTAATCGATTGTAATTTCCATAGCATAAAATAAATTTTCCTAGCTAGTGCATTAATTTGAGCAAGTGATAGATTTTGGTCTAAATAAACCCCTAAAATTTTTATAACTGGCATAATAGAGTATGTAATACTGTTCAACTTTATAGTGTTCTCTGTGATCATATTGGAAGGTGAGGCCAGGAAGATTTTAGTTTGGACTGGGTTGAGTTTGAGTTTAAAGTCCTTCATCCAGGAGTCCACTGTCTGGATTATAGAAGAGATAAATTGTAGAGTATCTGCTGGTCCAGAGCATCTTGCCTCGTAAGCTGGCTCGACTGTTCCACTCAGTTGAGCATTGTGATCTGTTTGTGCCAGCTGTGCGAGACTTTAGGTTTTCTTCTTCCAGGAGACAATGGAAAAAGTCCCAAACGTTTACCAACCAAATCGCTATTGGACTTTAAGATCACCAGTATCATGGAGATAGAAAATTACCGAGTGGTAAGGAGCTCTCAGATTCCTGAGCTTGGCAATTCAATAGATTGAACCAGCATTTGGCAGGTAATAGATTTCTTTCATTGAGCTCCTTATATCACCTACTCTATGTATGGTGTATACATTTATTTATCTATTTTTTTAAACTAGTGTCATATTCAATAAAAGTGACAAAATAATGAAAAACCGCAACTTAGCTTTAAACTCAGTTACTAGTTGTGAATCATGTACTGACTTGTATAGCATGAACAGCTGGCCCAATGGGATCCATTTCGCCAATTATTGGCTTCTTCAGGGGTCTATATGTTCAGGTGTGAACAGCAAAACCTGTGGTATACAGGAATGAAAATGGTGCCTGCAGGAAATCAATATCCCCATCCCCACGAGTTTTGCCACTGTCCCTGTCCCATTCCTGTAAGCTCTGCCTTAACAACACAAGCTTCAAACACTTAAGATTTTAAAGTATTTGAGACTTGTGCAGATGAGGACAGAGCTTGCAGGAATGGGGCAGGGACAGGAAAAGAACTCACCAGGAAGGGACGGGAAAATGAGTTCCAGTGGGGACGGGGAAAAATTTGCCCCCATGTTATTCTCTGGAGAGAAACAGCAGTTCAGATGATAAACCTTCCCCAGGGCTGCCTCTAAATAGAACAGAGTCTGATGACACAGGGTGGAGCGAGCTCTCATACCCTGCTACTGAAGAAAACGACAGCAGTTCAGATGTGCTTTACGGAGTAATTTTAAAACAGAGATCTCACCTTGAGTATTGCGTTTAATTCTGGTCGCCATATCTCAAAAAAAACGATATAGCGGAATTAGAAAAAGTTCAAAGAAGAACGATCAAGGGAATAGAGGAGATGGAATTCCTCTTGTCTGAAGAAAGACTAAAGAGGTTAGGGCTCTTCAGCTTGGAAAAGAGACTGCTGAGGGGAGATATTTTTACTCCATCAAATATTACAAAGACAGGGGGACATTTGAAATTACAGGGAAACACTTTTAAAACTAATAGGAGGAAATATTTTTTAACTCAGAGACACTGGCGTAGCGAGGGTGGGTGGCGCCCCCTCACCCTCTTCCCCACTCCTCTGCCAGATGCCCTTCCCTTCCCCCGTGAACAGCATCTTCAACTTGCTGCCCGCACCAGCGTCGGCTCTTCCTCTAATGTCACTTCCTAGTCGCAGCACCCTGAAGTAACGTCAGAGGGGAGCACCGAGGCAAGCATAAGCAGTGGCTGGAGCTGCTGCTCATACCAGCAAAGTGCTAGAGGTACGATGGGAGTGGGGGGTGGAAGTGAAGGTGCGCGCGGGGAGGAGTGGGAAGAAGCGGGGGGCGGAGAGGAGGAAAGATATTGGCTCCCCCACCAAGATGAGGCCTAGGGTGGTCCACCTCCCCCCCCGGCCCCCCTTACTAAGCCACTTTCCAGAGAATTGTTAGGCCAGGGATGGGCAACTTCGGTCCTCGAGAGCTGGAATCCAGTCAGGTTTTCAGGATTTCCTCAATGAATATTCATTGAAAGCAGTGCATGCAACTAGATCTCATGCATATTCACTGGGGAAATCCTGAAAACCCGACTGGATTCCAGCCCTCAAGGACCGGAGTTGCCCACCCCTGAGTTAGGCTCTGGAATGTATTGCCAGATAATGTGGAAACAGCAGTTAATGTAGAAGGGTTTAGAAAAAGTTTGGACAATTTCCTTGAGGTGAAGTCCATAGTCTGCTATTGAGAGAGAAACCACTGGGGGAAACCAATGCTTGCCCTGGGATCAGTAGCATGGAATATTTCTACTACCATATTTTTCGGTCCATAAGATGCACTTTTTCCACCCCACACTACCTTTTTAAGCACCCATTAAGCCTAGTGGTCCAGCAGTGTATGGGCCGGCAGGAGCATGCTGTCTGTGCTACTCCCTGGGCCTGCCCTCTTTTAGAATGGCTGCAGTCAGTTCTCACAAGTCCCGTGTTTTAAAAGGAAGGCATGGCGGGCAGGCCGTGTTTTAAAAAATAGTACGGGGGAGGGAGGAGGAAAAAATTGTTAGTCGGCTGGGACGGGCCCTCCTGTCCCAGCCTACCACTAGACAACCAGGAGGTGAGGGATTGGTAGGTCAGGGAAGGGGTGATAGGGTGCAGAGCCTGGGGGGGATAGGGTGCAGAGCCTGGCAGGGAAGGGGGGACAGGGTGCAGAGCTACTATTTGGTTTTCTGCCAGGTACTTGTAACCTGGATAAGACACTGCTGGAAACAGGATACTGGGCTAGATTAACCATTGGTCTGACCTAGTATGAGCCTCTTGAAAAACCTCAGCATCCATGACTCCACCTCTCCTGCCTTACATTCGGCCCACTGGCTGCTCATCACCAAGCACTGTGTCTTCAAGGGCCTCATACTGGCCTAAAAAAACTTCCACCTGAAGACCCCTAGATACATAGTGGTCAAACTGCACCCTTACACCCCTAGCCGCTCAGGAAACAAGAAACGGTTCAGCACGCCATCTGGAAGATCTTTCCTACTGGAAACAGCACGCATGCGGTCTTATTCCCACTTCCTCCCCAAACTATGGAACTTGCTACCAACGCAGATCAGGGCTCTGGATAATCTGTTGGACTTCAGGACAACAGTAAAAACCTTCCTCTTTCAATGACCCAACCACAGACTGCTCACCCTATATGTGGTCTAGACTCTAGAGACCTTTAAATGTTCTGACTCATTATCCATGTCTTCCCCATGATCATTTAACTCATTTCACTCGACTGTATTGCCTGTTTTGTTCTGCTCCTATGTATTGGTATTTGTGTTTTCTTACCATGTATGTTCCCTTTTTTATTAAACTAAGTAAGTCCCATGGGTCATAGATAGGCTCCCTATTGTCTATGAAACTATGTACAGTATATACTTCTGTAACCCATCCTGAGCTTTCTGGGAGGATGGGATATAAATTGAAATAAATAAATAAATAGACAGTAAATTGCAAAGAGTCACCTCAATCTTCACATCTGAAGGTGCTCCAAATCACATCTACCAAGATCCACAGGAATTCCCCGTTTCACCAACCGGCTGCATCAGGGATCTTCCTCTTCAACAGCTCTACAGCTTCACATAAACACAGAAATAATGGCCATCCATTATTTGCTTTGCGGTTTTCAGTGTGCTTCCAGATGTGAATTTTGGGTGGAAGGAAGCCTGCATTACAAGCTAAGTTGCTTTTCATTTTCATTATAAAGTGCATGGTGTGACTGACTTAAGACCTGCTTACCTGCTATTTTGTCTATTACAGCTAAAGTTAAGAGAAGATTGTTATAAGAGGAAAAAGAGAATGTTTTGTAATGGAGTTTTTGTAGACCTATGAAGCAAAATTGATGGGTTTTTCTCCCATTTTTTCTTTTTTTACTCCTTTTTGTTTTGGGGAAGCAGAGAGGGCTGTTTAACCCATAAGTGTGGGTATGTATTACTGTTGATTTCAACTACTGCTAACAATGGATAAATGTTACATCAGGGAGTGTAGGGAGATAAAATTCCTAGATGTCATAAACAACTGCTTCTTGGAATAACTGGTTCAGGAACCAACAAGAGGGGGAGTTATTTTAGATTTGGTCCTTAGTCAAATGCAGGGCATAGTAGGCAGGTTATTGTGTTGGGTTCACTGGTAAACAGTGATCATAACATGATCAAATTTGAGCTGATATCTGGAGTGATATTGCTAAAGAAATCTACTGTAGTGGCACTTAATTTTCAAAAGAGCAACTATGATGAGAAAAATAGTTAAAAAGAAGCTAAAAGGATCGGTGGCAAAGGTAAGGACTGTAAACTAGAGTTGGACTTCATTTAAAAATACCATTGTGGAAGCCAAGATCGGATGTATTCCACATATTAACAAAAGTGGGAAGAGGCTGATATGGCTAAAAGGTAAAGCGAAAAAGGCTATTACGGTCATAAAACATCCTTTACAGAATGAAAAAATAGCCAAATGAAGAAAATAAGAAGAGACATAAGCAGTGGCAGGTTAGATGTAAAGCACTGATAAAGAAAGCTAAAAAAGAATATGAAGAGAAACTTGCCAAAGAGGCAAAAACTCATAACAATTTCTTTAGGTACATCATAAGCAGAAGACCAGTGAGGGAATCTTTGGGACCATTGGATGATCAAGGAGCAAAAGGGAGGAGGCCATAGCAGAGAGATTGAATGAATTCTTTGGTTTGGTCTTTACGGAAGAAGATGTAAGAGATCTACCTGAACTGGAAATGGTTTAGAAGGGTGATGATGCAGAGGAACTGAAAGACATCTCGGTCAACATGGAAGACATACTACGCCAGACAGACAAGTTAAAGAGTGATAAATCACCTGGACCAGATGATATACAACATCCCAAGGTACTGAAAGAGCTGAAACATGAAGTTGCTGACCTGCTATTAGTGATCTGTAATCTAAAATCATGTGTAGTACCTGAAAATTGGAGTGTGGCCATTATTAACGCTGATTTTTAAAAGGACTCCAGGGGAGATACAGGAAATTACAGACAGGTGAACCTGATTTTAGCACTGGGAAAAATAGCAAAAACAATTATAAAAAATAAAATTGTGGAACATATAGACAAACATGATTTAACGGGACAGAGTCAGCATAGGTTCAGCCAAGGGAGGTCTTGCCTCACCAATTTACTTGACTTCTTTGAAGGTAAGAATAAACATGTGGATAAAGGTGAGCCAGTTGATGTAGTGTATCTAGATTTTCAGAAAACTTTTAACAAAGTTCCTCATGAGAGACCTCCTGATAAAATTAAAGAGTCATGGGATAGGAGGCAGTGTTCAGTTGTGGATTAGGAATTGGTTATCAGACAGAAAACAGAGTGTAGGGTTAAATAGAGTGCCGCAGGGATCTGTTCTAGGACCAGTGTTATTTAACTTATTTATACATGATCTGGAAATTGGAACGATGAGTGAAGTGATTAAATTTGCAGATGACAGTAAACTGTTTAAAGATGTTAAAACGCATATAGACTATGAAAAATTTCAGGCAGACTTTAGGAACGGAAAACTAGGTGACCAAATGGAAGATGAAATTTAATGGGGACAAATGCAAAGTGATGCACATTGGGAAGAATAGCCTAAATCATAGTTATCAGGTGCTAGGGTCCACCTTGGGGGTCAGTGCCCAAGAAAAAGATCTGGGTGTCATTGTAGACAATATGCTGAAACCTTTCACTCAATGTGCGGTGGTGGCCAAAAAAGAAAACAAGATGCTAGGAATTATTATAAACAAGATTAAGAATGTTATAATGCCTCGTATTGCTCCATGGTGCGACCTCACCTTGAGAATTGTGTTCAATTCTGGTTGCCTTATTTCAAAAAAGATATAGTGGAACTAGAAAAGGTTCAAAGAAGAGTGACCAAGATGATAAAGGGGATGGAACTCCTCTCATATGAGGAAAGATTAAAAAGGATAGGGCTCTTCAGCTTGGTAAAGAGATGGCTGAGGGGAAATATGATCGAGGTCTACAAAATCCTAAGTGGAGTAGAGCAGGGTCAAGTGGATCAATTTTTCATGCCATCAAAAATTACAAATACTAGGGGACGCTCAATGAAGTTACAGGGAGATACTTTTTAAAATCAATAGGAGGAAATATTTTTTCATTCAGAAAATAGTTAAGCTATAGAACGTATTGCCAGAGGATGTGACAAGAGCGGTTAGTGTAGCTGGTTAAAAAAAGGTTAGGACAAGTTCCTAGACGAAAAGTCCATAGTCTGCTATTGAGACAAACATAGGGGAAGTCACTGCTTGCCCTGAATTGGTAGCATGGAATGTTGCTACTATTTGGGTTTTTGCCAGATACATGTGACCTGGATTGGCCACTGTGAAGATGGGATACAGGGCTAGATAGACCATTGGTCTGACCCAGTAAGGCTATTCTTATATTCTCTCTGAGTCTTCTCAAGTGTGACCTTAATGACTGACATCAGCCTGTTTGACTTTAGGGTTCATTGCGGATCATCCAGTACAGGGCTAATTTACCCTCCTGTAGAGAAAGTGGTCCATAAATCATCTAGAACTACAAGCCAATTGTCTAACATTGAGGGCATTGGAGAAGTAACTGGAAAAAAGACAGAGTGTACTAGGACAATGCCACCACGGTGGCATACATGAACAGACAGGGAGGTACCCTAAGTGCCCCATTACAACTGGAGACTCAGATGTTGTTCAAATGGGCGGAAGAACATCTTCAGGTGCTCTCCGCAGCCCAAGTAGTGGGAGTAGAAAACGTTCAGGCCTTTTTCAGTCAGCAGACTCTAGACCCAGAGGAGTGATCACAGTCCCAAAGAGCATTCAACGTCATTGTGCAATGCTAGGAAGTCCAGCATTGGACCTGATGACTTCAGCCAAGAACACTAAAATAAATCACTTCTACAGCCAAAGAGCCAAACAGGGAATCACAGGTTTGGGCTCTTTGGTTCAGCCCTGGCCGAAGAACAGGCTCATATATGTGTTTCTACCATGGCCCTTGATGGGTTGGGTCATCTGTAGAATTGCAATTCAGGTATGCAGATCTAGTGCATCCTACCAGTTCATATGGAGCTTCTCAGTCAGTGACCAATTCCCATGGAGAACCCAGAGCGCTTTGGTCTTAGAGCATGGCTCTTGAGCACATGGTCTTAACCTTCAATAGTTATTCAGAGGTAGTCATTTTAACTCTTCTTTGAGCAAAGAAATTGATTTTTGCGGCTTATGCCAAGGCCTAGAAGGCTTTCCAACTCTGGTGCACCAAAGATCAGGTAGAAACTTTCAAGGCGCCAATTCCTGTAATCCTGGTCTTTTTACAAGACAGACTAGAAAAAGGCCTAGTGATGGCAATTCTCAAAGTCCAGGTGGCAAGCCTCTTCTGCTTCCAAGTCCGAGGGGGAAAGCAATTGCTGACATCTCATCCGGATTTGACCCTGTTTATAAAGGTGGTGCTCAGGTTGCTGCCTCTGTTGTGCCAGCCCTTTCCATCCTGGAATTTTAATATTGTTTGAAGGGACTTTCTAAGCCTCTGTATGAGCCTCTCCAAAAGGCATCCCTTTTGGATCTCACAGTGAGGATGGTATTTCTGGTGGCAATAGTTCCAGTGAATCTCAGAATTACAGCTCTTTCCTGCAGAGAGCCCTTCCTCAAGGTCTCAGAGGCTGAGGTTTCACTACGTACGGTACCTTCCTTTCTACCGAAGGTTATGTCAGCCTTTCATGTCCACCAAGAGGTTTGTTTGCCTGCTTTTCAGCCTATGGGTTTAACTAAGCAAGATAAAATATTGCAGAGACTGGATATGGGAAGAGTCTTACTCCACTATCTGGAATGGACCAATGACTCTTGACTTTCTGATCATCTTTTTGTTCTAACCAGTCACTTAAGATGAGGCAGACCAGCTCCCATTGCTAGATGGATTCACAGGGCAATTTTATTGTCATGCATTGGCTGTGGCAAGTGGTCACCTATTTCTCTCAAAGCTCATTTGACCAGAGGTGTGGCATCTTCATGGGCAGAATCTACTCTAACAGATCTGTAGAGCAGCTACTTGGTCTACAATTCATACCTTTACAAGGTTCTATAGAATGGACCTGTTGAGAGGACGCCGCCTTTGGCTCCTAGGACTTACAGGCAGGGAAATATGGTAAATGCAAATCAGTTGTTTAATCGTTCAAAACTATAAAGACTACGAAACACATCATAAAGTTCCATAGGTGGGAATTCATCAAGGGGCACGAACAGCTCGTACCCTAATGGATATAGCGCATGCTAATGATTAGCTCACGCTAAATGCTATGACATCCATTATATTCCTGTAGGCATCTTAGCATTTAGCGTGTGCGCTAACTCTGTTAGCGCCCCTAGATGAATTCCCCCATAAGGGGGCGTTTTACTAAAGATTAATGCATAATCTGCCATAGGACCCATTTTATTCTTATGGGACCTGTTGCAGATAACATGCTGTAATCTTTAGTAAAATATCCCCTAAATGGCACATTTAAAACAAATCAAAGAAAATATATTTTTTTAAATTGTATACACAATTAAGTTCTGGAATTAGTGTTGTAAAAGCAGTTAGCATAGCTGGTTTTATGAAAAAGGTTTGAACAAAATCCTGGAGGTAAAGTCCATAAAACAGGTAGATTTGGGGGATGCCACTGTTATTCCTGGGAGTACGTAGCATGGAATCTAGCTAGTTTTTAGGATGCTGCCAGGTACTTGTGATTTGGATTATTCACTGCTGGAAAGAGGATACTGGACTTGATTGGTTTTGGTCTGACCAAGTATGGCTGTTCTTATCTCAATTATACTTTTTGTTTCCCAATAACAATAAATTACTTGTTCCCTTCTGGCCCTGACACATATTACCTACCTATATGGTGTAATCTTAGCCTTGCCTGGCACCTGCAGCTCTCTCGTCATCTCCTCCTTGCTGGTGCTTAGTTTATTGATGAGAAGGTCATTCCGATTTATCAGAAAAAGCAGTTCTTTGATAAAGGAAAGATCCTCCTCTTCCAAAACTCCTATTTCCTGAAGTTTTTTAAAGAGATCCTTGGCATCTCGGATACTCTCCTGCTTCTTTGAGGAAATCATGTCCAGGCACAGGAACTTGAGAGCATGTAGATCATTTGAATCCAATTCCTCGCTGATGTCATACAAGAGGTTCTTGAAGGCCATGGTCATCAGATGACTTATAAAATATGATACAGTTTATGTCTGGAAAAGCAATGGGAGGAAAATATGTCAGAAACATTGTAGGAAATAAAAATTTTCTATACCGTTCTCCCAGGGGAGCTCAGAATGGTTTACATGAATTTATTTAAGCATTTTTCTCTGTCTTGGTGGGCTCACAATTTGTCTAACGTACCTAAGGCAATGTGGGGGTTAGGTGGCTTGCCCAGGGTCACAAGGAGCAGTGTGGATTTGAAGCCATAGCTTCAGGGTGCTGAGGCTGTAGGTTTGACCACTGTGTCACACTCCCCTCCCCCTTAATGTCTTTATCATATCCAATTTCTACTTCAAGATCATGAGTATGATAGCAACTGCCAAATGGCATTGTTCCCCCTCCCTAGGGGGGAAGGGGAATAAACATCCTCTCTTGGCTTTTCTCTAGAAGATAGGGTAGTGGCTGAAGAAACATGGGTTCAAATCACAGTTCTTAAGAAAGTGGGTTATTTTCCTTGGTAAGTCATAAGCAAGTAACACAATAGAGACAGGGTTTACCTATATCTACACAGCTGTAGGAGAGCACTTCAGGAGGTTTTCATAAAGCGCTCTGCCTCATAGCACAAAGACATACATACTTATATAGTTTTCTCTCTTTGAAGTACAATTCTTAATTTGTGTTTCTATACCTTCAGAAACTTCCTAGTTTATACTATCTTTTCAGCTGCACTACTTCTAATTATGCTGGTGTCCCTGGGCAAACTAACTCTGCCAATCCTAATTCCCTCATTCTATTTTCCTTACTGATTAGGTACGCCCTGAATTCAGCTAGTCCATTTCTACCACCTGCTTTCCCAGGGGAATACATAAAGATCACTATGCTATTCATCAGTGGTCACTTGGTGCCTTGGCTGAGGGAAAGGCCATGAATGGGATCAGACTGCTCCAGATGTGAGTTACAGGTATGGGATAGTGAGGGCAACCCAGATGACTTGGCCTCTTGGTGAGTTTCTCTCCCTTCTGCCATCCACTATGGAACAAGTGGCCTCCCCCTTCTGCTCAGGCTGACTGAGACTTCTTGGCCAGTTTCTCTCCTTTCTTCCATTCCACCCTGCTTTCTCCCTTGCCTAATTTCCTTTTCCCCACTTATCCCAGAACAGTGTGCTCCCTTGGGTGCTCTTTGATTTCCCCGCAGCAGTGTTCTATGCTAATAGTAAGGCCTCTTAAGGTAGTACCTGCTGAGTACCTTTCACCAGGGCTACCCATCTCATACACTGCTTCTCCATGCAGCTAATCTAGTACTCCTGAAGCCACAGGAGAGAGACCCACATTGGTACTGGCCATTAGGCAGCTCATGCATTGGCATGACTTCAAACAGCACTTCCCTGTGGCAAGGTCAGCACACATTCCTTTTACATAGGGGTGGTATCAGAAGCTGCTCAGAGTATGCCTGCTGCAATCTCCTCTGTCATCCTCCCTGCATCAATAATACTAGTTCATTTGTCTTCTATGCAGGTGCAGTGATTGGGAAGGAAGTGTGAATGGTGGGTCAATCTAATTATCCTAAACTGTGGAGTGGCCCTGAGCCAGTGAGATCTATCTCGAGTGGTGGTAGAGCAGGGAGCATGCAGAACCACCCAGGTCTTAAAGTTGATGGTGTCGGATGCATCTGCAAAAGGAAAAGGGGTACAGGTTGGCGCTGGATGGCTACGTCAACCATAATTTTCATCTGTCTGGCTCTGAATAGTTTAGAGCTTAAAACAGAAATATACACTACAAATGCTGATTAGCTGAGGACAGATTATATTCATTCAATAAAGCTGTGACCATATTCATTCAATAAAGCTGTGACCTTGTATGCCAAAACAGTTTGTGTGGGTTTATTCTAGGTGATCGGATGAGGGAAGGGAGCATTACACTGCCTGAGTTATACGTGAGCACCAGGTTGTACCACTGTCAGAGACTTGTGAAATTGAACACTAGGGTATAGCAGCATAGTGATTGAGTTATTAAAATAAATAATAGGATGACTTCATATAGCCAATGTCTGCAGTGAAAATGGAGTGTGAAATCCAGGACATAGTAATATAGTAGATGATGGCAGATAAAGACCCGAAAGGTCCATCCAGTCTGTCCAACCTGATTCAATTTAAATTTTTTCTTCTTAGCTATTTCTGGGCAAAAATCCAAAGCTCTGCCCGGTACTGTGCTTGGGTTCTAGCTGCCAAAATCTCCGTCAAAACCTACTCCAGCCCATCTACACCCTTTCAGCCATTGAAGCCCTCCCCAGCTCATCCTCCCCTAAACGGCCACAAACAGACACAGATTGTGCAAGCCTGCCCAGTACTGGCCTTAGTTCAATATTTAATATTATTTTCTGATTCTAGATCCTCTATGTTCATCCCATGCTTCTTTGAACTCCGTCACTGTTTTCCTCTCCACCACCTCTTTCTGGAGTGCATTCCAGGCATCCACCACCATCTCCGTAAAGTAGAATTTCCTAACATTGCTCTTGAATCTACCACCCCTCAACCTCAAATTATGTCCTCTGGTTTTACCATTTTCCTTTCCCTGGAAAAGATTTTGTTCTACGTTAATACCCTTCAAGTATTTGAACGTCTGAATCATATCTCCCCTGTCCCTCCTTTCCTCTAGGGTATACATATTCAGGGCTTCCAGTCTCTCCTCATACATCTTCTGGCGCAAGCCTCCTATCATTTTCGTCACCCTTCTCTGGACCGCTTCAAGTCTTCTTATGTCCTTCACCAGATACGGTCTCCAAAAGTGAACACAATACTCCAAGTGGGGCCTCACCAATGACCTGTACAGGGGCATCAACACATTCTTCCTTCTACTGGCTACACCTCTCTTTATACAGCCCAGCATCCTTCTGGCAGCAACCACTGCCTTGTCACACTGTTTTTTCATCTTTAGATCTTCGGACAGTATCACTTTGGACTTTGGTGATTGGTGTAAATGAGCACCAAAAAAACAGAAGATGCAAGAGAGATGTTTGTTCCAACTGTCAGTTACATTTATTCAAACTGACAATAGTCAATCATTAGTCCTTGGTCAAAAAGATCATGCAATGTCCCAATTTAGGAATCCCAGGAATAGTCCCGATTAGGATCTGAATTTTGGCAATAAAGTCGCCTTCTTCAGGGAACAATAAAGGACTCTGATTGGTGGTACCAAGGACTAATGTTGGACTATTGTTGTCAATTTGAATAAATATAACTAACAGTTGGAACAGACATCTCTCTTGCCTCTTCTGTTGTTTTGTGTTCTAAACTGAGGCTAGCAACCTTCTTCCGTAAATGAGCACCAGCCTGCAGTGCACTAGAACTATCTGTAGTGCAAAGATTATGAGTACTGGCTAAGTACCAGGGCTCATACAGAATGAATTAACCAGGCTGCATCGCAGTCCTAGTAATAATGGGCATAATATATGGTATGATAGCATAGTAAATACTATATGTTAAATAATGGAACACCTTGCAGAATTTTTGCAAATTTTCGATTCAGTAACCAACCAAATGCTCAAATTGTCAACTTTTTCCATCAAATACGACAAGATTAGCCTAAAAATTTGAATTATATTCTGGATTCCACTGCGACTAACAAATACATCAAAGTACCAGATCTGCAGAATTAGGCAAGCTGTGATCATATTTAGCCTGCTTGTCTGCGCAGATGTGGCCTACCATATCCAAGCTCTCCCTTTGCCCTTTTTCAATTACTGGAATACACGCTTTGAGTGCGGTTGTAAAACTACAAAAAGGCGGTATACGTGTCCCAATCTCTCTGTCTCTCACCAAATCTTTATTTGCATAAGTATAAAAAAATAATAATAATCAACCACAGAGATTATCTAATGCTAGGCATGTCTGGGCAAGCCTCTGTGCAGAGAGATTTTCAGGATGTGTTCACATAGTGACAAACCTCTGCAGTAATCTAAACTTGTAGGCACAAAAATACATATATATGGGGAGAGAGAGAGAAGTTCTTGCCCTCAGGTTAGTACTGTTATCCTAAGACTCTTTATATATTTGAATTTCTTTTATTAGTTTATCATACTTAAAACACAAATCAACAAAAACAAAACAGAAATCCTCTCAGTTAACCCCCAACATAAAGCAATCCAAGAATTCCCACTTATTAACTCTCCTCTTAGTAGTGAAGTTTCTTTGTTCAAACGCATGCCGACTGTGAAAATTGCATGCAGACCTAAGGAAATTGGAAGACTGGGTGTCCAAATGGAAGATGAGATTTAATGTGGGCAAATGCAAAGTACACATTGGGAAGAATAGCTTAAATCATAGATACCAGTTGCTAAGATCCACTTTGGGGGTGAGCGCCCAAGAAAAAGATCTGGGTGTCATTGTAAACAATACACTGAAATCTTCCATTCAATGTGAGATGGTGGCCAAAAAAAGCAAACAAGATGTTAGGAATTAGTAGAAAAGGGATGGTAAACGAGACTAAAAATGTTATAATGCTTCTGTATCGTTCTTGATGCGACCTCACCTTGAGAATTGTGTTCAATTCTTGTCGCCTTATTTAAAAAAAGATATAGCGGAACTAGAAAAGGTTTAAAAGAAGAACGACCAAGATGATAAAGGGGATGGAACTCCTCTCGTAAGAGGAAAAATTAAAAAGGTTAGGGCTCTTCAGTTTGGAAAAGAGACGGCTGAGGGAAGATATGATTCAAGTCTACAAAATCCTGAGTGGTGTAGGATGGGTACAAGCGGATCGAATTTTTACTCCGTCAAAAATGACAAAAACTAGAGGACTCTTGATGAAGTTACAGGGAAATACCTTTAAAACCAATAGGAGGAAATATTTTTTCACTCAGAGAATAGTTAAGCTCTGGAACGCATTGCCAGGCATTGTGGTAAGAGTGGTTAACATAGCTGGTTGTAAAAAAAAAAAAAAAAGGTTAGAACAAGTTCCTGGAGGAAAAGTCCATAGTCTGCTATTGAAACAGACGGGGGGAAGCCTCTGCTTACCCTGGATTGGTAGCATGGAATGTTGCTACTATTTGGGTTTTTGCCAGGTACTTGTGACCTGGAATGGCCACCGTAAAGACGGGATACTGGACCAGATGGACCATTGGTCTGACCCAGTGAAGCTAGTCTTATGTTCTGTGCCGGCTTCTGCTTTGAATATCCAGTTATTTTTAACTCTTTAATTGGCAGATGGTGTAACATCTGCTTTACGTAACTCAATGTTAAACAAGGGCAACAGAACCAAGTAACAAGCATTTTGAGATACAGATCTCCCATAAGAACCATAGAAGCGACATGTTGCTTCTGAGCAACAATGCCAAATAAAGGGTTAATCTGGCTAACATATAGCCACTTAAGTCGATAGTCATCACTCAACCGGGTATGAGTTACCACATAAAAATAGGACAGACCTTTATGTTGTCTAATTTATGCGCTAAACATGGCTGTTTATGGACTGAATATCAGCACTTGAATGGCCAGGAGCTGACTCTGCCCCCGGAATGACTGCAACATAGCCTGCTTTGTGTTTGGTGCTAACTGATATTCAGTAACAGCCGGTGAATATTAATAGCTAGCCCCAAGCAAGTGATTTAATCGGTCAGCAGCCAGCTAAATTGCTTTGAATATTGGGCCCTATGTCTATATCGGAACTGCCTGCACTCTGACAAAACTAGACCCCCATATCTGCCTACATGTAAGTCACATACAAGGATGCACCTGTAATACTTTTATGTGATCATATTATAAGAATCTTTTACGTCAGTGTCTCTCAAATTATGTGCCATGGTACAGTGGTATGCCCCGAAGAGATTCCGGGTTTGCCACGAGAGATTCCAGAATTTTACTTTATTTGTAAAAATTACTTTCATAAGTATACACTAGAATAGATGACATGAATATCACGTAAGCAGGAATCTGTGAATGTTATGGGTGTCTGTGTGCAAGGATACAACCACTCAGACAAGTATAATTCTTTGACATGATTGGTCCTTGAAAACTAATAGCAAGTAATTTTAGTTTTATTTTTTATGCAGTAGTTATCCTAACTTGAGCAACAAAGCATTAGATCTTATCTTTGCGAACTTGGATTCTCAGTTCCGACAGAAATTAAATTGAACACCAGAATGAACATTTCTTTCTCTTTCCTCATTCATCTCTCCCTGACCTCCACCTTATGTCTAACATTTCTCCTTCTCCATGCATGTCTCCCTCCCCTCCACCATATGCAGGATTTTTCCCTCTCACAGCTTTGTACCTCTTCGTTGCATCTCCCTTCCTTTTCTCCAGCCCATGTGCAACAATTCTTCCTTTCTCCTCTCTCTCCCTCCCCCCACCCCTCGCCCGTACAGCAGCTTTCCATCCCTCCTTCCTATCCCCCTGTGTAGCAGTTTTCCCTCCCTTCCTCCCATCCAAGGCCGGTTTTAGACATGCTGGGGCCTAGGGCAGAAATTAAGGAGGGGACTCTTGATCCTCTCTCCTCCTTGCCTCCTCCCTCTAATCTCCTCACCTGCCATTACTACCATAAATATAAACAACTTTAAATGACTTCTTCACATACAAAACACAGACCTTTACCAAATAAAGAACTGGGAACTCCAAGAAATTAAACTCAGAAAGAGAAAGAAAACCAGATATGCACTTTTTGTACTGAACACACAGGGGTCCTGGGCCCAGAATCTCCTAAAATTAGCCACCTCTCTTGCTGGTGGGGATTCCAAATTGCCCCCAGTTGAAGACTATTTCATCTGGTCTGGCAGCCAGAAATCTCCAAGCTCTGCAGCTAGCAGCAGTGTCCCCGAGCTGCCACCGGCTGCAGAGTTTGGAGAGTTCTGGCTAATTGATTGAAGGAAGAGGTCTTCAGCTCTCAGGGCTTTGGGATACCCCTTCGGTTTAGTTATTTATATTTATATTTTGCATTTTGGCATGGGGAATGGGGAAGGGCAGAGAGAAAATTTGCTGGTCATCCATTTTGGGCTCAGGGCCACTGCCCACCCTCCCTCCGCCTCCCTTCCACCATCAGCAATCTGCTAAACCACTGAATACAAAACAAAGATCTATGATAAACACATCCCAAAGCTAACATATTCTGGTTAATAAATTTAAAATAAAACACTTTTTGTACCTTTGTTGTCTGGACATTTTATTTTTCCACCCTCCTTCTGCCTCCCTTCCACCATCAGAGAATTGAGTGATGTCCTGGCGAAACCGTTGGCTGAGCTATTCAATCTCTCCCTAAGTAAGGGGAAAGTTCCCCTGGACTGGAAATTAGCTAATGTTGTTCCTCTGCATAAAAAGGGTTGCAGGGCAGAGGCTGCGAATTATAGACCGGTGAGTCTCACATCAAAAGTGTGCAAACTCATGGAAACACTAATTAAAAGCAAATTGGACACGATCTTGAATAAAGGGAATCTTCGGGATCCCAGTCAGCATGGATTCACCAAGGGTAGGTCCTGCCAATCCAATCTCATCAGCTTCTTTGACTGGGTAACAAGAAAGTTGGACTTGGGAGAGTCTTTGGACGTCGTGTACCTGGACTTCAGTAAAGCTTTTGACAGTGTCCCACACCGTAGGCTGCTAAACAAGATGGAATCGATGGGGTTAGGAGAGACACTAACTGCATGGGTCAATGATTGGCTGAGTGGCAGACTTCAGAGGGTGGTGGTTAATGGTACCCTCTCTAAAACATTGGAGGTGACCAGTGGAGTGCCGCAGGGCTCGGTCCTGGGTCCACTCCTTTTCAACATATTCATAGGGGATCTGACTCAAGGGCTTCAAGGTAAAATAACACTATTCGCCGATGACGCCAAACTATGTAATATAGTAAGTGAATGCAGTTTACAGAATTATATGGCGCAGGACCTGCTTACATTGGAAAGTTGGTCCTCAACCTGGCAGCTAGGCTTCAATGCTAAGAAATGTAAGGTCATGCACCTCGGAAGCAGAAATCCATGCAGGATGTACTTCTTGAACGGAGAAACTTTAACTAGGACTTCAGCAGAACGAGATTTAGGAGTAATCATCAGTGCAGACATGAAAACTGCCAATCAAGTGGAGAAGGCTTCATCTAAGGCAAGGCAGATATTGGGTTGTATCAATAGAAGTTTCGTCAGCCGAAAGCCTGAAGTCATAATGCCGTTGTACCATGGTGAGACCTCATCTGGAATACTGTGTGCAATTCTGGAGGCCACATTACAGTAAAGATGTGCGCAGAATTGAATCAGTTCAGTGGACGGCCACCAAGATGATCTCGGGGCTCAAGGGTCTCTCGTATGAAGAGAGACTGAACAAATTGCAGCTCTACACTCTCGAAGAATGTAGGGAGAGGGGAGACATGATCGAAACATTTAAGTACCTCACGGGACGTGTCGAAGTGGAAGATGATATTTTCTTTCTCAAGGGACCCTCGGCCACAAGAGGGCACCCGCTCAAACTCAGGGGCGGAGAATTTCATGGTGACACCAGAAAGTATTTCTTCACAGAGAGAGTGATTGATCATTGGAACAAGCTTCCAGTGCAGGTGATCGAGGCAGACAGCGTGCCAGACTTTAAGAATAAATGGGATACCCATGTGGGATCCCTACGAGGGTCAAGATAAGAAAAATGGGTCATTAGGACATAGACAAGGGGTGGGTAAGCAGAGTGGGCAGACTTGATGGGCTGTAGCCCTTTTCTGCCGTCATCTTCTATGTTTCTATGTCCCATTTTGTCACATCTGCTTTCCTGTGTCTTTTGATAATTCTCTTTCTAGTGGTTGCTGTCCATATGCCTTTTCTCCTCTCTCCTGTCTTGTTTCATTCCTTCTCTACACCTGTCTTTGATATATTGATCTTTCTTTTTTTAGCTTTTCCCACCCTTTTGTTCCTTTTCTGCCTGTCCATCCACTCAAATTTCACTCTTCTTTTTACTTTCCATCTACCTACCAACTTTCCATCTATTTCTCATGCTCTTCCATTTCCCATCTCATTCCTTTCCCAGCCTCCCATTTCCTTCTATCTACTCTCCATTACCACATTTCTACCACTGTACTCACTTCTCTTTCACTGTTATCTCATTCATCTTATCATCTCCCTTTTTATCTTTTCCACATGGCTCCATCATTTTCAGAATCCTCCACCCTCTCTCCACTCTTGTCAAGCTATATCTCTGTTCCTTTCTCCCCATCCCCTAGCATCTTCTTATCCCACCTCTTTTCTTTCCTGCCCTCCCATTGGTCCATCTTTTCTTCTTCTCTCCCCCCCCCCCTTCATGGTTCAACATTTCTCCCTCTCTGTTTTCTTCTTCTTCCCTACCCCCTTGATGCTGAATAAGATGGAAGGAATAAAAGAGATGCTGCATCTCGCTCTCTCCCTTCTATCCTCAGACCTAACATTTCTCCCTCCCTCCCTTCCTTCCTTCCATCCCAAGGCCCAACTTCTCTCCCTTTCTCTTCCCAACTGCCCACCCATCTCCCTACCTGGTCCCCCCCTTTCTCTTTCCAACTACCCCACCCTCCCATCCTCTATCTTTCCTTCCTTCCCCCAGGTCCACCATCTCTCCCTTTCTCTTCCCAACTGTCCTCCCTTCAAGTGGCTCTTTTTCCCTCCCTCCACACCACCCCACATCCAACTTCTTTCCTTTTCTCTTGTCTCCCTCTAGATCTTTGCCCACCATCTTTCTAAATGTCCTATTCCTAGGCCCCACAAGTTCTTCCCCTTCATGTCACCTCCCCCACCCCCAGTCTGGAACTTCTTTAAACCCCTCCTATATTCTACTAAAAACCCCCCAAAACAAACGCTAGCTAGTCCAGAGGGCTTCCTTGGCCGGTATGTCTTGCCTTTCCCCTTCTTTAGGTGCTAGTCTGACATCACCCTATCTTCCCCATCCCGCTAATAAACTAACCAAAATCTGCACTAGAGTAGACACTCCAGATAGTGTGAATAACATAAAGACCTAGTGAAGCTTGAAAAATGGTCTGAAATTTGGCAGCTAAACTTTAATGCTATGAAATGCAAGGTAATGCTTTGGGGCTGCAAAAACCCATGGAAACAGTACAGTTTAGGGCAGGGGTAGGGAACTCTGGTCCTCGAGAGCCGCATTCCATTCAGGTTTTCAGGATTTCCCCAATGAATATGTATTGAAAGCAGTGCATGCAAACAGATCTCATGCATATTCATTGGGGAAATCCTGAAAACCCGACTGGAATACGGCTCTCGAGGACCGGAGTTCCCTACCTCTGGTTTAGGGGATGAAGAACTTGTGTGCACGACAGAAGAGCAGGACTTAGGTGTGATTGCATGGGTTGCCTAATGATGTGAAAAAACTCAGGGGCAAACAACTAACCTTGAAGAAGCCATTAACCTTGAAGAAATGGGTCCGGTCGGCAATTTGTCAACAGAGCGTTTGCTTGTTTTTCTTCCGATAAAACACTGTTTCACAGCTGAGTTTAACGAGAAAGCCTTAAGATGTTTGAGGATTGGAGCTAAGTGTTCTTTCTTTTTCCTTTGTAGTTGGACAATTGATTTTCAGCATGAGAATGTAAGTTTATATTGTGCCAAGCTTTGAAGTGGATAGCAAGTAATTAGATTGAAGAACTTTATCGACTTGCTTAACCTTCTATCAGCTACTATGGGCTAGATTCACTACGCCCCTTTGCGGCCCCTTTGCGACCCGATTTCCCTCCTACCCGATTCACTAACCTATGTCACGATCATCCTCCAATCCACGCATGCAAATGAGGGGGAAAAGCATTCAAATGTAGGCAGGCAGTGATTCACTAAAAAAAAAAAAAAAAAAAGAGGGACATCAACTGGGCTGACCGATCAAAAAAAAAAAAAATCGACTGCTGAGGACCACTCGCTCAGGTCCTTTCCGACTGCCCTGCCTTCTGCTTCCCTGCTTTCTGCCCTGCTCTCCTGCCTCCCTGATTCTCTCTCTGCCGCCCTGAACTGGCTCTCTGCCGCGACATGCTCTCTGCCTCCCCAAACTGGCTCTCTGCCACTTCAACTCTCTCTCTGCCTCGACCTGCTCTGTGCCTCCCCGACTCTGGATGCCGTATCAAAAAATTAAGTTTTAAAAGCCAGTGGTCAAAGCACAGTGCTGCCCTACTCCTGCTCCAGCCTTACCCTGCTCCAGCCTTAAAACCACGGACTCGCTATAAAAAGTTAAAAGTAAACTAAAAAAAAAAGCATGCGTCAGGATCACTATTCAGCAATCCAAGTAATCGGTTTGGGGCATGATTCCGATCGCCCTCATTTGCATGAGGGCAATTTGTGAATCAGCCCCCTGACCATGGATCGGATCGCTCACAGATCATATCGTATCTGTGGCATTAGTGAATATAGCCCTATGTCTCATATGTGGGGCTGTCAGCATACACAGAGGGATGCCCACTCTTTCCTGCCACCAGACGTCCCCCGCCACCGCTGTCAAACTTAAATATGGCAGGAGGTATGCTCACTCCCTCCTTCCATCACCCCCCACTGAACTTAGATATGGCAAGAGGGATGCCCACTCCCTCCTGCCGTCAGCCCCCCCCTCTGCTGTCGCCTCCCCCGTATCTTTTAAGTAGAGAGCAGGAGAGTTGCCCAGTCAGACCCTCCTGCTCCTCCGGCCTGCTTCTGCGCAATGCAGGCCTTAGGCCCCTTCCCGATGCAGGAGAGGGGCCTAAGGCCCACATTGCGCAGGCTGAAGAAGCAGGTGGGTCTGACTGGGCAACCCTCCTGCTCCCGACTTAAAGGTAAGGGGTATGGGGGGGGGGCGACAGCGGGGGGCATCCCTCCTGCCATATGTAAGTTCGGCTGGGGGGGGGGTCAGGCAATTCTAAAATACCGTGTGTGAAAATGTGCACAAGGCAGCACTTATCTTTGGTGGTTCCTGCCACTAATATTAACCAGTGTTGAGTGTGGCAGGAGCCACTAAAGATAAGTGCTGCCTTGTGTTATAAAGAAAAAAAGAGAGAGGGGGAGGGGATATAGTTGAGGCACATTTGCACACACAGTGTTTTAGAATTGCTTGAGGGATAGGAAGGAGGAATGGACATATATGATTAAGAAAAAACATAATATAGGATGTGGACCTGGAATGATATATAGATCATAAGAGGTCCAATGATCTGTTACTGAGTATTCAATATGTCCTTCCTCAAGTAAAAATAACCTAAAGTAAAAATAGTTTTCATAGGGAAGGTTTTGGGGTTCCTATCTAATATAATAAAACGGTAAGCCGTGCATGCGCACTTCCTATGCGTGCGTCCGTTTTCCGTGAGTTGTAGCACACATAGGAAGTGCGCATGCGCGGCTTACAGTCTAGCCTCACAAGGCAAGACAAGTTGATGTTGGCCGCGGCGGCTGTTGGCCGCCCGAACTCTCTCTCTCTCTTCCTCCCCCCCCCCAGGCGGATGTCGACCGCGGCGGCCCGAGACAGATGTCGGCCGCGGTGACTGCTGGCCGCCCGAAGCTCTCTCTCTCTCTTCCTCCCCCCCAGGCGGATGTCGACCGCGGCGGCCCGAGTCGGATGTCGGCCGCGGCAGCTGCTAGCCGCGGCGGCTGTAGGCCGTTAACATAAGTGAACATAAGTTCAGCAGGAAGGTATGGGGGGAGGAAGTGGGGTGGGAGGGAAGTGCTGCAACACACGGAAATGGAGGGGCAGAAAAGGGGTTGATGGACAGGGGAACAGGTGCTGATTAACAGGGAGGGGGCAGAAAAATGAAGACAGGGGGAACAAGGGGAACAGGAAGGAGGTGATGATGGACAGGGGGAGGTAAAACACAGGGAGAAGGGCTTCTGCTGGATAAGGTGAGCAGTGATGGGGTGGTGGAGGACACAGGGGAGGTAAAAGGAAGGGAGAATGGACAGGGGGAGCAGGCAAGGGGTGGTAGTGGACAGCCAAGGAAAAAAAAAAAAAAAAAACCAGATAGAAATACAAAAAGCGGCTAAGGAGAGAGAGAAAAAAATAAAGACAGACACACACACATATATTCTAGCACCCGTTAATGTAACGGGCTATAAGACTAGTGAAGTTAATAATAACAAACTAAGCATCATACTTTTTATTAACCTTTGACGGTTTGGGTTTATAGGAAATTATAGAGCTTTTGGTTCTGAAACAATATAGGTTATCTTCTTTACCCATTTTTTTCTATACAAGAAAAAAACGTCCAAGTGCCGATTTATGCTATTTTTTTGGACATCTAAGAGTTTTGAAAAAGCCTCTAATTGCCTTTTTGTGGTCAGAAGATACAAATATTCCCTGATGTTTTTAGGGCTATCCAGATGTGGCAAAGGCCTTTCTTCAGTTAAAGGTGGTGGGTTTCACTATGGAAGCTGTTTTTTATTTGAAGTTTTCCTGTAAATGTTTAATTACCTATAAGGGGAACAAGTATATTTTTCTGGATACTTTACATTTGTCAAATTTTCCTTTGAAAAATTCTTAATTTCTATTGTATTGAGTAATTAAGTGATCGATTTGTGATCATTTAGATAATCTGAGTCAAGCATACAGACAGGGGATCTCCTCCTTAATATGGGTGTGAGGGAGTGAGTGATATATCGGCACTCACTGAGGTTGCAGTTTAGCCACTTTATGGTAGGCGGTGCTAACCTGCCATGTCAGAAGCTGAGTAAGGAGAGTAGGGCTCTAACTAGAAGGTGGTTAAATGCCCTGGAGCAAAGTGGATCAGAGAAGCCCAGAGTCAAGAAGTCTCCTGAGAGAGTTCCTGAGTGCAAAAATCTCCTGGAGGGAGGCCAAGAATTCTCCCTAAGGTGTTGACTAAGCTGCAGTGCCTGTGTGGGAGTCCCAGGAAAGTAAGGAGTGCTCCTAGCTCAGAGTTTGCACCCTTTAGAAGCCCAGATTGCATGAGAAGGAACAGGAGACTGCAAAGGAGTGTCTTTTTTCTGTGAAAATCTAGGTCCTGAGAGTCCTAGTTGGAGCCTGGCCTGTACTTATGTATCAGTAACTGGAACTGTACTCAAGAAGACAGAACTGTTAAGAGAGAAGGAAATAATATTAATGGTGTTGCCCAGGATGGAAGTGAGTGTAATAGGAACAGACTATCTTGCTCTAATTACTTGTTTACCAATAAAGTTTTTCCTTTGTGAGGTTCTGGAGCCAGCTGCAAGCCATTTTACCACAGTGGGCTAATCAGTGGTAGAAATATTTTTTGAAGTTATGCATTAGTATACTCTTAAGAGTGCCTGATTACTATTCAATGTATTGTAAACTGCTTTGGGTGAATCTCTTCATGAAAAGGCAGTTAATAAATCCAAATAATAAATACATTTTCCTATTGTGTTGATTGTGATAGCGTGACTTGGCAAGGCAACAGAACTCTCAGAAAACACAGTGGATGGCAGTATAAGGTCAAACACAAAATCTTTATTACTATATACAAGGGAAACAAACAAGCATGTTTCTTCACATGTTCAATACTCTTCATGGAAGTCTCTCAAATACAATCTCATTTAAATTAGTCTGCCTTTAGCATGGCTATTCTCTTCCATATACAATGTCTTCATTATTCACAACCATAGTTCAGCACCCAAGAAATTCTGAGCCTACCTTGGCAGTATTTTTTCTTACAAGCACTCAACCATGGCATTCCTTCAAGCATAATCTTCAGACTTCTCACTCAGCAAACAAGATCTAAGCTAAAGCCAACTTTCTTCCCTAGAACTCTGCCAGTTACTATAACTTAAGCCAGATCACCTTGTAAAGATCCTTGCCCATAGTATCTCTGTCGGAGACCTCTGTCTTCAGGGCCTCTCTCGCTCTATACTAACTCTGTGCATTTTAACTACATCCTGTCCTGAAAACTACCCCTCCGAGTTAACTTCTGATATAGCTGTTTAACTAGACTACCAGTGAGGGAGTGGTCTTAGAGACAACTGTCATACCACTCACTCACTCACATAGATCTTTTTTCACTGCTTTTTTATTTACTTTAATATAACTGCTTTTTTATTTACTTTTAATAAAGGAAAATCGCTAAACTGAGGATCCCCTTGGGCTGGGAGAGCACTCTGCCCCTCACAGATGCTCCAGCCGCTGAGCCAGTTGGAGGGCTCAGCGGGAAACCTTGCTTATTTAAAAGTTTCCCTTTCCTTTGGCTCTGCCATTTTGTTCTTCCTGGAGCAACTGAGGATCCCCTTGGGCGTGGGAGAGCACTCCGCCCCTCACTGACGCTCCAGCCACTGAGCCAGTTAAAAAGCTCAGCACCTAATGGCGCGTAGCCATTCGGGGCTCCGTCTAAGGCAAACTGTCTAAGGCGCACGTCCCAATCACCATCTAAGGCGCACGTCCCAATCACTTGCCACCTAAAGAAAGATCAACTATCTAACCCCCAGGAAATCACCTACAACCTCGCTCCCACCAACCCCCTACCTCCTATCTTTCACAATGAAAGCTATACCACAAACATAGTAGGCAAAAGCACAATAAACAAAAGCACAATGCCCGACAAAAGCTCAGTGCCCGACAGTGTGACGCAGGACCTACTCCTGCTGGAGCATTGGTCAAAGACTTGGCAACTAAGTTTCAATGCCAAAAAATGCAAAGTCATGCACCTTGGGGGAAAAAAATCCATGCAGGACTTGCACCCTAAATGGTGAGATCCTAGCAAAGACTGTAGCAGAATGTGACTTGGGAGTGATCATTAGCGAAGACATGAAGACTGCCAATCAAGTGGAGAAAGCTTCATTCAGGGCTAGACAAATCATGGGTTGCATCTGTAGAAGTTTTGTCAGCCGTACGCCCGAGGACATAATGCCGTTGTACAGATCCATGGTGAGACCCCATCTGGAATACTGTGTACAATTCTGGAAGCCACATTATCAAAAAGATGTGCTGAGAATTGAGTCGGTTCAGCGAATGGCCACCAGGATGGTCTCAGGACACAAGGACCTCCCGTATAAGGAACGGCTGGGTAAGTTGCAACTATACTCACTCGAGGAACGCAGAGAGAGGGGAGACATGATCGAGACGTTCAAATATGTCACGGGCCGTATCGAGGTGGAAGAAGATCTCTTTTTTCTTAAAGGACCCATGTCAACAAGAGGGCATCCGTTGAAAATCAGGGGTGGGAAATTTCATGGCGACACCAGAAAATATTTCTTCACCAAAAGGGTAGTTGATCACTGGAATAATCTTCCACTACAGGTAATTGAGGCCAGCAGCATGCCAGATTTTAAGAAAAATGGGATTGGCACGTGGGATCTCTTCAAGGAGGAAGTTAGGGGGTGGGTCATTAGTGTGGGCAGACTAGATGGGCCGTGGCCCTTTTCTGCCGTCAGTTTCTATGTTAAACGCAAGCTATCCTACTGATCATCTTGCTCCTAACCAACTGAAAGGCCGCAGCAAACAACATCTCCCCAATACCAATTATTTCAACTACAAATAAGAATTCACCACCCAGCCAGGAGAACCATTACAGACAGAAACATAAATTCCCAAACCTGCATACACCACATCTTCACACCAACATGAAGGAGAAGACCAACAAACCCTTCCAGGACTAAACCACACCCCCAACCAAGAGCACTTGTCTACCCAAAAGCAACAAATAGTGCGCAAGCAGAATACACCACACTAACATGTGCCTAAATAAACATCAGAGCTCTAGGCCCAAAGACAGAACAAGTAAAAGACTGGATAAAAACCGAAAATCTAGACTGCCTCTTCCTCACTGAAACCTTGCTAACAGTGGTCTTCATGAAAAAAAAAAAGGAGGAGGAGGTCTAGCCATCTTAGTTAGAAACTCCCTAAACTTAAACATACTAGACAAAACGTCGACCTCATACATGGATCTACTAGCCTGCCAACTTTCATGCACCACATTATAGGGATCCATAACCTGCATGCTCTGCTACATAACACCAGGGAATTGGAACACAGCAAGACCAGAATTCAAAGATTTTATATACCGAAACTCACTAACAGCAACTTACAGACCTCCATCTCGAAGACCATACTTCTAAGCAAGTAGAAAACCTACTATCTTACCTCAAAGCCTTAACCTACAAGATCTTAGACCCACAAACCACACACGAGAAAGGTCACCAACTAGACATTGCAGCCTTCATGACCCAACAGCCCATTCTACCAGAGATTCAAACCTCAAATAGAAAATGGTCCAGATCTTTCTGTTCAGACCATTACACATACACCTTCAATATCAACTGGGCCAAAGGCAAAACCAAACCATAATCCCAAAGCTTAACCTACAAATCATGTACAGAGTGCTTCTCCAATATCTCAAAGTAACCAATGATTTTCATCTTTTAGATCATCTTATTGTCTTAACCAATGCTGCTAGGCTAGGCAAGCTGGTATCTCTAAGGCAACCATTTCCAGATGGATTTGTATGGCCAACCTGTTATAGAATTACCCTTGTAATGACCACCATTAAATGTATGTCTCCTAACTATAGATTTTCAGAGTCACTATCCATATAGTGCCAGCATAAATCCTTTTAACTGCTGTGACACTACCTGGATACTTCTGGAAAGAAGTTGAGGAAATACCACAACTTATAACACTACGGGGCTCATTTTCAAAACACAGAGACGTCCAAAAAATGACATATGGATCACCAAAATGTCTAAATCACTATTTTCGAAACCTACTTTCTAGATGTTTTTCTAGGCTGTTTGTCCCCATTATTTCAAAATCTTAAGGGAGCATGTTAGAGGCGTGTTCTAGGCAGGACCAGGGAGGGGTTTAGGGTTTGGATGTTTTGCAGCAATAATCAAACATTTAACAAAATTTCCAAGGCATTATATAGACGTTTGGGACTAGAACTGTTTTAGAAATGAATAAAAGCCAAAATGTTGCTCAAACTAACTAGATGACCATGGAAGACCCCTCCCCCCTACACTCCTCCAGGGGTCACTGACCCCCTTCAATCCTTCTGAACAAAACAGTGAACAAAACAGTACATATCTGTCTCTATGACAGCAAGAGATGTAATAGCCAGTCCCATTAGAGCAGCAAGCAGTAGACTGCAGAGAAAAGAACCAGGCCCATAGCTCACCCTAACCACACTTGTGGTGGGAAGTGTGCGCCCACCAAAAGCCTACTGTACTGACAAATAGGTGATGCCTGCAAGTATAAGGGCTATAGGGGTGGTAGACAGTTGGGTACATTTGGTTCTGGGTGAGTTTTGGAGGGCTCCCCTGTAAGGGGTTATGGTGGGATGTGTATCTGGGACCCTTTATGTGAAGTTCACTGCAGTGCCTCCTTGAGTGCCCCATTACTCTTCTGGGATGTCTGTGTGGCCAGTATATTAAAAATGATGGCCCCTTCTACATCCAAATGGTTTGTTTGGTACATTTTTCATTTGGATGTTTTGTTTTTTTTTTTTAAATGGCCAAAAAAGATAGATGCATTAAAAATGTGAACATGTTTAGAAATACAGTTTCGAAAATGGACATTTTTCCTACCCGATTTCTGTGCGTATCCCACAAAACATCCAAAGTCAGACTTAGGGCTCCTTTTACTAAGGTGCGCTAGCGTTTTTAGCACACGCAGGAAATTACCGCACGCTACGCGGCTAGAACTAACGCCAGCTCAATGCTGGCGTTAAGATCTAGCGTGTACGACAATGTAGCGCATGCTATTCCAGCGTTAAAGCCCTAACGCAGCTTAGTAAAAGGAGCCCTTAGATATCATATTGAAAATGGCCATCTATATCATCAAAAGGGTCCCAAGGGTCTAGATTCACGTTATTTATTTCCATAACCTGAGTACTTATGGTGTGGATTAAAGTAGTCCCTCAAAGAAATGGAAAAGGGGTAATCGATTGGTTCCACACTAATACACACTGAGACCTAAAAAAAAATTTAAAAACTAAAAACTAACTATAGAATATTGTGGGTTACAAGTGGGCTCACAAATGCATTGTTCCTCAGTATACTGTATTTAAACATTTTTTTGCCTTGGGACACTATTGATATAGTGTTATAAGTTAGAGAGTAATTAGAGCATTCTCCTGCCCCATTATTAACATCTACCCATCCCTTAAAACGTTGACACCACACAGTCCCCAGGGCTATTCCAGCAAATTATCTGCTCTGTGCCACCCTCAAACAGCGCCAGCAAACACACATGGACAATACTGTACAATATACAGAAAAATACAAAGATACATTACAGCCATTTGTCACAAAAAGCACTACAGTAGTTACAGAATATAGATGCATCTAAAGTGAACCTTTTCAGTGTTGGAAATCTTTGCACTTTTCTTTCTAACAAGAGAAGTGTAGCTGAAAAGTGAAAGGAAAACAGCTAAGTCTGTAATTGAATGAAAGCTAGACATACAAAACAACTTTTAGCAAACCTTTACAAGATCTCTTCTGGAAGGTTTCTCAAAACATTAAGATACAAAATAAAAGTTTGGCATTCTCAAGGTGACGGGGCAGCCAGGCAAAGTGATGACTTACCCGTTCCAAGTGCTGTTAATGTCCGGTACCTTAGGCCTGCAGTGAAGTTGGAATAGGGAAGTTATTGCGACTTCCTGTCTAAAGTTCTGTGTACTCACTTACTGTATGTAATACAGCCTGTATGAATCATACTGCAGAGGCAGAGCTTAAAGCTGGGAACCTCAGGAAATAATTCTAAAATATAAATAGGTGCTACAAAATATATGAAAGGAGAAATTCCTTTGAAGCTAGGTATATCACAAGAAAACAAATCTGTACATCCTATAACCATTTGACCCTAAAAAATCCTTTCCACTTCTGTAGTTCCTTTTCGGGGTATTTATTAGAGTTGAAAAATGGCAACTTCAGGAGCTACTAAGGGCTCCTTTTACAAAGGTGTGCTAGCGTTTTTAGCGCACGCACCGGATCAGCGCACGCTGGCTGAGAAACTACTGCCTGCTCAAGAGAAGGTGGTAGCGGCTAGCGCGCGTGTTAAGGTCCTAATGCACCTTTGTAAAAAGGAGCCCCAAGTATCTGGAGAAATGGCAGATTCAGTTTCCAGCACCCAACAAAGTTTCCCTGTTTTGAGATAGGCTGCAGCTCCATACAAAATTTAAAAAAAAATTTTTTTTAAATCATGAAACAGGAAAACCCTGTCAGGTGTTGAAAATTGAATCTTCCATTTCTCCAGATACTTATGTGCACTGAAAATAGCCAGTTAAGGGTTTTTTGTTTTTTTGTGTGTGTGTGTGTGGAGGGGGGGGAGGAGGGGAGGTTGAGCATCAAGAGGATTTTACATTAGTGACTCAGCATTTCTCAATCCTAGCTGCCTCAGGGTGTGGAACCAGCAATCCATCCTGCACTAGCGGGCATTCAAATTAATGTCTTCTTCCTTCACAAAGATGCATTGATTGAGAATTGTTTGCATTGCACAAAGCTGCTCAAGGTTTTGTAGTGAAGGATTTTTTTTTTGCTGGTGATTATCCCATTACACCACCTACTCGATTTAATAGGGAGGTGGTGGGGTGCTGAGGATTTTCTTCCTCATTTTTTATACTCTAAGGGACAAATTCTATAAATGGAATCCTGACTGTAGGCAGTAGTAGGCGTCCTACTGCTGTCTAACCAGTCAAACAAGCCGAACATTTCTAACACCCCCCCCCACCACACACACACAAGCAGGCCGCCTACACTATAGGCGTCTGTCGCGGGTGCAGGGAGGCGCCTAGAGATACTTAAGCTTGTCGAAGGCTGGACGTGGTTTCACCCAGAAGTGACCTTGGGCGAGCTTAAGAGGACCCCCACCCAACACTGTCTATGGCAGGAGGGATGCCCAGTCCCTCCTGCCGCTGACCCCGTCAATCCCTCAAACCCCTGACACTCCCGACCCCCCCCCCCACATCCAATTGGCATAAAGGATACCCACTCTCTCCTGCCGCCAGCCCCATTGATCTCTCAAACCCCTGATATTACTGATACCCCCCACATCCAATTGGTAGGAGGGATGCCCAGTTCCTCCTGCTGCTGGCTCCATCGATCTCCCCAACCCCTAACATTCTCCAACACCCACCCAGCATTCTTCAACATTCCCCAACATCCACCCAACATTCCCTTACACCTCAACATCCCCCGTGACACCTCTAAACCCCCTCCCCCGGTACCTTTAGGAGATGGCTGGCAAGAGGGATGCCCTCTTCCTCCTGTCGGCAAGCCCGCCTCTTCCAAATTGGCGAGTCTTCCCCTTCCGTGTGCATTCTGGGTTGAACCGGGGCGGGACCTAAGGCTCCGACTGGCCCAGATGCCAACCAGTAGCCTTTGGTATTTGGCCAATTGGAGTCTTAGGCCACTCCCAGAATGCACTGGGAAGGAGGCCTACAACTCCGGTTGGCCCAGGTGCCTTAGGCATCAGGGTCAATCAGAGCCTTAGGACCCTCCCTGGTGCATCCCAAGATGCACCGGATAGGGGAAGGCCTGCCATTGTGAAGAGGTGAGCCTGCTGGTTGGAGGGAATTAATATCCCTTTGGCCAGCCGAACTACAGAAAGTACTGGGGGGGGGTTGGTTGAGGTGCTGGGGGGTTCGCATATTGGGGGGTGTCATGGACTCGGGGGGGCTTCTAGCAGGAGAGAGTGGGCATCCCTCCTGCCTATTGCAGGTAGGGGGGGTTGTTTCAGAGGTTCCTGCATGAGGGAGTGGACATCCCTCCTGTTGGGTGACTTTGAAGGGGGGTTTGGTGATGGACTGGGCATCCCTCCTGCCACGGACAGTGTTGGGTCAGGGTTTGGGGGTGGCAGTGGGAGGGATTGGGCATCCCTCCTGATGGCCAAGTTTGGGGGGGTTCCCTGCCACAGCTACTCAGCGACTAGTGGTGTGCCCCTGGACTCGGTACTTGGGCCCATCTTATTTAATATTTTCATCAATGACCTAGAAGAAGGAACATCCAGTGAGATCATCAAGTTTGCAGACAACACAAAGCTATGCCGGGCAATCAGATCACAGAAGGATAGCGAGGAACTCCAGAGTGACTTGTGTCAGTTAGAGAAATGGGCGGAGAAATGGCAGATGAAGTTTAATGTGAAAAGTGCAAAGTAATGCATTTAGGCAGAAAGAACAAGGAACACGAGTATAGAATGTCAGGTGCAACTCTGGGTAAGAGCGAACAAGAAAAGGACCTGGGTGTACTGATAAATAGGACCCTGAAACCGTCGGCACAATGTGCGGCAGCGGCAAAGAAAGCAAATAGAATGCTAGGCATGATAAAGAAAGGAATCACGAGTAGATCGGAGAAAGTTATAATGCCGCTTTATAGGGCAATGGTCAGACCACACTTGGAATACTGTGTCCAACATTGGTCTCCCAACCTGAAGAAGGATATAAAACTGCTGGAGAGGGTGCAGAGACGAGCAACGAAGCTGATAAAAGGTATGGAGAACTTGGAATACGAGGAACGACTTAAGATACTGGGATTGTTCTCCCTTGAGAAAAGGAGACTGCGAGGGGATATGATTGAGACTTTCAAAATACTGAATCGACAAAATAGAGCAGGAAAAAAAATTATTTACAATGTCCAATGTGACACGGACAAGAGGACAAGGACTGAAGCTAAGGGGGGACAAGTCCAGGACAAATATCAGGAAGTTCTGCTTCACGCAACAAGTGGTGGACACCTGGAATGCTCTCCCAGAGGAGGTTATTGCGGAATCCACTGTTCTAGGATTTAAAAGCAAACTAGATGCACATCTCCTTATGAGATGTATAGAGGGATATGGGTGACTAAAATTACGCCAGGTGTACATCTGGCTGGGCCTCCGTGTGTGCGGATCGCCAGACTTGATGGACCGAAGGTCTGATCCGGAGATGGCAGTTCTTATGTAAGCTGATTGCAGCAGGGGGCTTCCCTTGCTACGATCAGCTGATGGGAAGGGATTAGGCGTGATTCTCTAAACAGCTCCTGTGACATGGGTGATGGTTAGAGAATCAGGCTGGTTAGGCAGGGTTGGGCATCTATCCCTAAGGGCAGAAGCGATTCTGTATAGGACGCCGGTGTGCAATTTTCAGCCACTTCTTAGGTGGCTGCAGAAACCGGCGTACCATACAGAATTTTCCCCTGAAGGCCTACACACTTGGGGTGTTTTGCACTTTAAGTCAAGTTGGCTGGGTTAGGTTAAGTCACTCCAGGTTTTCATTGCACATTTTTAGGGCTTTAAGGGTATATCTGCATTATATCTCGAGTAGAATTGTTTGTACATTTTCTAAACTGTATCTTGTATATCTTGTTTTTTCAATAAGGCCATTTTTCAGATGCGCATCTAACTTTTTGAAATAGTTTGGAAAAAAAAGTCAAAAGAAAAATGCACAAAACGAGCCTTTGGGAGGGACCAGCATTTTTAGCAGACTGGCCACACAGACATCTCAGCAAAGCATTGTATGTGTGTGTGTGTGTGGGGAGGGGGCACTGCAGTGAACTTCACATAAAAAGGCCCAGCTACACATCTCAACATAACCCCCTTATAGTATATGATAAGCCCTCTAAAACCCACCCTTAAACCTATTTGAAAAGAGGAGACTGAGAGGGGACATGATCGAAACATTCAAAATACTGAGGGGAATAGACAGCAGATAAAGACAGATTGTTCACCCTCTCCAAGGTAGAGAGAACGAGAGGGCACTCTCTAAAGTTGAAAGGGGATAGATTCTGTACGAACATAAGGAAGTTCTTCTTCACCCAGAGAGTGGTGGAAAATTGGAACGCTCTTCCGGAGTATGTCATAGGGGAGAACACCCTCCAGGGATTCAAGACAAAGTTAGACAAGTTCCTGCTGAACAAGAACGTGCGCTGGTAGGGCTAGTCTCAGTTGGGGGACTGGCCTTTGACCTGGGGGCCGCCGCGTGAGCCGACTGCTGGGCAGGAGGAACCACTGGTCTGACCCAGCAGCGACAATTCTTTTGTTCTTATGTTCTTACTAGATGCAGCTGCACATCACCAGAATGGCCCTTATGCCCACAGGTGTCACCTACTTGTATTTGTAGTTACATAACCACAGCAAATCCAAATCTTTACTTTTCACCAAAAATCAGACTACAAAACTCAGCACTCCCATCTTACTCAACACCCCATCCCTTTAGTTATTGCTATCCGGACACTGGGTGTAATTCTTGACTCCTCCTTATCCTTCACACCCCAAATTTTCAGTTGTTTAATAATCTTTTCACAAATTTTGACTTATTCACTCTATATATACCCTTCTACCTCCCTCTGCTTTAAATATCCTTGTTCACTCTCTGGTCATTAAAGTTAAAGACCACAAGTGACTATAGATTATATCCAAAACACATCCATCAAACTGATCACTAGACATCTGAAATGTGATCATGTTACCCCACTCCTCAAGGCTGCCTCTTGGCTACCTACAGTATCTCATATCGGTAAGAAGAACCGTCTACCATTCAAAATTTGTAATGCCAAAATTCCACTTTACCTATTCAGACACCTGTTCCCCTACTGCCCCACCCCCCTTGAGCCCTCAGATCCTCTCAGAACCAACTTATTGTACTGTCCTTTCATGAGATCACCTTAGGCACTACACGCAGCTCTATATTCTCAAAACCACAGATTCCGGTATCAAACTTTTGTTTTCTCAGATGCCTATGCCTGACTTCTTTCACTTTTGCTAGCACAACCTGGGTCATATAAGCTGTCTGAACACAGATTATAGAACTCACTCTTTTGTTGTTCCTCTCCCCCACCTTTCCTTTTAAACTTTGTAGTTCCATCTTTCCCTCCATTATCAATGTCTTTTCTATTGCACTTACCCCCCTACACCAATTTAGTCGACAAGCTGCCTAGACATTTATTTGATAGAACATAAGAACATAAGAATTGCCACTGCTGAGTCAGACTAGTGGTCCATCATGCCCAGCAGTCCGCTCACGCGGCGGCCTTTGGTCTAAGACCAGCACCCTAACTGAGACTAGCCCTACCAGCGCACGTTCTTGTTCAACAGAAACTTGTCTAACTTTGTCTTGAATCCTTGGAGGGTGTTTTCCCCTATAACAGCCTCTGGAAGGGCGTTCCAGCTACCACTGTATGGGTGAAGAAGAACTTCCTTACGTTTGTACGGAATCTATCCCCTTTCAACTTTAGAGAGTGCCCTCTTGTTCTCCCTACCTTGGAGAGGGTGAACAACCTGTCCTTATCTACTAAGTCTATCCCCTTCAGTACCTTGAATGTTTCAATCATGTCCCCTCTCAATCTCCTCTGTTCGAGAGAGAAGAGGCCCAATTTCTCTAATCTTTCGCTGTACGGCAGCTCCTCTAGCCCCTTAACCATCTTAGTCGCTCTTCTCTGGAAACTTTCGAGTAGTACCGTGTCCTTCTTCAGGTACGGCGACCAGTGCTGGACGCAGTACTCCAGGTGAGGGCGTACCATGGCCATGTACAGCGGCATGATAACCTTCTCTGATCTGTTCATGATCCCCTTCTTTATCATTTCTAGCATTCTGTTCACCCTTTTTGCTGCCGCCGCACATTATGTGGACGGCTTCATTGACTTGTCGATCAGAACTCCCAAGTCCCTTTTCTGGGAGGTCTCTCCAAGTACCGCCCCGGACATCCTGTATTCGTGCATGAGATTTTTGTTACTGACATGCATCACTTTACACTTATCCACGTTGAACCTCATCTGCCATGTCGATGCCCATTCCTCGAGCTTGATTATGTCACGTTGCAGATCTTCGCAATCCCCCTGCGTCTTTACTACTCTGAATAACTTCGTATCATCCGCAAATTTAATCACCTCGCTCATCGTACCTATGTCCAGATCATTTATAAAGATGTTAAAGAGCACGGGTCCAAGCACCAAGCCCTGCGGCATCCCACTGGTGACGCTCTTCCAGTCCGAGTATTGTCCATTTACCCCCACTCTCTGTTTCCTATGCTCCAGCCAGTTGTTATTTCATGTATTTCACCCTCAATTCCATGGCTTGCAATTTTCCGAAGTAGTCGCTCGTGCGGAACCTTGTCGAACGCCTTCTGAAAATCCAGATATACAATGTCGACTGGATCGCTCTTGTCTATCTGTCTGTTTACTCCCTCAAAGAAGTGCAGCAAGTTCGTCAAACATGATCTGCCTTTGCTAAAACCGTGCTGACTGGTCCTCATCAGCCCATTTCCGTCAAGGTGATCAATGATGCTGTCCTTTATCAGTGACTCTACCATCTTTCCCGGTACAGAGGTCAGACTCACTGGTCTGTAGTTCCCTGGATCTCCCCTCGAACCTTTCTTGAAGATCGGTGTAACATTCGCTACCTTCCAGTCTTCCTGAATCTTTCCCGATTTGATCGACAGATTAGCTATTAGTTGAAGCAGTTCAGCTATGGTCCCTTTCAGTTTCTTCATGACCCTCGGATGGATGCCATCCGGTCCCGGGGATTTATCGCTCTTAAGCCTATCAATCTGCCTACATACCTCCTCTAGACTGACAGGCAGGATAGTAAGTCCCAAAATAAATTTGGAAACTTGGTTTTGGCTGGAATTAATAAAAGGGTCTCATGACAAAAAACATACACTAATCTTTAGTAAAAGACCCTTAAAGTTAGTAGCTGCAATAGTAACTGTATTCTTGAGATTTAGTAGCTAATATTTGACGAGAAGAAATCGGTTAATTATGCAGATCTTCAAATATCAGCTACTAAATCTCAAGAATACAGATACTATTGCAGCTATTAGCTTTAAGGGTCTTTTACTAAAGATTAGTGTACGTTTTTTTTGTCATGAGACCCATTTACAAAAAACTAAGGGCTAGATTCACTAAGCAAACCGATCATGTACCGATTGGTTTGCGAGCCCTTTACGACCAGATTTTGATCCTGCACTATTCACTAACACCTGTAGCGATCCAATCCCGATCGCCCCATGCAAATTAGTAAAACCCCATGCAAAATAGCCAAGCGATTGATTCACTAACAATTGTTTGGCTATTTTGAGGCGGGTTTTACTATTGGCAAACCCGACTGCTGCAGACCTGTCAGTAACTGAGTTACCATCAGGTCTGCAGGTATTTTGACAGGCCTGCCTGTCTTTTTTATTCATTTTTATCCATGGCATAGATATTTTGCGTGTGTTACACATGCAAAAATATCTGCCCCCATAAAAATAAAAAAAATGAATAAAAAGACAGGCAGGCCTGTCAAAAAAATATGTACCTCTCACTAAAATGTGCCCCCCCCAAGCATGGCTGCTCCCCACCCCCGACCGGCACGGCACTCGCCCTATCTCCCTCCCTGCAACTGGTACCGCAAGGCCCTCGCCCCCCCCCCAAACAGCACGGCCCACCCCCAGCACCAAAATGTTGGGAGCAGGAGAGGTGCTCAGTCCATCCTGCTCCTAGGCCTCCCACCCTCTGGCCCACCCCTGGTCGGCCCAGGCAGTCAGGCCCGGTCCACCCACCCCGGTACCTTTTTAATAATTGGGAGCAGGAGGGATGCCCGGTCCCTCATGTTCCTTGTAGGCGCCGAACATCTTCGGGAGCAGGAGGGGAGCCCGGACCCTCCTCCTGTTCCTACGCACCACCAAAATCTTCGGGAGTAGGAGGAAAGTCCTCCTGCTCCTAGGCCGTCCGCTGCCCAATAGCGGCCTTAGGCCCTGCCTCAGCGCATCATCTGATACACGGGGAGAGGCCTAAGGCCCTGATTGGCTGAGGCGCTTCAGGCTCCTCCCTTTGGAAGGGCTTGGGGCACCTCAGCCAATCAGTGACTTCCTGAGGGAGGAGTCTATGGAAGTCTTTGATTGGCCATTGTTTTGTGGGTTAGCATATCATTTTGTGGGTTAACAGCATAATGTATAGGCATTTTCTAGTTTTCCAGTCTAAACTGTCTACATTTAAGAATATAAGAATAGCCTTACTAGGTCAGAACAATGGTCCAACTAGCCCAGTATCCCGTCTTCACGGAGGCCAATCCAAGTCACAAGTATCTGGCAAAAACCCAAATAGTAGCACCATTCCATGCCACCGATCAAACGCAAGCAGTGGCTTCCTCCATGTCTGTCCAAACCTTTTTTAAAACCAGCTACACTATCCGCTTTTACCACATCCTCTGGCAATGCGTTCCAAAGCTTAACTATTCTCTGAGTTAAAAAATATTTCATTTTATTGGTTTTAAAAGTATTACTCTGTAACTTTATCAAGTGTTCCCTAATCTTTGTAAATCTTGATGCAGTAAAAAAAAAAAAAAAATAGATCCACTTGTACCCGTTCTAGATCACTCAGGATTTTATAGACTTCAATCATATCTCCCCCTTAGCCGCCTCTTTTCCCAGCTGAAGAGCCCTAACCTCTTTAGTTTTTCCTCATATAAGAAGAGTTCCATCCCCTTTATCATCTTGGTCGTTCTTCTTTGAACCTTTTCTAGTGCGACTATATCTTTTGAGATAAGGAGACCAAAAATGAACACAATATTCAAGGTGAGGTTGCATTATTGAGCGATTCAGAGGCATTATAACATGCTTAGTCTTGTTTACTATCCCTTTTCTAATAATTCATAGCATCTTGTTTGCTTTTTTGGCCACTGCCACATATTGGGCAGAAGGTTGTAAAGTAGTGTCCATGATGACACCCAGATCTTTTTTTATTTAGCGCTGCCCCCCAAGGTGCAAAGTAGCAACCAGTAACTATGATTTGGATTCTTCCCAATGTGCATCACTTTGCATTTCTCCACATTAAATTTCATCTGCCATTTGGATGCCCAGTTAAGGCAAGAAACTAGAAGCATACGTGTTGGTGGGATCATCAGGGTGAAAGTTAAAATCCCTAAGAATGAGGGAGGGAGAAGATGAAACAAGGAAACTCAAAATCCAGGAGTCAAATTCAGTGAGAAAGGAGGAATGGGACTTGTTGGGGGAATGATGATCGCTATCTGCAGAAGTAGAGGAGTGAATAGGCTGATGGAGTGGACTTCAAATGAGGGAAGGCTGTGGGATAGAGGTTGGAATTTGCATGAAGGAGAAGAAGCCCAACACCTCCGCCTCGACTAGCAGGACAAAGTGTATGGGAGAAGTGGTAGCCAACATGGGAGAGGGCAGCAGCTGCAGTGAAGTCTTCAGGGCAAATCCATGTTTCAGTTAGAGCAAGCAGGTGGAGGGACTGGGAGATAAAGAGGTCATGAATGTAGAGTTTGTTGGAGGCAGAATGAGCATTCCACATGGCATATGAGAAAGGGAGAGAGGAGGACTGAAAGAGAGGAATAAGTATAAGGTTAGGGTGGTTACATACGTGGAGAAGCAGATGGCATGGAGGACTAGTTTGGATTGACATCCCTGACAGTGAGCAGAAGGAGTAAGAGTGCATTTCCCTATCTGTCCCCGGTGGGATCATAATCTAACTACAGTATCTGGGGCAACAAAGGGTTAAATGACTTCCCAGGGTCACAAGGAGTGGCATGGGGTAATTCTAAAGC